>NC_077229.1:323153222-323488713 GCF_027887165.1 Monodelphis domestica | reverse complement strand
TTGACCTAAGTAAATAAATCGCCCTTCTGAAGTCTTCTCTGCTGCTGCCTCTTGCTTAGGAGGATACAGTTTCTTGAGTTCAGTGGTCACATTCCTTGAAGTTTCTTCTGGCTTTGATATAACATAATATCTTGTCATTTATGTCTCTCTATAGAGGACATTCCTGCTTCCTCACCTATCTTCCTGACTTTCTAATACTCCAACTGCTGGATGGTGGCACTCTCTTAAGCTCATTAAAATAGAATTTCAAAAGAGGATCCAGTACAATATAGAAAGCATTTATTATGTGTCTACTAGGTGCCAGGTACTAAGGACTGGGAATATAGGCAGAGAAATAGGGTGGATCAGGACATTCCAGGTTTAGAAATGAAAATAAGAAGAAATTGGATTTAGGGAAAGATGGGTTAAATATAGAGCATAATAATGAGTCTAGTTAAAATATAAAGTAGAGGAAGGATTATGATTATTGAAATAAGGTTTTTGAGCATGGGTAGGTGGCACAGTGGATTGAGAGCCAAGCCTAAAGATGTGAGATCCAGGGTTCAAATCTGGCCTCAGACACTTCCTATCTATGTGACTCTGGGCACCTGCCATATCACTTAACTATAATTGCCTAGCACTTATAGATCTTCAGCTCTGGAACCAATATGTAGTATTAATTGCAAGGTGGAAGGTAAGGATTAAAAAAAAAAAGAAAGAAGGTTATAAATAGAGTAAGGCCAAAAGTGTGAACGTGTTTGAATGCTAGACTAGAGGTTGAACTGTCTTTAGTTGACAGTAGAGAACGACTCAGATCTGTGCATTGGGATCTGTAAGTAGTGAGGACCACAGAATGAAGAGTAATGAACTTGGAAGGAAAAACAAGATTGTTATTTGAAGTCAATCAATCAAAGAACAAACATTTAATAAATATCTACTATGTTCCAGACACTATAGCTATCATTTCTTTTTGAACCTCTGATCTTCCTGGTTTCTGTTTCTGTTTTTTTTTTTTTAATATATAAACTAGTCCAGTAACCCTACATATATTGACACTGCAGTTTTCTTGGATAATACTGATTGAAAGTTAAGGAGTGATAACCGAAGATGAGGCAGACAAAGAGAGTTCCCTATCTCAGATGTCTCAGTGAAGAAGGGGTATAATCGCTCAACTCTTGTTTTTTCTTGGTACCAATATTCACCTACTTTTACATTTTTCATAACAGTTATCACTATGATATCCATTAATATTTTTGGAGGTGGCAAGAATCCAGCAAAAGGAGAAATATGAGGAGGAGGGGTTATGTAATTTATAATGTACTGGAAGCTATTGTTAAAGGAAATTGTAATTATTTAGTTCTACCCAAATGCCATTATGGGATATCAATGTCACTAAACATTAATGTATTATTTTAATATTTAGAAGACAACCTATTAAATAATGAAAATTTTAAATATATGTGTATAAACAACATGAAAAACAGGAATACTTTCTGAGTTCCATTACCCCATAGAGACACATTTTCTTCATAAAAGTCATAAACATAAATGATCAATGCAAGTTTATGCTTTGGAAACTCAGCAGCATTAATAATACCTACTCTGTTTTCAGAGTGGGATAAGCAATATAGCAATGAAGTGTCAATAATATCCTCAGAGACTTAGCATCATGAAGCAATAGACAACAAAAGATTATGGTAGAGGAAACAGTGAAGTCAATAGGTTATGCTGTCCCTTGGGTCTGATGGAACTAATAATTTCATTTTTCACCTCAGTTTTTGCCAAATTACTTACATGAAAATATATCTAGAAAATGTTTTGCCATTCATTTAATCCTCTTCTGAACATACAAACCTGTACCAATGGATGCCGGATTATATATATATATATATATATACATATATATATATATATATATATATAAACATAAACTCTTTTTTATTAAGATGCATATGTCTATTAGGTTATTCATTTTAGAATACTATGAATAAAAAATATCCCTGTCCTCTGGCTACTAAGAGTTTTCTTTCTAGAATAGTATTATTATTTACATCTGCTTTTTCTTTTCATGGTTGTCAGCATCAGATAGTTTTCTTATTTCCTTAAAATATTAGCCCAAAATACTTTTGAAAATGAAACCAGAGATAAAAAATTCACCAAAGTCTTTAAAATATAAAATCTAAGAAAAAGATTTAATAACCATTAAATTCTGTCATTCATTTGATCATGCTTTAGAAAATTCTTTTTAAATCTCAAAGTTATTTTGTCTAGAACTAGGAACTTGTTATGATCCTATTGGAAAAATAGATGTTGCTGATATTAAGCTATAGTGCACATTGAATATCAGAACATAAAGTAAAGGACCTGGAAGATAGAATAATTTATTTGTCAAAAGGAAAATAAAGGAAGGAAAAAAAGAAAGGAGGGAAGCAAGAAAAGAAGGAAGGAGCAAAAGAAGGAAGAAAAAAGAACAGAAAAGTATTAAGTATTATTCTAAATTTATACCATGTTTTAAGCAGCAAAGATCATATTAATGTAAATATGTTGTTTGATAATTTTTCAGTCATGCCCAACTCTTCTTGAACCTATTTGGGGCCTTTATGGGCAAAGATATTGGAGTGGTTTGCCATTTCCTTCTCAAGTTCATTTTTCAGACAAGAAAACTGGGGCAAACAAGGTTAAGTGACTTGGTTAGGGTCACACAGCTAGTAAGTATATAAGGCCATATTTGAACTCAGGAAGATCAATCTTCCTCGCTTTAGGCCTGACATTCTATCCATTGTGCCACTTGGTCACCCAATTTATAACAAAATGCAGACTACATTCATTGAATATGAATTCTTAGAAAAGAAAAAGAAATGTGCATGTATATAGCAAATAAACTGAAAGTTTTGCTTCATGTCACCAAGGATAAAAAAAAAGGTTCTCCTAATGGCCAACTTCCTACTGATGAGCTTCTTTCCATGCTTGGATTGTTTTTTAGTAGCAGATATAATCTATTGCTGATTGGAATCCTAGTCTCTGTAGCTTGGCGGAACCCCTATGAAGCTTGGAATCCTGGGTCATGTATCCAGGATTCTAGGATCTAGGATTATTTTTATATTGTAAATAGATATCCAAGTAGGATTTTGTGGAGAAATGTCAAGAATAATTGCACAGTAAGTCGTATCTCTTGTTAAAGTTTGCTTTTTGCTTTTTTATTATCCAAAGATATTTTAATTTATCATTTATTTACTTATCCAGTTCCTGCTGCATCTCAAGAACTGATAGTATTCCTTCCATCTTGATCACTTTCATTGAGATTATTTGACTAAGAGCAACATTATAGGCTACCTACAGGTTTTGTCCAACCTCTACTGGATGTAAAAGTGCCCCCTCTGTTGATAATAGGATTCCGATATTGATTACTTCCTTAATTAAAGTCATTACTTGGTACTATTTGGCAGCTGCAGTTATTTCCCTCCCTTCTTTGTGTCCTATAGCTTTTAACTCTTCAATTAGGGAAGGCTTCTGATCATTACAAACTCTCTGTGCCATCCAGTGGTGTTCCTTTATTTTCCAGCCTCTGCCTCTTAAATGAAGAAAGATATTTGCCTTTCTTCTCTACTTGGCATGGTCAAAGTTGAAAAGGAGGTTATGGACACTTGTGCTTCTTATGCTGGGGAAACTCATGAGTGTCCTTTACTTGAAGTAAAGCTTTTTTTCCTCCTGATGACCTTTTCCTTTTTAAGATTTCATTCAGTCTCTCTCATCTTATACTTGTCTTGAATTGTCAGATAATTGGCTCCTTATTAGCATCTCCAATTCACATGATTACTTACTACTAGGGGCAGTAAGGTAGCTTAATGGATCTAATATTGGACTTTAGAGTCAGAAAGAGCTAAGTTCAAATCCATCCTCAGATATTCACTGATCTGTATAACCTAGTGCAAGTAACTTAAACCCTCAGTTTCTTCAAATACAAAATGGGAATAATAATTGCACTTACCTCTGAAGAAGTATATATATATCTCCTATTATAAGAATTGAATGAGGTACTTAGGAATCTATCTGCCAAGACAAACACAGGAACTATATGAACACAACTACAAAACACTCTCCACACAATTAAAACTAGATCTAAACAATTGGAAAAACATTGATTACTCATGGGTGGGACGAGCTAACATAATAAAAATGACCATCCTACCCAAACTTATCTATCTATTTAGTGCCATACCCATTGAACTACCAAAAAACTATTTTACTGAATTAGAGAAAACCATAACAAAGTTCATTTGGAAGAATAAAGGATCAAGGATATCCAGGGAAATAATGAAAAAAAATGCAAAGGAAGGAGGACTTGCAGTACCAGATCTCAAACTATACTGTAAAGCAGTAGTCATCAAAACAATTTGGTACTGGCTAAGAGACAGAAAGGAGGATCAGTGGAATAGACTTGGGGTAAATGACCTCAGCAAGACAGTCTATGACAAACCCAAAGACCCCAGCTTTTGGACAAAAATCCACTATTTGATAAAAACTGCTGGGGAAATTGGAAGACAGTGTGGGAGAGATTAGGTTTGGATCAACACCTCACACCCTACACCAAGATAAACTCAGAATGGGTGAATAACTTGAATATAAAGAAGGAAATTATAAGTATATTGGGTGAACACAGAATAGGATACATGTCAGACCTTTGGGAAGGAAAAAATTTTAAAACCAAGCAAGACTTAGAAAGAGTCACAAAATGCAAAATAAATAACTTTGACTACATCAAATTAAAAAGTTTTTGTACAAACAAAACCAATGTAACTAAAATTAGAAGGAAAGCAACAAATTGGGAAACAATCTTCCTAACAAAAACCTCTGACAAAGGTCTAATTACTCAAATCTATAAAGAGCTAAACCAGTTGTACGAAAAATCAAGCCATTCTCCAATTGAAAAATGGGCAAGGGACATGAATAGGCAATTTTCAGTTAAAGAAATGAAAACTATTAATAAGCACCATGAAAAAGTGTTCTAAATCTCTTATAATCAGAGAGATGCAAATCAAAACAACTCTGAGGTATCACCTCACACCTGGAGCAGATTGTTCAACATGACAGCAAAGGAATGTAATGAATGCTGGAGGGGATTTGTCAAAGTTGGGACATTAATTCATTGCTGGTGGAGTTGTGAATTGATCCAACCATTCTGGAGGGCAATTTGGAACTATGCCCAAAGGGCACTAAAAGATGGTCTGCCCTTTGATCCAGCCATAGCACTGCTGGGTTTGTACCCCAAAGAGATAATAAGGAAAAAGACTTGTACAAGAATATTCATAGCTGCACTCTTTGTGGTGGCAAAAAATTGGAAAACGAGGGGATGCCCTTCAATTGAGGAATGGCTGAACAAATTGTGGTATATGTTGTTGATGGAATACTATTGTGCTAAAAGGAATAATAAAGTGGAGGAATTCCATGGAGACTGGAACAACCTCCAGGAAGTGATGCAGAGTGAGAGGAGCAGAACCAGGAGAACATTGTACACAGAGACTGACACACTGTGGTACAACAGAACGTAATGAACTTCTCTAGTAATGGCTTTACAATGTCTCTGAACAATCTGCAGCGATCTACGAGAAGAAAAAAAAAAGTATCCTCAAACAGAGAACAAACTGAGGGAGTAAAAACACCGAGGAAAAGCAACTGTTTGACTACAGAGGTTGAGGGGACATGGTCGAGGAGAGACGCTAAATGAGCACCCTAATGCAAATACCAACAACAAGGAAATGGGTTCAGAGCAAAGACACATGTGATACCCAGATGAATCGTGTGTTGGATAGGGAAGGGTTGGGGGGGGGGAGGAAAATAAAATGATCTGTTTCCAGTGAATAATATATGAAAATGACCAAATAAAATATTTTTAAAACTAAAAAAAAAAAGAATTGAATGAGGTATAAGTTGTAAAGTATTTTGCCAACCTTAAAGCATTATTTAACTCTAGCTATTATGTTTCTTTTCTTTTCTTTTTTCTTCATTTGAATAAGTTTATTTAGTCAGTTTAGAACATTATTCCTTGGTTACAATAATCACATTATTTCCCTCCCTCCCGACCACCCACTCTTCCTGTAGCCAACTCGCAATTTCATTGGGTATTACTTGTGTCCTTGATCAGAACCTATTTCCATGTTGTTGTTTACAATAGGATGTTCATTTAGAGTCCACATCCCCAACCATATCCTTTTGATCCATGTTTTCAAGCAGTTGTTTTTCTTCTGTGTTTTTACTCCCACAGTGTTTCCTCTGAATGTGGATAGTGGTTTTTCTCGTAGGTTCCTCCAAGTTGTTCAGGGTCATTGCATTGCCACTAATGGAGAAGTCCATTATATTCAGGTGTACCACAGTATATCAGTCTCTGTGTACAATGTTTTCCTGGTTTTGCTCCTTTTGCTCTGTATCACTTCCTGGAGGTCTTTCCATCGTTAATATTAACCTCTTTTTTAGCTCTAGTTGTGTATATTTATATACACATGTATATGCATTTATGCATATATATATATATATATATTATATATATGCCTATTTGTGTCTTGTCATTTCATCCTATACACTTTGTCACTGTTCCCTCTAAGTGTAATTCTTCTAGCTGGCCAGTTGGAAATAATTTTTAAGAGTTACCAATGACCTCTTTTCTTATAGGGATACATATCATTTTAACTTATTAAGTCTCTTTAAAAAGTGTTAATTTTGATTTGGTTTTTCTCTTTTCCTCTTTTTAATTACCTTTTGATGATTCTCTTGAGTTCTGTGTTTGGGCATCAAAATTTCTGTTCAGGTCTGGTCTTTTCCTTACAAATTCTTGGAATTCTTCTATTTTGTTGAATGATCATACTTCGCCCTGTAAGAATATAGTCAGTTTTGCTGGGTAGTTGATTCTTGGTTGTAGATCTAGTTCCCTTGCTTTTTGGAGTATCATACTCCATGCCTTTTGGTCCTTCAGTGTGGATGCAGCCAGATCCTGTGTTATCCTCACTGTGGTTCCATGGTATCTGAATTACTTCTTCTTGGAAGCTTGTAATATCTTTTCTTTGGTCTGATAGTTCTTGAATTTGGCTTGTTCTGATAGTTCTTCAATTTGGCTATAACATTCTTGGGTGTTGTCAGTTGGGGATTAAGTACAGGAGATGATCTGTAGATTCTTTCAATCTCCACTTTTCCCTCTTGTTCTAGAATATCAGGGCAATTTTCTTGAATAATTTCCTGTAGTATTGTGTCCAGTCTTTTTCTTTTGTCATGGTCTTCTGGTATACCAATGATTCTTAAATTATCTCTCCTCGAACAATTTTCTAAATTCTCTGTTTTGTGAATGAGATGCCTCGTATTTTCCTCAATTTTTTTCATTCTTTTTGTTTTGTTTTATAGTGTTCTGCTGCCTTGTGAGGTCACTTAATTCTAGTTGTTGTATTCTGGTTTTTAAAGACTGGATTTCATCCCTGGCTTTTTGGTCATCCTTCTCTTTCTGGTCTGATTTTCTATGGAGGTCATCTTTCATCCTCTTTACCTCATCTTTCATCTCCTTTGCCTCATTTTCCAGCTGGTTGATTTTGGCTTTCAAGACACTATTTTCTCATTTAAGTTCAAGTGCCTCTGTTTCCAGATGACTTATCTTAGTTTTTAAGTTCTTTTCCCAATTGTCTTCAGCCTCTCTTAATTGTGTTTTTAATTGCATTTTGAGTTCTTCCACAGCCTGTATCCAATTCGCTGGGATTTCTGATTTATCATTGGCTGATCCCTCCCCCTCTGTTCCATTCACTGTATAGAAGCTGTCTATTGTAATTTCTTTCTTCTTTTTCTGTTGTTTGCTCATATTCACCACTTCTTTGCTCCCCGTATTTGTCTGTGCTCTTGCTCCTCTCATTTTTTTGGTTTTGGGGCTTCTGTCAGTCTCTCCTCTTGGAGCTTTGACAGAAGATCTCTTGATGCAGTCTGTGGGGGAGGGTTGTTGGGGTTTGAGCTTCCCTGTCCTCTGGAGGCTTTTGATTGGATTAAAGTCCAGTAGTCAATGAGGGAGGGGTATAGAACCTAGTCTTCCCTGAGTTCTGAAAACTTTTGATGGGATTATGTCCAGCTGGGTTGTGCTGGGTATGCTCTTAGGTCAAAACCTCCTGGAAGGCTGGAGCAAATATGAAGGATCTCCACAGCTCTGGCCAGGTTGCCAGGTCTATGCTCCCTCTCCAGCTCTTTCCCTGCCATCTGTGTTCAATGCTCTGAGCTTGGCACAGCCCTACCCACAAGGTACACCCTCCAGACCAGCACCTTTGCTTGCCCAGAGTTTCCAGCTTCCACTGGAGGCTCAGTGCTCTAGGTGGGTGGGTGGAGGGGTCCGGGGACCTTCCTTCTTCCTTCCCCTTAAACTGGAGTATTCTTGGATTCCGGCTTTTTTGGGGGGGTACCTTTTGAATTGAGTCCAGCAGGAGGGTTCCTTGGCTCTGTCTTGTTGTTAGGTTTGATTTTCAGTCCCCTTGGAGCATTCTGTTTATGATCAGTAAGGAAGGGTATTCAGAGGTCTGACCTTCTGCACCTTCTAGGCTGCCATCTTGACTCCACCCCCTATTATGTTTCTTACTATTATTAAAATGAGATAATATTTATGAAGTATTTTGAAAACATTAAGGCACTATGTAAATACCAGTTATTATTGTGGTTATTACTTTCCATGAAAGGATACTAGAATACATTTAAATAGAGGAAGACAAGATTGAAAGTAAATCTTTAGAGAATCTCAAAACTGTGGAGGTTTGTTGTTGGCTATGACTGAGTGTGAAAGGCAGAGAATATGAACAAAAGAGTTGGTGTAGGAGAGGGAGGACAGAATAATCATTTCAAAAATGAGACAGAATTAGATCATTCAGAGTATCCTGATTTGACTCCTGCCATAGTAGTAAATGGTAAATGCTATGAGATCTTAGGCAATTTAATTTCTCTATGCCTCAGTTGCCTCATCTGTAAATGAGAGGATTAAACTAGATGATCACCATATTAATCCCTTCTAGATTGAAATCTATGATTTTGTGATTGTTAACATTTCCTCTGGCTCCAAAATCCTATTTTGTTATTGCTTTTATTTTGAAATAATAAAAATCCATTTTCTGACAAAGCAAAGTACCCAAAGGAAACCTTAATAGGAACACACTAGGTTTTTCATAGCCTAGGTAATGTTTTTCTTGTTGCTTCGGGGTAGGGGTTCCCAAACTAAGGCCCGAGGGCCACATGAGGCCCCTTGTGGCCATTTATCCTTCTCCCCCCACACTTCTGGAAGGGACACCTCTTTCATTGGTGGTAAGTGAGAGGAGCACAGGATGACCAAAGTTCCCATTGAAATAGTGGTCAATTTGTTGATTTAAGTTTACTTATTCTTTATTTTAAATATTGTATTTGTTCCCATTTTGTTTTTTACTTTAAAATAAGATATTTTCAGTGTGCATAGGGATTTGCTCATAGAATTTTTTATAGTCTGGCCCTCCAATGGTCTGAGTGACAGTGATCTGACCCCCTATGTAAAAATTTTGGGGACCCTTGCTTTGGGGGTCTTCCCTTGTGTCATAGTTGAGCCTGTTTAATAAGTCTCTTCTATAATATGACTATTTGCTTTGGTATTTCAGTATCAAGATATCATTTCCCCACAATATGTATGATTCTTCTGTGAAGGGCTCCCATGAAGACAATATTCACTTAGAATTCTAAAAACATTTTTTTTTAAAATCCAGATGCCCAGAGACTAATTTGAATAGGATAAGGGAAAATAGATTTTATTTTTACTTTAATGTAATAGTGAGTGAGGGAAATGGAAAATCTTGCTGGTTTCAATTCAGGTGTGAAATATCGCACAGAGTTATAATGATAAAGATGCACTTAATAAGCACATTATTTTTCAGCCTTAATATTAAATCTCTGTATGTGAGCTATTAGGTTTTAATGCCACTAGTAGAATAATTGTGTTCAAAAATGCTTGGAATCTTCCAGTGTTAGACTCAGTAAATGTGGGGAGGAGCATAGTGGCAAACAGAGTCCCTTAGCACTTTGGTTTGAGCAATATAATGCAAGACTGAAATTTGTGCATTGGAAATTCAAATGCATAGTGAATAATACATGACTTTTGGGGAACTTATCCAGGCCAGACTTTAGGTGTGAGTGGTATGATTTTGCTTGTTGGATTAATGTTTTGATGACCACCAGTTTTCTCAATGGGACAAAAGCAGAGAGAGAGAGAGAGAGAGAGAGAGAGAGAGAGAGAGAGAGAGAGAGAGAGAGAGAGAGAGAGAGAGAGAGAGAGAGAGAGAGAGAGAGAGAGAGAGAGAGAGAGAGAGAGAGAGAGAGAGAGAGAGAGAGAGAGAGAGAGCCAGAGACAGGAAGATATATATAGAGAGAAATAGAACCCCTCTTGTGGTTTGGATTTATTTTAAGGTCCCAAATATACAAAACCATTGGATACTTGCAGTCTCTGTGATTGTGGACAAATTAGTCAGTCTCTATGTTCCTCAATTTCCTCATTTGTCAGATGAAAGTGTTTGAGTAGATGTTCTCTGAGGTTTCTTATAGATCTCACTCTATGATTTTAAATCATATTACTAATGTGTTAATGTTCATGCTCTATTTTTTCTTACACTGATATTTTAGATTACATGATGAATTAGATGTAGGTCTGGGAACTTGGGAAGAAAGAATAATTGCAACATGAAACAATGGAATTGTAGCAATATCACTTTGATTCTTATAGATAAGCATAACAGGACTGGTGAAAATCTAATTAATACTGTGTGCTACAGAGACTACTGTTGGTGAAGGAAAATATTCTAACTGAAACATGTTTTACCTCATTGGCAACCACTGTTGATTAAACTAACATGGTTTGCTAGGTGTGTGTCCTTCTCTAATTATTTCAGTTTCACAACTCTTAATGCTCTTTGTCTTGTCCAGAAAAGATTAGCATTTTCTTGTTTGATCATTTCTACAAAGTGATTCAGGAAGAAACACGTATTATGATGGCAGGGAAAAATGTACTGGTTGTATATAGAGATATATAGATATGCAATAAATATGCTCTTGCCTTTCACCTGAACAAGGTTTATTAGTCTGACCCTCAGGATTCTAGAGGTTTCTTGAAGATTTTCTTTTCTCTAAAGCTATTGATTTAAAGCTTGGCAAGCTGTGCTACTCATACTGTTAGGTGTCAATCCAGGTCCATATTAACCACTTAACATCAATTAGCTTTGACAAATGCATATTTACTTCAAATATTCAAATATTGTACTTGGTTCACACTCTCGGTCATACCATTTTGGTTATTAGGGGCAGTGGGCTTATATTTTGCACAGTTTCTTCATAATAGTCATCCTCACAGGTTCACATTTGAATGTGGCAGTAAGAGTGGATGAGGCCTTGACTTATCTACCCCTGGGCTGGGTTAAGATTGCTGCTTAGGGCATCAATACCAGGTTGATTCTCAAACCTGATTGCTGGGATGCAACTGTTCCACTCTTGAAACTTAGAAGGTCTGAGTCTACAAATTCTTCAACTAAACATAAAAGAACATAATGTCATCTCAATATAGGCCCCAATTATCACCTTCTCTAATCTATTGCCATAGTCTCCCAACAGGTCATCCTACACGAATCTGCTCCCTGAGTCCAGTTCATTCTTCATTATCAGATGAATATTTTTCTTAATGAATTAATATTAATGTCGATTTAATATTTTTCTTAACACATTTTTCTTGATATTTCACTCCTCTGTTTAAAATTCTTTGATATCTTCATGTTTGTAAACTCTAGAGCAATAGAAAAGGGAGTTATTATTTATTATTAATGATCATTCATGAAATAAAATATGAGCCTAAAATTCAATATCTACAATGCAATATCTCCAGACTTAGGTCATACTAATTGGGACACTAATTTCATCCACATTCTCCTGATCATACTAAATTGGAATCATTTTTATAGTTGACATCCCCCTATACTTCCTTTGGTTTCTCATCTCTGCCTTTACTCATGCTATTCTTTTTCAACTAATCAACATATATTTGTTAAGTGCTTGCTATGTGTTTTATATCTTGAATCCTGCCCTGCTTCCCCTTCCCCAAAACTTTATATCCATTTATTTGGAGTTCAGTGATCATATCTTCCATGAAATTTTCTTTGAATTTGATAGCAATGATCTTGCCTTTTCCTGAACTTCTTGCAGTACTTTCCAATGTTTATGCATTTTTATATAGGTTTAGAGCTAGAACCTGCCATTTCACTGGAATAGGCAACTATAAGATGAGAAAACTATGTCTACTTCTGTGTGTTGCCCTCCCATCTGCAACTAATAGTCTTAGGGCTTTGCCTAAAGCACTGGTAGATTAAGTGACTTGTCCTGAGTGACTCAACAGTATGTTCAGTATGTGTCAGAGCTTAGACTTGTATTCGGGGCTCCCCTATTCCCAGGCCACCTCTCTGTGCTCTCTGATCTGTCAAAAAATTATTATTTGCTTAAATATCTTATCTTCACACTCAATCCTCCTCTGGTCTAGCACAATGCTGATACTTGATAATTTGAATTATGGAAGCAATATTTTACTTCTCAATGTCTTATTGGGCAACTTCTCTGTTTTTTTTTTTTAATAGGACTTCACATAAACAAAGAATTAGTAAGAATGGGGATGGGGGGAGGCAGGAAGGAATTTACTCCATTGACTGGTATTTATACATATAGTTAATATACATTCATTCATTCATTCAAGCAGAATAAGTTGAATTAGAGCACATTAGATACAAAATGTGAGGTTAGGCACTGAAGAAGGTAAGGAATTGAATTAAAAGTGGTTCTTGAAATCATCCTACTTACAATGTCCTGCTCAGGTACCTGTTTCACACCTCTGTGAATTTTCCCCTGATGCCACCAGTCAAATGTACTCTTTCCCTCCTCAAATTACATTATATTTTTCTGTTTGGGGTCTGGGGTGGGGAGAGCTGGCCAGTGAGGGATCAGCCCTTAAAGCATGTTCACTGTTTGCTGGCTGCCAAGCAGCAATCCCTATGGAGGCTTTCTGAGCCTGATTGTAGAAGTGCATGATGAGGGATTCTGCTCATCCCTGATTTAAAGCATGTAAAAGCATCCTATTACTGTTTCTTGTCAGCTTATTGTGTGGTGACAAAAAGCCTTTTAAATGACTGCTGGGCTGGAACTGAGTGCCTATGCAAAAGGGTTGAAAAGACAAATGCTCTTTCTCTTCCCTGGTGGCTTTCAAGGGAGGAGGAAGAAAAACCTGCTGTGGTGGAAGAGCTTCAGACTCTTTTTACTAATTGCCATGGGACCATAAATAAATGTCACAGCCTTTTCTCCCATCTCACTCTTTGCCCTATTCTTTCCTTATATTCTGTGCATGAATATTGGAGATCGATGGACCAGGCTATAATCCTGTGACCTTGGAAAATTTTGGAAGAGCCTCCGGAGTTTCAGCAACCCTAGAATATAACAGTTTGTTGGTAACAGCAGCAGCTAAGCCTGAGGAGGACTCAGCTCTGAGAGTGACCTGCTTTATCTAGACCAGCAGAGAACTGACCTGGCAGCCAAGATACCAGTTCTGCAAACAAGGTATAACTTGTCAATAGGCTTTGCCAAACTTAGAAGTGAACTTGGTAAAAAGAATGTTGGTGGTCCTCACTTTAAATATGAGTCTACTCTCTCCTGTCACTACCGTAGAAGAGAATTGGTTTCAAAGTTAGGGAGACGATTGCAATTATACTTTTATTCTCTCTATAATATCTCATCTCTTTGTGGAAACTAGTTGATGTTGATTAGTTAAGTGATATTAAGGAAAAGTCAGCTGGTCAATAGTATATCGTGGGAGTAAGAAGTGGTTAGAATTCAGACGTTCCTATCTTTTCTTGTGTCATGGACCCTTTGGAAGTCTCACAAAGTCTGTGGAATCTTTCTTGGATTATTACTCTTAAATGCACAAAATAAAATGCCTAGGCCTAAAAAGAAACCAATTCTTTTGAAAAATAGCTATTAAAATATGTATTTTAAAAAAAGTTAAACACATCATAGGCAAATAACTCCTGTTAGATGATATTGGGGGGAAATTAGCTGGCAAAGATAATACATTGGGTGGGGGCTCAAGAGGTATAGTAGTAGGAAAAGAACTCCAGAATCCTCAGGGTTAGCCCTAGAACTTTGAAAGAAAGAACCTAGTCAGGTTTTGGGGATGTACATCATCAGTACGAGTGGGACTTGGAAGAATAAGTCTCAAGAGTATGTAGTCTTTATATAAGATGATACATCTAAGAACTCTACAGATGACCTTGTCCAACCCCTTCATTTTAGAGATGAGGAAACTCAAAACTAGTAAGGATAGGTGATTTGGTGATGGTTATAGTGTCCATAGTTATCAAAGGAAGAATTTGGTATTTTCTTAATAAAATATCGATTTCTACAGACAGATACGGTGTCATATATAGCAGATATTTTATAAAAGTGTGTTGAATTACATAAGTTCATAATCTAGTAATAAATACCCTTTGGGGGCAGCTGGGTGACTCAGTAGACAGAGAATCAGGCCTGGAGATGGGAGGTTCTGGCTTCAAATATAACCTCAGATACTTCCTAGCTGTGTGACCCTCAGCAAGTTACTTAACTCCTATTTCCTAGCCCTTAACACTCTTCTTTCTTGGAACCAATACATGATAAAGGTTAAAAAATAAATAAATTACCACCAGCACGACAAAATAGAAATTGCCTCAATGTCCTTCAGTGCTAAGCATCTTGACTTCCATTTTCTTACTTCCTTTTCAAACTCAAAAATTTCCACCTAATTACTGGAGTTTGGGGATGGGGAGAAGTTAGAAAAGCAAATGAATAATGGTCAGATTCAAAAAATTGGTCAGAGTTCAGTTCTTTTGCCTTTGTAGCTGAACTGACAATAATGATGTTTGAATAATGATATTTTAGGATTGGAGGAACTTGACATTCTTCCTTATTGTGCTAAACTATGGTCTAGAGTAGTTAAATTTATCTGAGTGTAGGGATATATCTATCATTCCTGCTAGTGATGGCACAGGATGATCCATCTTTTGAGCTTGGGAATTCTGAACTGCTGAAGAGCTAAAACTAGTTGAGTATCTTCACTAAATCTGGCACTGATATGGTAAGCCTTTGGAAGAAATGGTACCATCAAATTGCATAAAGAGGGAAAATAAGCCCAGGTCACAAAAGGAAAAAATAAAAGTTTCTATGCCAGTTAGGAGTGGGAACCTGTCCTTGCTTGTTCACTACATTTCCAATACCAGTAGGATAGGGAAATCAAACCTCAAAAATAAACAAACAAACAAAAACCCCAGCCATAAAAACAAAGTAGTTAAATTACTTATGAAGACTTACATAGTTAGTAGCAGAGCTGAGGCTAAAACCCATGTTTTTTAATGCCCATGCCTAGGGATTTTAGAAGAAACTATAAGATAGTGCAGTGGCAGTTTTTGAAAAGAATGATCAAAGGGATGATTTTAAATCCTATGCTTCTTACAAGGAACTTAAGGGGGAGAAAAAGACACCACTTCAAACTGCCCAAGAGTGACTGTTCTCAAGAGATCTTGGCATTCACATCAAAGCTGGTCTAAATTCTAAGAGGGCAAGCAATATTGTTGTTAATTAGATGTTTAATATTTATGTTACATAGTATGTTCATCTTAGGTCAAATTTATGCCCCAGTTCATGAAGTATACTCTTTATGTGCTGTATGTATACTTTACAGTACATTTGGGATATATAATCCTTTGTATGGAGCATTTCTGCTTGTTTAATTATGCAAGAAATGGATAGTATAGTAGAAAGAAGAGCTGATGTGAGACCTAGTTTCTAGAACTAGCTCTGCTACTAATTAGGTGTATGACCTTGAGTGAGTCATATAATCCCTCTGTGCTTTTGTTTTCTTTTCTGTAAAATGAAGGGGATTGCTTAGTGTATCTCTAGGTTCTCTTCCTTTGTGGACATTTTGTGTTGTGGAATGTCATTTTACTATTTAAAATGATTATAGAGGCCTGTAATTCCTTGAATCTCTACTGCTCATTGGTCCCTGGAAAGCTACCCTAAGTACTTAATGGATCAGCACTCAGTTGCAATAGAGTTCAAAAGCCATCACTAATTGGTTTACTTGTAAAAGACCAAGAGACACATTAGTTTAAGGAAAATATATTTAATTAAGAACTATGCAAAATGAAATAACAGAATAAATTTCTATCCATGGTCTATTACATCGCTAGTGGTAAAGGACACACCGTGAAAAAAAAATGTGTTTCCTGGGGGAATATACATAAAAAGGCACACATGTGAGGAAGACAGGTAGCTATGGCACATAAATGACCTAGGGAAATCATATCTCTGCTTCTGTAGAGCTATCAGTATTCTCTGGTGATATCATTGTTCAGTTCTCTGCTAGGCATCAAGTTCCTGTTCTCTTCTCTCTCTTGCCTCTAGTATCTTCTAGATCTTCCCTCAGGTATTTTGGTGACTAAACTCTCTGCTACCATAGGCTGATAATCGGCTTTTTTCTCTTTTTCAGGGAAATTTGATATTCTCTGCCACCATCTGCTTGGATGTAGTAGCTAATATACATGTTGTAGGTAAAGGAGGGCTGAAAATCTTGTAGCTGCCACACAAAGACAGGTAACAACAACAACAAAATTTGGCATAGTCCAACTGTAGGATTATCTGTTCCCCATAATCAATTCATAGATTTTTATAAGAAATTATACATGTGAATATACATGCACATCTATGCATAGTTTTTACACACAACCACATATATTTTGTTTACATGTGTACATATAGATATCTATATAAAATAAGTATGTACACATATATATTAGTTTATACACATATATTAACTACTCTGGTAAATAACAGTTTTTATGATATGAAAGGAATCACTAAACAAAGGGAGGAATTGGTAATGGCAGTGAGGATCATGAAGTGGTCCTACTCCTCCTGTTTCCCCTGTGAGTAAGATCTAGTGTCTTCTGGGATATGAAGATTTCTGTGGATTCAAAGAGGCGGAAAGAGCATGAGAAGAAGAAATTGAATATGAAAGGCAGTTTGCTTAAAATAGAACAAGGATACCAAAAAGTACAAAGAAAGAGGAGGTAGTTTTGGACCAAGATCTTATTGAGATATGGGTGACATGGCTGGGTATGAAAGAATGGCAATGGTGGCTGTGGAAGGGAATTTGGGTCTAGAGCAGCCCAAGGCACAGAATCAATCACAGGATTCTGAGTGGAACCAGAGGGCAGTAGATTATCATGCCATTTTCCAGCAACAATGGTGAAGTTGATTTGATTATCTTTCCCTAGTAAAAAGTGGAAGCTGGAGTGCATGCAGATGGCGGCAGTGCAGATAGGAAGATGTGTTCATCAGTGGTTAGGCTCTGGTGTGCTGGTAGGATGGCTAGCTGGAATGAGATTATTCTGAGGTTAAGGTGATGTTTGATTTCCTCACCCTGCATTCAGCACACAGAGAGCTCTTTAAGAGTGTATTTACTCTAAGTGATTTGAACCAGTGGTCTCAAACTAAAATTTCATGGTTGTTTTATGTTTATAGCAATTATTTAAGCTGACTCTGACTAAATATTTGTTTCCCTTCAAGATAACTTATTAAAACAACATTTGTCTGAACAAAGGTACAAAGTATAAAATAACATACCTGGAGGAGGGAGGTAAAACAGACCCAGGCAACCCTCAGGAACCATATGTGGAACCATTCTTCCTGTTTTTTCAAAAACCTCTTTTGGGTACATATTGAGCAGTAGAACCTCTGGATTTGAGATTCATATTTTAGAATAAAGTTAAAATGATACATGTAAAAACCAGTAGAATTACTTATCAGCTCTGGGAGGGGATAGAGAGAAGGGGAAGGAAAGAACATGAATCATGTGACCATGGAAAAATATTCTAAATTAATTAATTAAATGAAAAAAACTTTTTTAAAGAATAAAGTTAAGTATGTGATCACTAACATTTCTTGAACAGAGGTTAGAGGACCATTTCTTTGCTAATCAAACAATGAGCGTTAATTTATGATGTTTTTTGTTACATCACATTTATTTCTGCATTTATTATCCCTTTCTCCTCTAAGTAACATGGCATCCATTGTAACAAAAAATAAACAAAATGAGAGAAGAAACAGTTCGACATAACCAACAAAATTTTGACTAGGCAGATGGCTTATTCAATATGACCCTCATTGTCCCTTGCCTCTGCACAGAAGACAGAGTAGATTTCCTAAGTCTTCTCTGGGACCAAGCTTAGAAATTATAGTATTTGATGTAATTTATTGATGTAATTTTTTTGTATCTTTTCCTGTTTACATTACTCTAATCATTATATACATTGTTTTCTTGGTTCTGCTTATTTCATAAAATTCTACATCTTCATCTTTTCTAATGCTGCAATAATATTTACATTATGTTCATGACTTATTCAGTTATTCCCCAACCAATGGCTACCTATTTTGTTTCTAATTATTTGCTATCACAGAAAGTGCTTGTATGAACATTTGGATTTATGTGGAACCATTCTTCCTGTTTTTTCAAAAACCTCTTTTGGGTACATATTGAGCAGTAGAACCTCTGGGGCAAAAGGTATGAACGTTTTAGTTACTTCCTCAGAATAATTTTTAAAAGCTTTCTAAAATGTTTAGACTAATTCATAGCTCAGTCATTACTGAATGTCTCAGTTGTAGCCCCTCCCACCCCATATTGACTATTTCCAACTTTTGATGAGCAAGGAGAAAACTAAGAGTTACTTTGCTATATGTTCTTTCCTTATTAAGTACTTGAGGAATTTTCTTAATAGCATGCCATTTTTAAGAAACACCTGATATTCTTTGGCTACTTGGCCATTGTGAGTGTTTTTTAGTCAATTTTCCACATTTCTTGGACTTTAAAAATCAAATGTAATTTCTCTGATAGAGAGCTCCCAAATAAGAACTTTTTCTAACAATGTAGATTAAGAATTACTATGAAGTTTATGATATTTGAGAGTTGCATAGGAAACCAAAAGATTAAGAGAATTGCTTTGGACTCAAACCTAGTTCTTCTTGTTTCCAATATCAGGTCTTTGTAAAAATTAAAAAAATGATAATGGTGAGCTACATAACTATAGATGGAAAACTTGCCAATATAGGTTCAAAACTTTTCAGATATTTTTGATAGAGGTAATCAAAAGTCTCCTCAGTGATGAAATGAAGCTCATATGTGAACTTCTCTTCAGGGCCAGGTGCAAAGATGCTAAAGAGACTCTTATTATAAAAATAAAGTATTTATTGAAATATGTAAGGATAAATAAAGGATTTCCAAATCTAAGGGATTCTAAATCCACCCAAATAAACTCCCTGGTTCCATAAGGAACTGCTTCTCCTGTGTTTCACAGGCTACACTAATCCTCCCTAATCTGACTAACCCAAACTTATACTATCTAAATAAAAACTACCATTATTAACCTTATGTATCTTAACTTTGCCTTCAAATTATAGAATGGTAAAGGATAGCTGGTTGAGTCTCAACAAGAATCAAATTAGGACTCTGAGTCTGTAAGACCAGGTATTTTTCTTGGGTCTTCTCAGAGTTTAACAATCTATATAAACCACAATATATAGTTACTAGTGTTTCCCAAGTTGGGAAAGGAAAAACACTGAGCTCCTTCACATATTTCCCTCAGACAGAGAGAGAGGCAAAGATGTTACTTCTTCTAGCCCTGAGAGAGAGAGTCTCCAAGAGTGTCTCTCTGCCAGTTGCTAGAGAGCAACTCCCAACTGCCAGAGAGAGTAATTGACACAGAAAAACGGTTATAACTGTCACATCTGAAATTAACACACTCTTTCAGCTCTGCTTCAGACTCCAGTTCTTTTCTCAAGCCAGCACTCTTCTTATCCCTAAACGAATAAAACAATATTTATTTTCTAATATCATCCTTACATCT
Organism: Monodelphis domestica; assembly: GCF_027887165.1. Taxonomy (NCBI): domain Eukaryota; kingdom Metazoa; phylum Chordata; class Mammalia; order Didelphimorphia; family Didelphidae; genus Monodelphis; species Monodelphis domestica. The sequence goes on along the minus strand of NC_077229.1, from coordinate 323,468,755 downwards.
TTCAATACTGTGCAATACCACCTCTTTTATGTCAAACATAGAGAGAAAATATGGTGTGATGGATTATTCCCAGGGAGTCAGGAACCCTGGAATAAAATTCTTTCTCTGATATATGAGAGTTGTGTGACACTGGACAAGTTATTCCACCAATAGTCTCCTCTGGTAACTTTTTTTAAAAAATATGCTTATTATATTAAAATACCCAGTTAATTTCCTCCCTTCCTATCCTCCCACCAATATATAAGGCATCTTTTATTTTAAACCCCTTACCTTCCATTTTAGAATCATTACTGTGTATTGGTTCCAAGGCAGAAGAGTGGTAAGGGCTAGTCAATGGGAGCTGAGTGACTTGCCCAGGGTCACACAGCTAGGAAGTATCTGAGGTCAGATTTGAACCTAAAACCTCCTATCTCTAGGACTGGCCATCAATCCACTGAGCCACCCAGCTACCTCCAGAAGGCATCTTTTGATAAAAAGATATATGTATATATAAAACAATGCCTTACTTATTTTTACTTATCAGTTTTTTTTTCTGGAGATGGACATATACAAGTCATTCTTCAAATGATATTTCTGTTGCTGTATATAATGTACTCTTGGTTCTACACATTTCAGTCTTTGTAATTTTATGGAAGTCTTTCCACATTTTTCCAAAATTGATCTGTTCATAATTTCTCATGACACAGTAGTCTTCCATCATGCTCGTAAGCCACAACTTGATTAGCCATTCTAATACCATGTTGCTGAATAGTTGTCAATCCATATTGGAGAAAGTTTCTTCACTGGGAGTTTCCTAAACCAATGAGATAATATGTCAGGACTCCTCCAAGATGCCAAGAATTATATGCAAAATATTATTAAAGGGGTTTCATGGTTCTTTTGGTAAGTAACAAGCTTTGAAGTTCTAACCTTGAGATTCTCTAATTAGACATTACCCCACATGTATCTTCTCTATCCAGTCTTCCCAGTCAGCATAAGAAGGAAATCCTGTTGATTTGAGGTTAAGGCAGGAAATTAGTTGCCAAGGCTCCAAAATGTATTTTTGGTTTTGTCATTTCTTTAATTTTGTCTAACTCAGCAGACTTTAATGAAGCTCAAAAAATGTTTTTTTTTTTAATATTATGAATTACCCTATAGAAAAGATTGAACTATTCTAACTAATTTATTTGGATACCATGATATAAGGAGATACTGGTGAATATTTGGGAAAACAAAACAGAAAGGTATTCTCTCACTATAAATTGCAAGCTTAAATCCTAGATGATAAATGAGATCAATACTGCATATGGCTTGAATTAGTCCCATATGGAAAAGCTTAGCTAATGGCTTAAATAAAGAATTAGGTGACTTTTGCTTTATAAAAAATCTTGTAAAACAAATAAAAAGGAAAATAAAAAGTTACAAGAATATGCTTGCATGTTGCTAAGAATATATATCTTTCCCATTTTCAAGGAACATCTGTTTGTATTTGTATTTGTTTTGTTTTTTACTCAAGACACATAGACGACCCCAATTTATGCTGACATAGTTGTGCTTTAGAAGTCTTAAAATAGATCCCGAAAAAGGCTTCCTTTCTGTAAATATCCTAACTCATGCTTTATGTTATGTCATGTATTGCAGATGTAGTGAACAGAACTGGCATTTAGTGTAGGTGAAGAAATGAAAGGTTTCCAACAATTTGGAATAACTCTGTGCACATTAAATATACATGAATATTATTAAGTAGCAAATGTACAGAGAAGGGTCTCTTCGGTATGTGCATATTGATTTCAGAAAAATCTATTTGAGATTTTCTAATTAGCCTAAGAACCTATTTAAATTTGTCTAGATTATTATAGGCTGTACTGAAGATGATTATACTGTAGATAATTGCACTATAAATATTTGCATTTCATCTGTTAACAACCTCTCCAACCTTTGAGACACCTATGAAAAGAGACCTGGCCTATAATTGGGCAACATTTTTATAGTGAAAGGAGGAAAGAAGTGTTTATCTCATATAAAATATTAATTTCTGGCAGGTTTAAGGTATCATGATCTGGAAATGAGTGGAATAGAAAACTGAACTTTCTTCTACTTTCCCAAAGAGTACAATGAATATTCCAATTGAGGTTAGATGTGGTCTGATTCTATGGGGAATTAGAGGTCCTAAACTTTAAGATTAGTAGGTTCTTTGAAGATAAGCAGAATGTAGATTCCAGAGTGTGATAAGGAAATCACCTTAAAAGACTGATATATATTAATTTAAGGTCGCCAAGGAATCAGCTATGTAATTCCTAAATGAAAACTTAAGTCAGCAGTCAATCTTTTATGGAGTTTAATTATAATAGGAGGAAGAAAGGAATTAGAGATAGAGAGAGAGAAAAGGGAGAGAAGGAAATAGGGCTTAAATACCCCTTCTGTTTAGGCTGGGCCAAAAGGCCCAAGCCCTTAGATAGCTGGGGCAAAGAAAAGAGATCAGTCCCTATTACTCACGTGACCAAAATGGAGAAACAGTCTCAGAGGCCCCCACTTTCAGCTTCCTTCAGAGCAAGCTTCTCAGAGCACACACCAACCACACCGACCAACTTCTCAACCACCCCCTCGAGTCTTCTGACTCCCCTGATCTTTAAGGAAACCATCCAAGTTGCCTCCCCTCAGTCCTCACATCTACCAATCACCTGTCCATCAATTTCCCTGTGCCAATGGAGACTCTAGCTTAAACCCAGGACCGCCCAGGGGTCTCTGGCTTTTGCACATGTCTGTTGAAGGTCATATTTTCAAATAATTAAATCTTTGCTCCTTTGCTACAGCCCTTTCTAAATCCTGTTAACCTGAGTAGGGTAGAGATTGGAATAATTAAATTTTGATCTAGGCTGCAGCCCTTACTCAATCCTGTTAGGACTGAATAGGGTGGAGATTGATTCCAAGTATCTCCATTGTATCAATTCTAAAATCAATCATGACTCAAAGAAATTCCTGTTCTATGCTTAAGCATAGGTCAAAGTCCTTTCCATTGTTCAGCAAAAGGTTTCTGTCCTAAAGTAATCTTAAGAAGGTAGGAGAAGGAACCTCCCATGCCAATGGGGTTCACATTCCAATAGTCAAGACCCACTATCAATAGGAAATTTTTCAAGTATGAAATTTCCCAATGGTGAAATTTCCAACATTTATAAGTCTAAGAAATTTTGAGGTTTACAAGAGTTAAGGGGAAAATATTCTCAGAACAATTTTCTGGTGTTAAAATGTACATCTTACATCTCAGATGTCTGAATGCAGGATATTGCAAAGCTATAGATTTGGAAATACCTTAATGGAAACAAGTTTTATACCCAATATTTTGAGAAAAATCCTTTTTAAAATTGTCTTAAATATTAAATCTTCTAATGACCCACAGAATTAGATTCTCCAAACTCAACTATCTAGAAGAGGGCAAGCAGGATGGTGAAATCATTGAGACTCAGATACAATGAATGGTTGAAGAAACTCCATTTAGCCAAGTAAAGAGAAAACTCAGGAAGGACATGTTAGCTGTCTTCAAACATTTGAAGAACTCTCATGTGCAAGAGAAATCAGACTTATCCTGTTTGGCCACAGATGAAAGAATAGGGATTGAGAAGTTGTGAAGAGGTAGATATAGAAGTCAGAAAAAAAGTCTAACAGTTCGTTTTCCAAAATTAGAGTGGGCTGTTTCAGGAGACACAGAGTTCTCATCTTTGAAGGTCTTCAAATAGAAATGGACCATTTGTTTATCAGGTATGTTAAAGAAAAGAATTCATTCTTTGTGTAGTCTCAGGTTTACCAGATTCCTTAGGCCATGGAAGCACACTTTTTCTCTCCGGGCAGGGACTGGTTTATTCATCCCATCTGCAACAATTCTGACAGATTGGAGTGGCTGCCTAATGGCTACTATTGTAGTTTTTGAGGTTTTACCCTTATGTGTGACGCTTCACATCAACCTGAACTCCCACTGGTGTACTCTCCGTTAACATTAATACAAAATAAATCTTAACCAAAATATTCAATGAAAATGCAAAGAAAACACAGCATTTACATACCATCTATAAATAAACTTCAATTACATTCTCTTGCAAATATGCACAATGTCTGTGAGTAGAAAGTTATGTCTTTAATATATCAGGATCGTAGAGTACATGTGTGAGAAACACATATGAACTCAGCTATGGAAATGGAGATTTCTATAACTTTTTATGTGTTAGGAACTGTCCACAAAAGTTCCTTAATGAATGTAATCTCACTGTTGAAAAGGTTCTTCTATTGCTACACTGAGCTGATCTATGTGATAAACACTTTTCCAGATAGGCTGTTTCAGCTGTACTAGTTAATCTTTTGTCTTGCTTACCTTATCCTCTGCTTCCAAGATGTTCCTCTGCTTAGCTTGGCTTATTCCCTGCCAGTACCTATAGTTTATTAAAGCACATTAACCTTTACCCCCAAACTAATGAAAACATCTCTAACTCAGTTTCTCTGCAGGATTCTTCTTTTCCTTCACCTCTCAGCAACAGTAGGTAGCAATTTAGAGGAGTGTCTTTTGTCATATTTCTTATCTTATATTTTTATTCTCAGTAGCAAATAATAACAGAACAGAGTGCAAAATAGATTCTTTCTGTTCCTCAGCACTAAGTTACAAGAAGAGTATATTCTCTCCATTTCCTCTTCTCAGCACCAGGTGGTAGTAGGGAAAACCCCAACTTCTAATTGACCAATCATTCTGCCTAGCAATAAATGAAAATACAGAAAGAAGTTAAAATCTCTCTTTGGAACAGTCCTCAAATCTGTTCTTTTACTTCATTTTCTTTTCTTCCTAATATTTATTGTTTAAAAACTGTGTTCTCTTTGTTACTAATCACATCTTAATTTACCTTTAATAACCAGATTCTCATCTGTCTATAATCAGATCAATTAAATTTTATTCTATTATCATAGAATCGTTCTTGTGTTCCTATTTCTTCAGTTACTAATTTTGAAATAAATCACCAAAGCAGACTATGTCTTCATTTATTCTTGTTTCTTTAAGACTGTCATATGCAAAAGAACCAAGTGCACATCTTGAAACTTTGCAGCAGACTTAACTCAGCAACTGCTTCTCTTCTAATCTGCTGGTTAACCTATGTCCCAGAAAAGTGGATTGTCAAGGCAAACAACTCAGCAACACTTTTCTCAGAATCATACTTAGACCTCCAGATGAGTGACCTATCAAAAGTCACCCCCTTACATAAGTATGAATTGTACTAAATAATTATTGAATTACATTTCATCTCTGGGGTTCCATGATATTATCCCCATTTATCTATCTAATAACCTAATAGAGTATGAGAGGTGCACAGTGCCTGGAACTTAGAAAGTACTTAATGAAAGCATATTGAGTGATTAAATTACTAATATAGCAGAGGAAACATTGCTTTAAGTCCCAAGTTTGTAACTTTTACTAGCTTTGTATCTTTGAATAAAAGACTTTATCATTCTGTGCTTCAGGTTTTTCATCAGCAAATTGACTATAACCATATTTGTAGCACCTACCCTGATTAAAGATAGTTTTATCTTATTCATCTGAGAACTTCCTGTTCACATTCTTTGACTATTGGTCAATTGGGGAATGACTTGTGTAATGAATTGTATTCCTTCTGACAAGGAATAAGCTTTGAAGTTCTAACTTTCGGATTCTCTAATTAGATGGTACCCTGACAAATATCTTCTCTATCCAGTCTTCCCAGTCAGCATAAGAAGGAAATCCTGTTGGTTTGTGGTACAGGCAGGAAATTATTTGCCAGGGGTTCAAAAATTATTTTTGGTTCAGCATTTATTTCAGTTTAATGTGGTCATGGTTACCCATTTTATATCTTGTAATGTTCTCTATGTCTTGCTTGGTTATGAATTCCTCCCTTATGTACTACCTATCAGCTGCGATTTCTATGAGAATGAAATAAAGCAACATGTAGAAGTTACATGGTAAATTGTAATACCCAATGTAAATGCCAGCCATCATCATCATTATGGAGTGTCTCACTTAATTTTTCTAATCAGCTTTCAGCTGATGATACTCTCTCCAACTAGTATGCATGGGTCAGTGACATTTGTCCTAGACTAATTATGGCAAAATCAATGTCTGAGGAAGATCTACATCTTCCCTGTTATAGATTTTTCCTTTGAATCAGAGAGAGGCGTCTTATGGACAGCTGATGAGTTAAATAAGGATATTCAGAGGTCCAGTGAAATGGACTTGCTGGTCTTGAACAGCATAAAGTGTTGCTGAGGACTAGCAACCAGAATTATCCAATACAAACTTAATTGCTTTAGAGGTAAATGTAACAAACAAACAACTTCTAAATGGTTTAAAAAACCGGAAATTATCAGGGTTGATATTTTATGCATCTGTCCTCTCATCACAGAGAGCAATGGCAGTTAAAATGAAATGGAACTAGATTTTTTAAAAAATTAAATTATTTAGTCAATTTAGAACATTATTCCTTGGTTACAAGAATCATTATTTCCCTCCCTCCCCTCCCCTCCCCCTTTCATAACTGATGTGCAATTCCACTGGATATTACAAGAGTCCTTGATCAGAACCTATTTCCATGTTGTTGATGCTTGCACTAGGATGTTCATTTAGTCTACATCTCCAACCATATCCCCTACCCTTGTAGTCAAGCAGTTGTTTTTCTTTGGTGTTTCTACTCCCACAATTTTTCCTTTGAATGTGAATAGTGTTTTTTCTTGTATATCCCTCCAAGTTGTTCAGGATCACTGCATTGCCACTAATAGAGAAGTCCATTACATTCGATTGTACCACAGTGTATCAGTCTCTGTGTACAATGTTCTCCTAGTTCTGCTCCTTTCACTCTGCATCATTTCTTGGAGGTTGTTCCAGTCTCCATGGAATTCCTCCACTTTATTATTCCTTTTTGCACAATAGTATTCCATCACCAACATATATCCCAATTTATTCAGGCATTCTCCAATTGAAGGGCATCCCCTCATTTTCCAATTTTTGGCCACCACAAAGAGCGCAGCTATGAATATTCTTGTACAAGTCTTTTTCCTTATTATCTCTTTGGGGTACAAACCCAGCAGTGCTATGGCTGCATCAAAGAGTAGACAGACTTTTATTGTCCTTTGGACATAGTTCCAAATTGCCCTCCAGAATGGTTGGATCAATTCTCAACTCCACCATCAATTAAATAATATCCCAACTTTGCCACACCCCCTCCAGCATTCATTACTTTCCTTTGCTGTCATGTTAGCCAATCTGCTAGGTGTGAGGTGATACCTCAGAGTTGTTTTGATTTGCATCTCTTTGATTATAAGAGATTTAGAACACTTTTTCATGTGCTTATTAATAGTTTTGATTTCTTTAACTGAAAATTGCCTATTCATGTCCCTTGCCTATTTATTAATTGTCTTGATTTTTTGTACAATTGATTTAGCTCTTATAAATTTGAGTAATTAGACCTTTGTCAAAGGTTTTTTTTTTTTCATTTGAATTAGTTCATTTAGTCAATTTAGAACATTATTCCTTGGTTACAAGAATCATTATTTTCCTCCCACCCCTCCAACTGCCCTTCCTGCAGCCAACGTGCAATTTCATTGGGTATTACTTGTATCCTTGATCAGAACCTATTTCCATGTTGTTGATGTTTGCACTAGGATGTTCCTTTAGAGTCTATATCCCCAACCATATCCCTTCGACCCTTGTAGTCAAGCAGTTGTTTTTCTTTGGTGTTTCTACTCCCACAGTTTTTCCTCTGAATGTGGATAGTTTTTTTTCTTGTAAATCCCTCCAAGTTGTTCAGGATCACTGCATTGCCACTAATAGAGAAGTCCATTACATTCGATTGTGCCACAGTGTATCAGTCTCTGTGTACAATGTTCTCCTGGTTCTGCTCCTTTCGCTCTGCATCACTTCCTGGAGGTTGTTCCAGTCTCCATGGAATTCCTCCACTTTATTATTCCTTTGAGAGCAATAGTATTCCATCACCAACATATACCACAATTTGTTCAGCCATTCCCCAATTGAAGGGCATCCCCTCATTTCCCAATTTTTGGCCACCACAAAGAGCGCAGCTATGAATATTCTTGTACAAGTCTTTTTCCTTATTATCTCTTTGGGGTACAAACCCAGCAGTGCTCTGGCTGAATCAAAGGACAGACAGTCTTTTAGCACCCTTTGGGCATAGTTCCAAATTGCCCTCCAGAATGGTTGGATCAATTCACAACTCCACCAGCAATGCATTACTGTCCCGATTTTGCCACATCCCCTCCAACATTCATTACTTTTCTTTGCTGTCATGTTAGCCAATCTGCCAGGTATGAGGTAATACCTCAGACTTGTTTTGATTTGCATTTCTCTGATTATAAGAGATTTAGAACACTTTTTCATGTGCTTTTTAATAGTTTTGATTTCTTTAACTGAAAATTGCCTATCCATGTCCCTTGCCCATTTGTCAATTGGAGAATGGCTTAATTTTTTGTACAATTGGTTTAGCTCTTTATAAATTTGAGTAATTTGACTTTTGTCAGATGATTTTGTAATGAAGATTGTTTCTCAATTTGTTGCTTCTCTTCTAATTTTGGTTGCATTGGTTTGTTTTGTACAAAACCTCTTTAATTTGATGTAATCAAAATTATTGATTTTACATTTTGTGCTTTTTTTCTAGCTCTTGCTTGGTTTTAAAGTCTTTCCTTTCCCAAAGATCTGACATGTATACTATTCTGTGTTCGCCTAGTTTGCTTATACTTTCCTTCTTTATATTCAAATCATTCACCCATTTTGAGTTTATCTTAGTGTAGGGTGTGAGATATTGATCCAAACCTAATCTCTCCCATACTGTTTTCCAATTTTCCCATCATTTTTTTTATCAGATTAATTCTCCTCCAATGTATTTGATTGTTCTTCCCTTTTTGAGTCAATTTCAATGCATGTAAGAGTTGAGTATTTCCTATCTCCAACCTCTTTACCCTCTACTGTATTGATGTTCTCCACCCTCCTGCCATGTGCTTCTTTGTGACATATAAATTTATCCCCTTTTGTTTCTTTTTACATTTCTTTTAGTATTAACCTCTTTTTTAGCTCTAGTTGTGTATATATATATATATATACACATATACATGTATTTACACATAAATATATCTATGTACATATTTATGTCTTGGCATTTCATCCTATGTAATTTGTCACTATTCCCTCTAAGTGTCATTCTTCTAGATGCCCAGGTGATAATAACAATTTTTAAGACTTACCAGTTACCTCTTTTCTTATAGGGATACATATCATTTTAACTTATTGAGTCTCAAAAGAAGGTTTTTTTTTTCTTTTATCCCTCTTTCTTAATTACCTTTTGATGATTCTCTTGGGTTTTGTGCTTGGGCATCAAATTTTCTGTTCAGTTCTGGTCTTTTTTTACAAATGCTTGGAATTCTTCTATTTTGTTAAATGACTACATTTTCCCCTATAAGAATATTGTCAGTTTTGCTGGGTAGTTGATTCTTGGTTGTAGACCTAGTTCCCTTGCTTTCTGGAATATCATATTCCATGCCTTTTGGTCCTTCAGTGTAGATGCAGCCAGATCCTGTGTTATCCTCACTGTGCCTCCCTGGTACCTGAATGACTTCTTATAAGCTTGTAACATTTTTTCCTTGGTCTGATAGTTCTTGAATTTGGCTGTAACATTTCTGGATGTTGTCAGTTGGGGATTAAATACAGGAGGTGATCTGTGGATTCTTTCAATCTCCAGTTTTTCCTCTTGTTCAGGAATATCTGGGCAGTTTTCTTGGATAATTTCCTGTCGTATGATGTCCAGGCTTTTTTCTTTTGTCATGGTCTTCTGGTAGACCAATGATTCTTAAGTTGTCTCACCTGGAATGATTTTCTAAGTCTTCTATTTTGTGAATGAGGTGCTTCATATTTTCCTCAATTTTTTTAATCTTTTGATTTTGTTTTATAGTTTCCTGCTGCCTTGTGAAGTTGTTTGCTTCTAGTTGTTGTATTCTGGTTTTTAAAGATTGTATTTCGTCCCTGGCTTTTTGGTCATCCTTTTCCTTCTGGTCTGATATTCTTTCTAGGTCATCTTTCATCTTCTCTGCCTCATCTTTCATTTTCTTTGCCTCATCTTTCATCTCCTTTGCCTCATTTTCAAGCTGATTAATTTTGGCTTTCAAGACATTGTTTTCTGTTTCCAGGTGACTTCTCTTGCTTTTTAAGTTCTTTTCACAGTTGTCTTCAGCCTCTGTTAATTGTGTTTTGAATTGTAGTTTAAGTTCTTCCAAAATCTGTATCCAATTGGCTGGGGTTTCTGTTTTTTTTTGGGGCTTGGTGTTCCCTCATCCTTCTCTGTTCTGTTTGCTCTTTGTTCATTTTCTGTATAGAAGCTGGTGATTGTAATTTCTTTTTGCTTTTTCTGTTGTTTGTTCATATTTACCCCTTATTTATCTCCTGAAGTTGCCTGGGCTCTTGCTCCTCTCATTTTTTTGTTTGATCTGTGGTTTTGGACTTTTCTGTCAGCCTTCCCCCTTGTTGCTTAGTTAGCAAATCTGTCAGTGCAGTCTGTGGGAGAGGGGTTTTGGAGCTGGAGCTTCCCTGCCCTCTGAAAACTTTGATGGGATTAAGTCCAACTGGGTTGTGCAGGATGTGCCCTGAGGCCAAAACCTCGGGAAGGGGGGGACGGACAATATGGGGCATCTCCTCTGCTGCAACTAGGCTGCCCACTCTGTTCTCTGTGCTTCTTCTCCAATTGCTTCTCCACTGCCTGTGCTTGATGCTCTGAGTCTGGCATCACTTTGCCCACAAGCTATTCCTTCCAGACCAGACCCTGACCCTCCAAGAGGTTCCAACTGCTGCTGGAGGCTTAGTGCTCTAGGTGGGAGAGGGGTCCTGAGACTTTCCTTCTTTCTTCCCCTTAAACCCAAGTGTTCTCAAATCCAGGCTTTTTTTGGGGGGGCATACCTTTTAAGTTGAGTTCATCAGGAAGTCTCCTTGACTCTGTCTTGTTGTTAGGTTTGATTTTCAGTCCCGTAGGAGCATTTAGTTTGTAACTGGTAAGGAAGGGTTTTCAGACATCTGAACTTTCACTGCCTCTATATCTCCATCTTGTCTGCACCCTCTGTGGAACTAGATTTTAAAGGATAAACATTTAGAAACCACTGATAATGGATGTCTTCATAGGATTTCATGCCTAGGATCTTAAAGATAAAAATAAAGTCATTTCTGAAAGTTTAGGAAATGGATTATTTTTAAAGACTGATAAAAAGCTGGTTTCCAGTTGCACAATTTATCTCAATGTATACACTTCAGTGATAATCGTAGTTTTAACACAGCTTTTGAAGGTATATAAATAAACAACTGAATCACACAGTGGTGGACTGTTGAATCTCTCTGGAATCATACTGATTCTTCAGTGGGTGGAAGCACTTTCTCCATGGTAACATGACTTGGGATGCGACAGCTCCATGTAATATAAAAGCAATCTTTTCATACTTGAGCTAATGAGGATTCCAAGCCTAAGGACCTTGGTTGGAAGCTTTGATCAAACAAATTTGTACAAAACAATTAGTCACTTTGCAATCAATGCATAATTCCATCAGTAATGAAAGAGGCAGAAATGAGACAAAATATGACCTAGACACCAGCTCATCTAATAATTTTCCTACAATTTCCAATATTATTACTACATCAAATCCTTAAAGCTATCTCCAGTAAAAAAGGAAAGAAAAAGAAAATTATTTCAAATATCACAACAAATGTTTTCTTATTTTCCAAAGTTTTGAATAACCTAAAGGGAATGTAACGTGATATGTTTATGGCTTTTAAGAGTAAACATTCACTATGCCTGTCACACTATTTTCAAATGCAAGATTACTAAGAAATGTCACTACGTGCAGAAATACAGAAAAACAGGAATAGATGACACAGCAAACAATAAATGTTCTATTATTTTAAAAGGCAGATAACATTATGCAGGGCACTGAATAGTCTACCTAGCAATTAAGTTCAATGTATGTGTCAAGGGCACCTAGAATGCTTTTAAAACCATGCTTCTAGATTTTGTGAATTTAAAATTCTTTTTCTCTTTTGGAGTACTTCAGGGTATAAGACATGAGTAATGGTCATTGTGATGGCACTTTTTAAAATAACAAGACTATTCTACAATTTGTTCATTTTAAGAGTCAATGTCAATTCATTGCTGGTGGAGTTGTGAATTGATCCAACCATTCTGGAGGGCAATTTGGAACTATGCCCAAAGGGCAATAAAAGACTGTCTGCCCTTTGATCCAGCCATAGCACTGCTGGGTTTGTACCCCAAAGAGATAATAAGGAAAAAGACTTGTACAAGAATATTCATAGCTGCGCTCTTTGTGGTGGCCAAAAATTGGAAAATGAGGGGATGCCCTTCAATTGGGGAATGGCTGAACAAATTGTGGTATATGTTGGTGATGGAATACTATTGCTCTCAAAGGAATAATAAAGTGGAGGAATTCCATGAAGACTGGAACAACCTCCAGGAAGTGATGCAGAGCAAAAGGAGCAGAACCAGGAGAACATTGTACACAGAGACTGATACACTGTGGCACAATCGAATGTAATGGACTTCTCTATTAGTGGCAATTCAATTTCCTTGAACAATCTGCAGGGAATCTAAAAAACACTATCCACATTCAGAGGATAAACTATGAGAGTAAAAACACTGAAGAAAAGAAACTGCTTGACTATAGGGGTGGAGGGGATATGACTGAGGAGAGACTCTAAATGAACACTCTAATGCAAATACTAACAACATGGAAATGGGTTTGAGTCAAGATCACATGTGATACCCAGTGGAATCATGCATTGGCTATGGGAGAGGTGGTGGGAGCGGAGGGGGGAGGAAAAGAAAATGATTTTTGTTTCCAATGAATAATGTTTGGAAATGACCAATTTTAAATCTACAAAGAATATATTAAGTGTTGGAAACCAAGAATAGTGGTCTTATAATTTTATTCAGGGCTATTAACAACCAAAAATTGCATTTGTACCCTTAGAAAACAAAATGAACTGAACAAATTCATTATTATGTTAATATTCTTAAGATATATTTAATAATTTAAGTAAATTAAAAAGAAAAAAGAAAATTACTTGGAACCTTTTTGATGAATCTTGATGAAGAAATCTCTGAAATTGAAAAGTTGCTTATCTTAAAACCTACCTCCTACTTCCCTTACAGTTAAGTTATGTTAGAATTGAGGTGGCCTTCTTTTTTCTTGTAAGGTGTCAAGCCAATATCATGCCTTATTCCTTCTTAACATTCAGATCCTGTTCTGAATATCAATTAGTACCCATTTTCAAGGGATAAGTTAATTTTGAGTCACGGGAGTCCTGCCTCATTATAAACTGAAAACAATTCCCTTAATTTGGTCATATTTGTGTTATGGTCCATTTTACAGAGACCTATTTTGACTCTCCCATTCAGTTCCCCACTGTGCCCCCCTGCAGGCATTCCAAAATCCTAGAAGATAATTTGGTGTTGGTTTTAGTTATGACTTTTATAAAGGTAGCTAAAATAAAGGGGATAGATGGAAAGAGGAGGTAGCTAACACTTTGGATGATAGAATCACTTTTACAAAAACAAATTGGGAAAGGAATGGTTAAAGATCAATTATTCTGATTAAAAAAAAGAGATCTGGTTCTTAGTGGACTACAAGTTCAATACGAATCAATATGTGAAATTGAAAAAAATCAATCTTATATTTCATGAATAGCAATATAGTTTCTAGGTAGTTTCCAGTTAAGTATAAGCCCCACTGTACTTTGCTCTTGCCAATCCCCATCTGAGTATATCTCTCAGATCTGAAAGGAAAGACATTTAAGAGTTGGAAAATGTCCAGAGCAAGGCCATCTAGATTGTGAAATGACTTGAGTTCACGTCATATAAGGATTGGCTGATGGAAATTAGCATATTTTACCTGGAAAAGACTCAGGAGAATAGCTTGAAATGATAGCTGTCTTCACAATATGAAAGACTGTCATGTGGAGAAAAGAGGAGGCTTGTTCTGTTTGTACCCTGAAGGGAAAACCAGGAACAGCAGGTAGAAGCTATAAAGAGGGAAATTCAGTGAGATATAATGATCAACCTCCTAATGATTCAAGCTGCTTGAAAGTGGAACACACTGTCTTAAGAGGTAACAGGTTCCCTTCTTTGGAAATTTCAAGAAGCAGTTGGATGACCATTTGGTTGGTATCTTGTAAGAAAGATTCCTTTCAGTTATAGGGTGGACTAGATGACTGCCAATGTTCCTTAAAACTATAAATCTTGGGTTTCTGGGAGAAAAAAACAGGCTTAATGTAGGAAGGTCATACATTATTGTCTTGTTTTTCAATTGCATCTGACTCTTTGTGACTCTGTCTAGGGTTTTCTTGGTAAAGATACTGAAGTGGTTTTCCATTTCCTTTTCTGGATCATTTTACAGATGGGGAAATGAGAAAAAAATAATATTAAATGACTTGCCCCGAGTCACACAGCTAGTAAATGTCTAAGACTGTATTTGAACTCAGGTCTTTGGAACTCCAGGCCTGGTATTCTATCCACTGTACCACCTAGCTGCCCCTAGCAGCCACCTACCTATCATAAATAAACATTATGTGGTTGTTGGTTACAGAAAACAAATTTTACATTTCACCAACCTATCTATGAAACAGAAGGCTACAAGTATGCATTTTCATTCTAACTACACCAAAAAAAAAAAAAACAAACCTAAAATAAAAGTAGCAATACTACTTTTATACACAAAGGTAAGAGATGTTGCATAGAATCTGAGACTGGAATGAATTTAGAGAAAATCTAGTCAGAATTTCCCCTTTTATAGATGTGAAGATGGGATTGACTCTCCCTTTGCCTACTTTTAAATGTAATCAACCAAAAGTGTAGACACTCCTATTTAACACCAAGTAGGGGAGGTCCACAAGTCATTTACTAAAGTGGGTGACAACTGCAGAATCAACTGACCACCCCTGGGCAGTGCTAAGCAAATTTAAAGACTGCAATTGGTCCCTGTAAAGTGGAGGAAGAGACAGGAAGTGATGTAAAAAAAGGCCATAAAAGATGATGAACTTCCTGTGCAAGAGGTCTTCATTCTGAATTTTCGTGTTGGAAGATCTGCTCCTTTGGGACTTTGGGTCTCTGGCTTTACTTGGACTTGGGACTCTGGCTCTTGGACTGCTTGTGGTAAAGCTGCTTCTGGATATTCTCCCCTTGGATCTTCTCCTAGTGAGTGAAAAGCTGACCCTCCTTTCTTGGCTTCTGGAGAGATTAGTTATGGAGAGTTCTCCCCTTCCTGGAGAAGGCTACATGGGTTGAACCCTTGCTTAATTTACCACTGAGTCCTTTGGCCGAGGAGTTAACAAGTCCTGTATAGATTGAGCCAAGCACTGTGTTGGATAGACATCTCCTCTATCCTCTTTTTAATTTCCGTACTTTCACTCTCTCCACCCTCTTTGTAAATAAAAATTGCTAAAAGTCATTTTGACTTGGGCTGTATTAATTTTAAAACAATGATCACAGTATTATCTTAGAATTCTCATATATTTAGTCCAACCATAAAATTTAATTCCTTACATAAATGATATAATTGAGGTCCAGAGACATTGACCCTGCCACTTCTATAGAGTAGACCATCATTACCTCATACCTAGATAACTGCACTAGTCTGTTGGTGGGTCCATCCACCTCAAATCTTTCCCAACTTTAGTCTATCCTTCACTCAACCACTAAAGTGATTTTTCCTAAAGAGAAAGTCTGATCATGTCACTCTCCTTGCTCAATGAACTTTAGTGACTTTCTATTGCCTACATGATCAAGCACATAATATTCCATTTGGGATTTAAAGTTCTTTATCACTTAACCTACACCCTCCTACTTTTCCAGGCTTCTTATACCTTACTCTCCTCAAATCAGCGATACTGACATTCTGCCCATTCCATGAACAAAAAGCTCTATCTTTTAGTTCTGGACATTCTCTCTTGCCATCCCCATTCCTGAAATGCTCTCCTCCTCCAATCAGACTACTGACTATCCTATATTCCTTTATGATCATCTTCTACATAAAACTTCCCCAACCCTCTTTAATTATAGTCTCTCTGAATTAGCTCATATTTATTCTGCATATAGCTTGCTTTCTGGGCAGCTAGGTGGCGCAATGGATGGAGGACTGAGTTTGGAATCAGGAAGACTAGTCATCAGTTCAAATCTGGTCTCAGACATCCACTAGTTATGTGACTGCAGGAAAATCACTTGGCTCTGTTTGCCTTAATTTCTCATCTGTGAAATGAGCTGGAGAAGTGGCAAACCATTCTAATATCTTTGTCAAGAAAGCTACAAATTGGGCTCAGGAATAGTCAGATGACTGTAATGATTGAACAACCACAATAGCTTGCTTTATATTTATTTGTTTGTATATTGCCTTCCCCATTAAATTCTAAGTTCATTCATGTCAGGTACTTTCTTTTACCTTTTATTATATCCATATTGCTTAGCACAGTGCCTGGCACATAGTAGTCAATAAGTACTTATTGAATGTGACTTTTTCAAGGTTGTGCACATAGTAAAAATATTTTATTGTTCTTCAAGGTTTGCAAAGTACTTTACAAATATGATCATGTTTTTCCTACCAACAACTTTGAAGAATTTGGTGCTTTTATTATCCTCATTTTATAGAAGAGAAAACTGAGACAAATGGAGATCAAATGATTTGTTTAGGGAAACATATTAATTGTCTGAAACTGGAATAGAACTCAGGACTTCTTGATTCCAAGTCTAACACACTAGCTACTGTATGCCTCAGGATTAAACCCAGTTCCTTTGCCAAAACTAACACTTTTTCTATTGTACCAGATTGTTCCTCATACACTAGATTTGAAGAACTCCAAGAGTATATATATCTTTGTATTTTCCTCATTGCTCAGCCTGGTGCTTTTTAGCTGGCAAAAATTTAATTAATGTGAGTTGAATTTTACTTTTAATCTCTTAAAATAAATGGTCAAATGCAAATTAACTTTTGCCACTTGCATATTTATTGATTACAAGATCATAAGATATTCTAACTGAAAGGGTGTTTAGAAATCATCTAATACATTATCCATATTTTAACAGATGAGGAAACTTAGGCTCATGGAATGGAAATGAGTTACCTAAGGCCACACAGGTGTTTAGTTAAGTAGCTGAGATGAAATTCAAATCTGGATCTTTTGACTCAAATCCCATGCTTCTCTAAGTCTTCCAGGCTGCCGCTCAGTAATACGCCAAATCTTAGTTCTATATCCTAAACCCAGTAATTCATTACTTACATATATTTGATATGTTACAATGAAAGAATTAATGGACTTTCACTGAATTTCCTGACCTAACAGAAAGCCTTCTCCAAGTCTGATTATAGGTCATGGCTCCAATATCATGTGCACAAAGGCTTTTATGAATATATAAGTACCCTCCCTCCAGGCAGTAAATCATTATCAGAGATCATGGGCTGGCTGAGGTAGGGTAATGAACTCCTCAGGCCACGCTATGCAAGGGCAACCTTTAGCAGCAAGGCAAAAGCAAATATGAAAGAGGGATTTGGTGGCAACACCTTAATTTTTTATTTCTAATTTAAAATCTAAAACCTTTGCTTGAAATTATATTAAAACATTTTATTAACTAGAACCCATGAATCTATATGTACATATATGTATATATGACATACCCATGCATACATGTATACAATGCAAATTTGCCCACACATATAAACACAGAATGTGTAAATAAATACACGCCCCTGCATATATACATGTGCACACACATGTGTATAATACACATGAATATATAATACATTTATCTATGTGGTACATATATACATACACACCCATATGTGTGTGAAATTGTATATCAAAGCAGGTACACTTGGAAGACATTCAAAGTTTGAAACTCTTGCAATGGAAACTCCCTTGTCTTATACAGATTGGCAACTCTTGTAACATAAAGTTTTTAAGGATTTGCTTATGGCCACCCAAGCAGGATATGACAGAGGCAGGGCTTGAAATAATGGTCTCTTGTCTCTAGGGCTGATTTACTTAGCCAATAGGTGTGTGTGTGTGTGTGTGTGTGTGTGTGTGTGTGTGTGTGTGTGTGTGTTACAGATTTGGAGATAAATATCATATAATATATATATATATATATATATATATACATACATGTGCATATATATGTAATACACACACATTGGCTAAGTGAATGATAATATTCTATTGTGCATATATATTCACAATATATATTGTGAACTAGTGAAATACATGTATATATACATATATATTTATATATTCCAGATCTGAAATTTCATTCATATTGAGAGCTCTGGGTATGGAATCATCCTCCATATTTAGTATATATCATTAAAAAGTTGCTTGTGTCACTGCGAGTTTAAGTGGTCATAGGAAGTCTCAGAGGCAGGAATTTAATGCAGCCCATCCAGGCTCCAAGACAAGGTTGATCATCTACTGCTCTCCTATCTTTGTGAATACATAAATATGTCCCTTTCTCTCTATATCAGTGTAGCGATCCATCCATCCATCCGTCTGTCTATCTATCTGTATTTGCAGAGTTAAAATGTCTTTTGGTGACAGTTTCACAAACACAGTTAGGGATAATAGCATTGAGATAGGAAACTTTTCTCTATGGGGGTGATGAAATAGGTAGCACAATTAATACCATTATTCTTTTTTTCCAGGGGAGGACGCTCAGGGTCAAAGAAGATTCAGTGATTTGCCCAAGATCACAGAGTCTGAAAGTAGAAGAACCAGAATTCAAACCCAGATATTTTAGGTCCATATCCAATGCCCTTTACACTACATAAGACGGCTTCAGACTGTGGCTATATTAAAAAAGAATCCACTTATTTGAGCCCTAAACTTTCTCTCATTACAGGAGCGAGAAAAGGGCCATCAAGATATAGAATGATAGCAGTGAGCTGACCCTGACTTTCTCACAACCTACTTTGAAGAAGAGAAATCTGTCACACAACTGTCAGCTCTTCTAAACTTCATGAAATTTACTTTAAACAAGAAAAATCTTCCCAGTATAGGGGTAGAAAGTAATAGCTAAAGCCAGAACAATCTACTTTGGAAGAGGGAGGTCACAGAAGCTTGAAGACTGGGGCTATTGGAAGGTCTTGGCCTCTTCTACCTTCCACCCACGCTTTATCACTCAGCATCACTTAGAAGGTGACTGGAAGAATTTAGAAGCAGGGGTCACTCCCAACTCTACCACCCCCAATTCTCTTTTGAAAAGCAGAACTGGAGAAAGAGATAAATGTGAAGGTAATTTTAGTTTGAGGCCAAGGAGTCAAAGGAGGAGAAAAAGAACTAGTGAAATAATCTTGCTGGCAAGGACTTCCTTTCAATTTCAGTTTCTTTGTCAAGGCTTAAGCTTTCCTAGTGGTGGTTACAAGTTTAAAAGATATTCTCAGATATAATAATGCTCTCATCCAGATTGATAAATGAAGTTTCTTCTATCATTAATCTCACAAAAAGCATCACCAAAGGCCATAAGAAATCTCAAGAAGTTAAATAGGAAGTTTGAATTCCATTATCTGAAACAAAACCCCAGATTATTACAAAGGCTAATCCTACCAATGAAGTTAAGTTTGCAAATATTTACTAAGTACTTTTTACGTGCCAGATACATTTACTAAGTGCTGGGGATAGAGTAAAAGGCAAAAAAGCAAAAACAACCTCCACTCCCAAATAGCCTCTCACACAGTTCACTCTCTAAAGTGGGACATAGACCTTTGTTCATTTGAATTGCCATTAACAGTGAATACTTACTAGGAATTAAGCCCCATCATAGATTTCTAGCCTTAAATACCCTTTCCCCATGAATTGAAATGGAAGTGCATTATTGTGAAGTAGTGTAGTTGTAATTTTTTTTAATTGGTGTGGGAGTCAGTACAATCTGAAATAGCATCAGAGTGAGACAACTGCATTCTGATCTTATCTCTCCTATGTAAAGATTAAAATTTAGGGGAGACTGAGGCAGGTAGAAATTAGTTTCTTTCTGCAAGGAGTATTATATTTTATGGGGTTTATTAAAGATTAAGGCTTAAATAAAATACAGGATAAGAAAGCACGTGACTAGGCCAGAGAGAGGCCTAGACAACCTCACCTACATTATGAGAACAGCCACATCTGCTTGCAAGCGGAAAACAGGGAAGAAAAAAGAGAGCCAAAAGCCTTTGCAATTAGGTTAAATACCCCCATCTTGTTCTCAGCCCAGGTGAGGTTACAAAGGATTCTGGGGAAGTGGAGCAAGGGCTTCTGGGGATTGAAGTCCAGAGTTCAAATCCATTTTTTACACCTAGGTGCGTGTGTGTAATACATGATATCCGATTCAAAAGTTTCACAATTTCTTATAATAGAAAATTAAATTCAAAGATACTTTATTGTCAAATGGAATATTGTTTACAATTTCCAAAATTGCTTTACCTACAAAGATAATATTTTGCCTTCCTTTTATTCATTGTTTTTTGATCACCTCAGTCATGTCTGACCCTCAGTGACCCTAGTTGAGATCTTCTTGGCCATGATACTATTTTTTAAAAAATAAAAACCCTTACCTTCCATGACTCCAAGGCAGAAGAGTGGTAAGGGCTAGGCAATGGGGATTAAGTGACTTGCCCAGGGTCACACAGCTAGGACGTGTCTGTGGCCAGATTTGAACCTAAGATCTCCTGTCTCTAGGCCTAGCTCTCAATCTACTGAGCTACCCAGCTTCCCCCTTGGGCATATTGTGGATTGCCATTTCCTTCTTCAACTCATTTTATAGCAGGGAAATCTGAGGCAAACAGGATTAAGTGACTTGCTCTAGGTCATACAGCTAGTAAGTGTTTGAGGCCAGATGTTTTTTGAGGAAGGTGTCATCCTGACTTTAGATTCAGCCTTCTATCCACTGTACTACCTAATTGGCCTAGCTTCTTTTTATCCACAAATATGTAATATCCAGCTTTTCTCTTTTGTTCATCATTTGAAATCATAAAAACTCTTGAGAGTCTGAGGTTTCAAACTTGGCATTTATGTACTTTAAGTAGCCATGTAAACTGTCCATTCTAACCATCTGTTTTCCGAAATAACTAGAAAATTAAGCTGTCACATTTCTTCTTCTTCCTCTTCTTCTTCCTTTTCTTCCCCCTCCTCCTCCTCCTCCTCTTTTTCTTCTTTCTTCTTCTGCTTCTGGTTGTAGTGGGAGTCTTTTCTATTGTTTATTGTCTTCTTGCTGCCTTTTGTGCAGTTTCTGGGTGTAAGATGTCACTTAATTTAGTTTTTAGTTGAATTTATTAATTATTTTTCACCTTGTATGAATTTCAGGGCTATACTAGAAGTAGGTGAGGGGGAAACTGGCAACCTAACTCCTATTCTGTTGACCATCTTGGGAAGCAGTCTACCAGTTTTTATTGGTAATTTTGCATCCATGACTAGAGAGAAAGATGAGAACTAATCATGTAAGAGGTGCATAAAGTATCCCTATCTATTTACACACACACACACACACACACACACACACACACATATATACACACATATGTTCATAGAATCAAGTGGAGATTGATCTTTTCAATCCAGAAAGTAGGACCTTCCAGAATTAGTAGAATTTTGGTAAAATACATTCTAAAGAGAAAACAAAATAGTAGAATTTCTTTTTATCAGAATAATCTTATGAAAACAAAAGATGGAATATTTTCAGGTCATACACACAAAATCCAAGGACCCTTACTTCAAAAAGTGAATTGGCCTTACAGATGGTAATTGACATTGTGATACATCGATAGTCCTATCACTCTGATGAACCTTCAGCATTTGACTTGGTATGGAGAGTCTAATGAGCCTATCAAGTTTGATTTACCAAATATCACACAATGCATGAAAAGAACAGAAGAAAGAAGGATTTAGGATTGTAGCAGAATATCTACATCTAAAATCTATGTTAGCACATTCTATATCCACATTAAGATGGTATGATCCACACTCTAGTCTGACATCCTGACATTTTCGTACTTATTATTAATTAGCAATTAATGCCAAAAGTGAAGAGCATCTCTTAGAAGGGAAGCTAATTATGACTATTTTACTGCAATTCTGCCCCAAACCAAACAATTTCAGAAAGGCTTACAGTCAGCTTGGCAAGTTATGCCTACGCTGATACTTCTCTTTCAAACATTTTATGATCTGAAAAAAATTAACTAGAAACATTTTCCTCTAAATGTATTTTATTGAAGTTTACAGAATCACAGAATCTCAGAATGGTAAATGATGTCAGTGGGCAAATAGTGCAAGGGGTCTTGGATAGAAACCCTTCTGTCACATATTGGTTAAGTGATCATCAAGCCATTGCCTGAAAACCACCAGTAAAGGTGAAATCAGTACTGGGCAAATCATTCGGCTTTTGGAAAACTCTAGTTAGGAAGTTTTTCTTTTTTTATATGAAATCAAAATATATCTCTGTCATTTCAATATACTGCTCCCATCTCTGCCCTTTTGGGCCAAGTAAAGCAAGTAAGAAAGTTCCCCCTTTCCCATTTCCACATAAAAGTTTTTAGAATATTAGTAAAGAGTTATAATTTCATGACCCTACATCCTGTGAGATTTAAAATGGTTGAGGTTTTAAACTGTAGTGATTAAAATGGTGGAAGATATAAATTGTGATAGATATAAGAGAGGGTGAGTAAATTTGACCGCAGAAAATATGTTTCACTACAGTGTCTTGGTTTTAAATCAAATATAAGGTGGTTGCCAGGGAAATATTCCCAATTATTCAAATACCCAAGTCAACTGGGTTTTATAGAGATTTTTAATTAACAATATAATGAGGAATTAGAGAAAGAGTAGGAAAGGAATAATTATGAAGGGCCTCAAGCCAATATGGCCTAGACCTGAGTCTTAAGAGAGAGAATCAGTCAGTCAGTCTTTTAACACTCACCATAAGGTCTGCCTAAACAAGGATTCTAGTGACACCAGGCCAGCTCCATCTCAGCTGACTTCACCAGAGAGCCTTCCAGCGAGACCTCCTTAGAGATTGTCCTCCAAGAGTTTCCCTTCTCCAGAGCCTCTCTCAAGAGATTCTTCCCAAGCGGTCCTCATCAGAGATCCTCCAAAAGGATTTCTCCAAAAGGATATATCCAAGAGATTCTGCTTTTTCTTATATAGGGGTTTTTCTCCCATGTCACCTCCCCTAAATCCCTACATCTACCAATCACTGTAGACGCTTTCCAAAGGACTGCCCATCTGAATTCCTGCTAAGTCGACCAATCTCCTCAGTAAGTCTGATTGAGAGAAAACACAACTGAGTCAGCTAATCTCATCAAGAGAAAACTTGCCCGACCCTTTTAGGTACCTAGCATCCCATTGTATCAATTCTAAAAACAGGCCTGGCTCAAAGAACTCCTTGCCTTATTATAAGCATTGGTCCAAGTACTTTCATTGTTTAGCAAGGTTTTTTTTTTCCCCTAAAGCAGTCTTAAGTATGGTTGGAGTAGGGGTCCTCCCATAGCAAGGATTTTTCTCCCCTAAAGCAGTCTTAAGTACCAGTGGAGTAGAGGTCTTCCCATTTCTGATCCTAGCAAGTTCTCACATCAAAATGGGGAATGTTTCTCAGTAGGGAATTTGTTCCAATTAAGAATTCCCTGATGGGGAAATTTTTAACATTCACAAGTCTGAGAGATTTCAAGATTTACAATCCCTACAAGTCTTCTCTTCTCCAGGCTAAACATCACTATTTCCTTCAAGAGGTCAATGTATGATACTATCTCTAATTTCTTCACCATCATCATAGTTCTTATCTGGATACTCAGCAGTTTATATCCTTTCTAAAATGAGTTGTTCAGAACTTACTACAATGCTCTAGATGTGGTCTGATTAAAGCTGTGTGCCCGTGGACTGTCACATCCAAATTCCTTGTAGCTTTTTCTCTTCCTTAACATAGGCTAAAATCTCACTTCACTTTTACTCATATCATCATAGATAACATGTGCTCCTTCATTTAGTATTTTTCCCCTTCACTTTGCATTATTACATAATGGTCTGTCTTTCTAGGTTTGAGGATTTCTTCCTAGGTTTTTTAAAAGTTTTTTTGTTTTTTTTAGATTTTAGGGTTGTATTTTATTTATGTGCTTTTCTAAATTTCTTTATCATCTTGTTATGTTGATATATCACAATTTATTGAACTATTTCCTCACTATTAGATATTTTGGTTGCTCTCAGAGTTTAAAAATGTTACTACAAAATCTTTATATGGACCGATAATTTTATTGTTTTTGATAGTACTATCATGGTATATTTCTAAAAAAAGATTGTTAGAAGGTATGGCTATTTCTGCAATTTTTATTGTAGATTGCCATTCTGCTTTCCAGAAAGATATGATAACTTTACACTTCTAGCAGCAATGAGAACACCAGTTTTTATGTCATATCTCCAATAAACATTGAGTCTCACTCATTTAAATTACTTTTTCCATTTTGGTTAGTGTGATGTCATATCTTTTATCTCTTATTTTTAGTAAAGATGGTTATATTTTAAGAAGTTACAAACAATTCAAATTTCTTTTTGGAAAACTTTATATTTTACCTCTTATCCATTGAGCATTGAGTTCCCATTCTAACTGAGTCATTCCTTATATAGTTTAGACATTGTATTTTTATCCAATATGTCTGCCATATATTTCTCAATTAGTCATTTTTCTTTTCCTTTAATTGCTTTTAGTTATACAGAAGCAGGATGATGATAGTGCATCTCTCCTGACCTTAATCATTCCATCAATTTGGTGAATTCCTTCTTCCCTCCCTCCCTCCTTTCCTTCCTTCCTTCCTTCCTTCCTTCCTTCCTTCCTTCCTTCCTTCCTTCCTTCCTTCCTTCCTTCCTTCCTTCCTTCCTTCCTTCCTTCCTTCCTTCCTTCCTTCCTTCCTTTTCTTCCCTTCTTTTTTCCCTCCCTTCTTTTCTCCTTTCCTCCCTTCTTTCCTTCCTCTAAGTACTGATCAAGGTTCACCTAAATGGTAGACAAGTCCAAGAAACCCTGCATTAGCAGTTTCTCCTCATGCTTTGCTTCTATACTACTCCCAAAGCCATCATACAGTTAAAAAATCCTTGGGGGTCTGCTGTCTCTGCCACCATTAGTAACAACTGCCAACCACTTGCATTAGCTGAGATATGCAATCCAGGTGAGGCATCCTGAAGGGAGATAGAAGGCAGTATCTTTGAGGGAGATTAAACCCCAATCTTACTGTATGCATTCTTTCCCCTCTTATTCTAGTAAAGATAGACCACAGACCTATGCCTAAAGGGCTCTGAGAACAGCAGAATTTCTCGGGATACAAGCTTTGCTTTTAGCTCAGCATACAGTAACACAGCAAGCAACTGTGACTAGTCAAATAATCCCAAGGGCCACAAAACTAGAAAGTCCAACCCCCTACCTCCCTAAAGATCAGATTCTGATTCTAAGCCCACCCTGAAGCCATCATGTAAAAACATGGCCTGACCACTTTCTCTGCAGATGCTGTAGCTCCTCCCATCTCAGCCTCCAACCTTAGCAATTACAACTATTGAAGAAACAGCAAAGACAGTTCTCATTACCATAGTCCTTGGTACAATCAAAGTGTCCAACTTCAAAACTAGATACAGTTTTGTTTGGGGAAATGACTCATGTAGCTACATCTTCATAATCTGCTTCGCTATTATATCCTAATGACCACAAGACTTTCCTTTCCATCTGACATTACTGAAATTCCCTATATGTGTTTTCTCCTCCATGCTAGAATATGAAGTCATACATAGTTGAAACTATTTTGATTTTTCATTTGGATCCCCAGCACTTGAGACTAATCATGTATTTTTTAAAATTCTTAAATGCTTTGTAAATGATTTGAAAATTTAATAATATATGAAATTGTCAGATTTCCTTTTCAGTTTGCCCCCTTATTTTTCCATATAAATTTCATCATTATTTTGGCCTAGTTTAATAAAGAAGTCCAAATTAGGGATGTAAATTAGTTTGGGGAATATTGCTATCATGAATATTTCTGGTCCCAATAGTCATTAGCTCCTTTAGGTAAAATCATATAGGGTTGTTTTTTTTCATATAGGGATGACATATTTCTAACCAAGTTAACTCACAGGCTTTTGATAATTGCTGTTCCCTGTAGTTTATTTTTTTCTATTTCTTTGATGCTTATGTTAGTTGTTTTTTGTTGTGTCTGACTCTTTGTGACCCCATTTGGGATTTCCTGGCAAAGATACTGGAGTGGTTTGCCATTTGCTTCTCTATCCTTGATCCTTATAATCATTACCTAAGAGTAAAATGAATTTTCTTTTTTCAGGTAGATCTTCTATCCAGGTACTTTGCTGAATTCATCTATTTTCTTCATTAATATCTTGGTTAAGTGGTTGCATTTTCTAGCAGCTATCACTGCTATCTGAGAGTAATGAAATTTCTTTTCCATTGCTCATTCCAGTAATATCTGTTCCTTTTCTCATTGTAACTTATTAACATTTTCAATACTCTGTCAAACCAAAATGACATTAGTTGGCAGCAATGTTTTAATGGGAATCATCTAATGTTTTACTGTTGCGTATTATATTGTTGAAAAAATAATTTCTGTGCTGATTATTTTTTATTATGAATAAATAGTCAATTTTATCTTGTACTTGTTTCTGTGACTTCTTATGTATCCTTTGGGTTTTTAGGTTTTCCTCTTTATATATTTTGAAATGGTAATAATCTTTAAAAATTATGAAGCAGGTTTTTATTTTTGGTATACATTTGCATTATCATTATGAATAATTTCCTTAATGCAATATAATATGTAGTTAATATTTTATATATAGTACTAAAAAAACCCTTACATTCCAACTTAGAATCTTAAAATGGTGGAAGAATGGTAAGGGCTAGGCAATTAGGGGTTAAGTGACTTGTCTAGTGTCACATAGCTAGGAAGTGTCTACAGTCATATTTGAATCCCGGACCTCCCATCTCTAGGCCTGGCTCTCTATCCACTTAACCACCCCTTATACATAGTATATTTGAATCTATTTCTTCTATTTCTATTAGTGAAATTATGTTCACTTTTTCATGTTATCTGTGCTTAGTGTTAAGATTAAAATTCTCTGGAGACTGTATCTTTATTTATAATTATTTATTAAACAATAAAAAAACAGGGAAGAGAAAGAGCGAGCACCACCTACCTGTGGCTAGCCATTCCCTTAGCAGCATCTTCTGAGAGTCAGGCCAGGAGCTGAAAGCCCAGAGCTGGGCCTATGCAAACATTCTTGCTCCAGATTTCCTGCGGAAAAAAAAGCTCCCACTTTCTCCTGCTACTCCAGTTTATTCTCTGTAAAAGATGGGGATCCTCTTGTTAAAAATAATAAATGGATTGGCTCACTGGTTGAAGTATTATACCAGTGAGGTACTGGCACAGGGATTGAGGTAAAGCCTATGAGAGAGGAAAATGGCAGCCCCTCTCTCTCTTTCTCAAGTGATATCAAGGTGCCAGTTATCACCTGAATCCCTGTGATGTAATGGCTGGGAAAATGAGATGACACTCTCCCCAGTCAGCACCCCTAGGAATAGGATGCTATGCCCTTACCCTGAGGGGTCTGTGGCAGGCCCTGCCTAGGCCTTACCACTATGGGAGTCTCCTCAAGCTTGAGGCCTGTCCCCAGTTGCTTGAAGCTCCCTTCCTTTAAGATTTGAAGTCAGTTCAGAGACCTGACTGCTATTAAGAGTTTTCTTAACAAGGATGAATGTCTCTGCCCCTTTCCCAGCTAATAACCCCTTCCACTGACTTAAATACTAATATATCCTAGATGAATAATTAAGGAACATGCTGGGTGACAGGGAGCGTCAGGAGAGCCAAGACTGGTTAGAGAGAGTCCACTCCGCTCCCTTCAGGGGTCTGAGATGTTCACTGCAGGAAGAAGAAATCTATGGTTGAATTTCCGGTGAGAGAACAGATGATGATTTCAGGAAGGAAACAGGATCTTCACTTGTGGGTTCAGAAAGCCTTCAGCCTTCAGAAAACCAGACATTGCAACTTCAGATCTCCAGGCAGAAGACCAAGATCCTCTCTAGAATCCTCTCAGCCAACTTTTCTTGTCCCACAAGCCTCTGTTCTTCAAACTGCTATTCCAATTCTGTCAGAATTGCAAACCTCTCTTGTCCCATCTCAACAGCTCTTAGTGACACCTCTTTCCAAATTCCCTCCAATAGCAGGACTCACACTTACTCTGGGCAAGAGGTGGGTATTCTGGACTCCAGAAGTCCCAAGACCTTGAAAATGGCTGCAGTTTAATATCTTTATTCCATTATCTTTCCTCTACTTCACTACCTTGTTAAACTTATTTACAAGTAAACCACAGGCTTTGCATTCTTATTCAACCAGCAGGTGAGGTAATGAGCTGTGATATAATTTTAATCTTAATATTAAACCTTTTAAAATCCAAAGATTGTTTTGGGATACCAAAGAAAGGGGTATAGGCTAGTGTTAAGTTTTTGCAATAATTTTTTTAAAAATTGAAGCAAGTTTTTATTTTTGGTATAAATTTTCATGATCATTATGAACAATTTAAAAATATAATGCAATATACAGATAACATTTTATATAGTATTTTTGCAACTATTTCCATCATTGAAATTATATTATCTATTCTTAGTTTTAAAATTCATATTTGCCTCTTTAAAGTTATTTTATAATGCTTCATCTTTCTCCATATTTATGATAATCGATATGATACAACCAGTATTTATTCTTGAAAATATAAAATAACTCCCCATTGAAGCTGGAGAAATTTTTTAAAAATTTACTTTGTTGAGTTATTCCTTGATAGGAGAGGAACTTGATTTATGATTTCATTGCCATATGCAAGAGGAATTCTCCCTGACAGGAAAGCCTTTGAGTAATTCCTGTGGAATACCTTTGATGGCAACCTGAAAATATACTTGAAATCTAGGCCCATCTCAGAGAATAATGATGGATCTTTTAAGTAATAGTAGCTGAGGACTTTGAAGAAATTGTGAATACTGATAAAGATGTTGCAAAAAAATTTTATGCTTCCTGGTGTGGTCACTGCAAAAACCTAGAAGCCAAATACAAAGAATTGGGAGAAAAGCAAAGCCCCCAATTTTGCCATAGCTAAGATAGATGCTAGTGACATGCCTTCTCCATATGAAATCAGAGACTTTCCAATCATTTATTTCTTTCAAAACTATAGAAATATGAAATTAGTGAAGTTGATGACTTTGGTGAAGTATAAACAGAAGCCAGAAATCTTCTTGTGATTCAAGAGGAAAAACCTAAAAAGAAGGCAGAGGAAGATCTCTAAAGTAGCAGTCCAAACCAGATCACTTTGTATAAGGACTCTTATCACTGATGGGGCAGCCAGTGCTTCAAGGATGAGTTGACAGCATGGATGCCATTTGAATCCTGTTTATTTTCTCTAAACTGTTTCTTTAGGTGCACTATTCACTGAAATGTCAGCACTATTTAATCTTTGTGATTTGGAGAGTGGAGAGAGGATTATTTGTATTAAGGGAATATTATTGGGTTGGGAGAGTTGAGCTAGGTGTTATTTTTTGATTTTTAAAATACACTTATAACAGTGACAACAAATGAATTCCCTTAGAAAAAATTTTAAAAGGAATATCCCAGTGAGAAAATTCTTTCTATTGAAGGACACTGATAACTGTTTTGCCACTTAAAACCTCAGACATTTTCCTGGAACACACCTGACTTGCCCAGAATCAACTTGCTGGTATGGGTCAAAGAAGGGACTTCAACACAACTCTTCTGAACTGAGGCCAGCTCTTGTCAACTACACCACATTATTTCTGCTACATGCTTATGTCTTGATTATTTCCTTATTTCCTCTTCTGAGATTGTCCTATTTAAAATATTCATTTTCTGTACATCAATTGGAACAACATGTATTTGCCTTGAAATATTCCTTTAAGTTCTCTGAATTGTAAGACTATAGCTGTGGGCAATATTCCATAATAATGTTCTTAAATGTTTAATTTGTTGTGACTTCTTCTTTCTCATATGTAATTTTGCTGATTTGCATATTTGCCTTTACTCTATTTTTAAAAATTAATATATTCTAATGGTTTAACAATTTGTTTTTCAGAGAAACATCTCTGGGTTTCTCATTTCAATTCTATTAGTTTTTCATTGTTTGTTCTTTTTATTTCATTTTCATCTTAGTTATCATTCCTTCTTTTCAGATTTTCATTTGGATGATTGTTTTTTCTAGTACATTTGGGCATAGGTTTAATTCGCTTCTCTCTCTCTATTTCTCTCTCTTTCTCTCTCTCTCTCTCTGGTTAATAATATAGGTATCAAAAGATATAAATTTGTCTGAAACAAACTGATTGTCTGAAACACAGCCTTGGCTGTGTCCTGTAGATTTAGATATGTGTTATCATCAGTATCATCTTAACTAATAAATTGAGTTTCAGTTTTTATTTGTTAATATTTGATACCATTTAATTATCAATTTATTGTATTAGAATTTAAAATGCAATACAGATAATTTATGATAAATTCTTTTTAAATTTATTCAGAGTTTCTTCAGGAATATTCTTGTTTATTGTTGAATTGAATGCTAATGTACTTTTGAGTCTAAATCTATTATTCTCCTCTTCCCCACAATACATTTTAAAAGGTTTTTTTTCAGTAGCCTTTCACATATCTTATTAGTTTTTGCTCATTTTGGACTTTGCTGCTCTTCACACAATTCTTATCAGATCATGCTATTATTTGGTATTCATCCTTCCTCAACTACCTTTGATTTGATTTTTTCTGTGAAGAATTTTGAAAATCTAAATTGACCAAAAAGACAGCTGAAATCTAATGAACTGGAAGGACCAACCTTTGTCCAAGATAACAGAAGATGAGTGGGACTTCCCTCTTCTACCTAGAGATATGTAGTTAAAGGAATATGGTATAGAGTACATAGAATGTCAGATACTGGTCCTTTATTAGTTAATTTTAACTATTTTTGTTTGTTACCAGGTAAGTTTTTTGAATGGGAAACATACACTGGTGAGTAATTGTGTTGTAAAAACAAAAGGTATCCATCAGTTAAATATTAATTAATAAATGGAAGCTAAGTTGGCTGACAAATTTACTGGTTTTGATTTTTCTTTTTATCTTCAGGACGTAACAAAATACTCATTGATCCAGGTGATGCTGGTCATGGCCCATCCCTTCACATATAATAAACATTTGTACTTCAGTTCTGTTCTTCTGTAGAATTTTAATTTTGAGGCCTCTATCTATCCTTTCTTTAATTGTTTCTAAATATGAGATCACTATCCTAAAAGATATAGTGCATAGCAGATTCTGCTCAGCTCTCCTACCCTTTTTTCTATCGTGAATTCTTAGTTACTGCTTCCCCCAAGGTTCTTATCATTTCTGAGCTTCACAGAGGTAGAATAGATCTACCAGGCTATCTAGTCCAAACTCCTCATTTTACAGATGAGGTGATGTTATTTGCCTAAAATCACAGATAGTAGTAAGAGGCTAGATTTGAACTTAGGTCTTTTGTCAAGAGATCCATCAACTTTTCAGCAACCAGTTTTTCTTTTTCCAGCATCAAGAATCATTTTCAAGATAAGAATTTAGAACACGATTTTTAACATAGCCATAAATTAAAAGAAAAAAAGGATGAGGATCATATAATTCAAAAATTCAATTTCATTGTGGTGACTCTAAGCACTAAACATATACTACACAATTTAATTAGAAGCTTTAGTACACAAATCAAATTAATATAGTCAAAGTGAAATTCCCAATAGCATGAGATATGCCCATTATCCAAAGAAATGAGAAATAGACCTGAACCTATAAAATATTCTGTAGAATTTGATTCTTGCTGATGTTGATACCTCAATAGAGTGTAGGTGTGAGCATAGATACCTCCTGAGTAGCTGACCCAAAGTTGACCTAAGCAGTACACCAATGCTAGGAAGATAGAGACAACTATGGAGATTTGCAAGAAGTAAAGAGAGGAAAGAAGATAGCTAAGCCCAAAAAAGTATGGTAAAAAAAATGATAAATTCACCTGGACATAAAGATATAGGAAAAGATGTAGATCGATATGACACTCACAGAAAGGTCAAAAGGACTGATAAAACTCTGATAAATATAATTCATAGCATTATACACACAGGTTAGCATATATATCTATTACCAAAAATTTAAGAATGCTAGGATAAAGCCAAGTATATAGTATTTAGTATGCAACCTCAGATTGAGCTAATTCCCCTCTCCATTGGACCACAATAAAAAGGACAAATGGGTATTGGGTTTAGTGTCAGAAGAACTGGGTCCCAATCTCAACTCTAACACTCTACCTGAGTGAGTTTGGGTAAATCTCTTCAATCCTGTGAACTTCAGCTTCTTCATCTGTATAAAGAATGTTAGCATATGTAAGATTATGTTTCTAGAAGTTGTTTAAAGTACAGATGAAGCTTGCAGTGGGCATGGATAGAAATGATCTTAAGTCTGGTCTACCAGTCAAAGAATTGGTGTATGGTTATGCATACACTGCTAGCTAGGGAGGTGGTGGGATGAGGAGTAGCCAAGAGTCAAGGTGGCTAATGCTAGGCAATTTCTCTTCCATTCTCCAAGAGGGTTATTGGGTTAGTCATTTGTCCTACCTTTAATACCTGGTTAAGGAGTAATCAGAACCAAAACAGGTATTCAGAACAAAAGCTGTTTCTGTGTTAATATCCTCCAATTTATCTACTCCTTCAGTAGTTACACAAAAGAATAACCCAGATAGTAAATAATTAGTAAACCCATTGGTCATCTAGGTAGTCCAATAGATAGAATTCCAGAACTTCAGATACTTACTAGTTGTGTGAACCCCCAGATAAGTAACTAAAATGAGTTTGGCTCAGTTCTCTCATGTGTAAAATAAACTGGGGAAGGTAATAGCAACTACTGTATATTTCCCAAGAAAATCCCAAATAGGTGGAATAGAGAGAGAAAAGGAGAGGGGAATGGAAAGAATCTAGGACCAGGAAATCAGTTGCTGTTGTGGACTGACTACTGGGTAGCAACTTCCTTCTTCCTCTACCAAAGTTGGACAACCTTAATGGGGTCATCTTGACCTGACCAGAGGGTGACTCAACCCCTCTCAGCCTTCTTCTTGGATTTGAAAATTCTCCCTCCTATTACACAAATTTGGGGACAGTTCTTCTGTAAACTAAATTATCTAATTTATTTCTTGAAAGAAGAGAGAGAGAGAAAAAGTAGAGGGTAGAGGGCAGAAGGGACCAAGGAGACCCTGCCAACTATTCTCTATGTCTACTTTTGATGGTGGGATCAAACTGTCTTTCAAGGGATGTAGTTCCCCTTGGGGAAATGATGATGATCCAGGGTGATCTTCAATTTAGGGCAAACACTTTTCTTCAGATCAGCCAGGTAAAGGGGTATTCGAAGAGATAATGTCCTAACCAGCTCTGTCAGAGTCTTAGGTAAGAGACTGACCAGAATAAGCTCCTGGCCAACAGTTTCTGCTTTTTGAATCTTCCATGGAATTCCCTTCTCCAGCTGGCTCCTGAACGTTCTATTGCCCTTCCAGACATATTTTCTTCAACCTTTGCAGCTCTGCCTTGTTCTTGGTAAATTCCTTGTTTACATAGGGACACACAGTAGAGAAAGGACCAAGACACACTACAACAAAAGTAAACCCAATTATCTCAGCAAAATAACAAAGAGATTAGAAAACAGTACATATACAAGAATAAACAAGCAGGCACAGCTAAGTAGTGCATAGGATGGAGTGCCCAGCCTGGAATTGGGAGGACCTGAGTTCAAATATGACCTCTGATACTTCCTACCTGTGTGAGCCTGGGCAAGTCAGTTACCTTGTCCTTGTCTTTTGGTCTTAAGAGTTTTTACTAAATCAGAAAGTAAGAGTTTTAGAAAAATAAAGAAGAAAGAGAAACTTCTTAGCTCAAATAAGGAGAGAGGCAACAAAATCATCTAGTCCTGGTTCAGCAATCTCTTGAATTGTAGGCTTTACCGGTCAAGGACCATGTATAGTGCTAGCTCTCATATTGACCTCAGATTAGAGGACTTCAGTCTTCCATTCAAAGCTTACAACTCTAAAATGAAGATTGATCTAGAGGACAATGCCTATATGAGGATTATTATTAGTAAAAATAATATTAATGGCCAGCATTTAAAGTGCTTTTAAAGCTGAAAAGTGCATTGCATATGTTAATCCATTTAACATTCACCACACCCCAGAGAGGTAAGTGCTAGTATTATCTCCACTTTACAAAAGAGGAACAAAACCTGGGAAATGTGTTTTTCCTAGGGTTGCACAAGTACTAAGTGTCTGAGGCAGTATTTGAACTCAGATATTCATAATTCCAAGTCTGATGTTCTCTCTACTACATCTCTTAACTCTCTGCTAATGGCATGGGATTAAGAATCATGACTTTAGCAAGTATCAAGAATAGAGAGAATTTTTGGTGAAAGACTTCAGAGAGTGGTTGTGCTGTTCTCAATGCCTTTAGCTGCCTTGAGTTCCTCATTGTATTTTACTTAGTCCTTCTTTTCCTGAGTTGCGCCAAATGCTCTAGAATTTTCCTGGCCTCTCATCCTCCTTAACCCTTGCCCTTATATACAGATCAACCAAATTCTACCTATTCTGAATTAACATCAAAGACATCAAGATCGTCTACTGAATCCTGAGCCATTAATAGACGTTCTGACTTTTACCTTGACACTGGACTTTGATGACTCTGGAAGAGAGTGGGGCATTCAATGACTGTGCAATTCTGTCTCACTTAAATCCAGTTCACATAAGAATCAAGACATGACCCTATTATATTTTTAATCCTTTTCAAAGCAAAGGACAAAAACCAACAATTCTTTTACCTTGAGTAACTTACTCTGTTTTGGACTATAAGAATTACATAATCTGATAACCAAATTATTGTTGGAGTATAAATAGAAGACTACTAGGATTCTCTTTTCTTCTTCTCTTATTTCATATGTACATTTTACCAAGAGACCTGATTAGTAATTTGGGGATCTAAGACAAATAATTGCCTCAGAAACACTTAATAATCCACAAAACTAAAAAAAAAAACATAAAAAGTAATTTAGACAAATTTAGCTGTGTTATAGGAAAGGTACTTTGATTCTGATCTTGTAGGGGGAAAGAGAACATCTAGAATGATGTTCCCCCTTTCGGGGTTGGGAGGAGAATCCAGGATGTGGTAAGATTGCTGCTTGGAAGACAACTATTCCAGAAGAAAGCATGATAAGACCAGACTGGAGTGAACACCTGGGGTGCAGTTTTGGTAGTGAATGTGCCATCAAAATGTTAATATTACAAATTTAATGTCCTGTAATCATCAAAAATTGTTATTTAAGGTTTTTATAGTCTCAAGATTCTTGCGTCCTGGGCAAAGTTCTACTTGCCTCATCTTAGCTGTGCCTGTGACTTTGTCATGGTCTCTAGAGATAGCCTCTAATTTGTTGTTATTCAATCCAAAGAACTGACAATAATGATTAGATTTTCATTATAGGTGATAG
The DNA here is from genome assembly GCF_027887165.1 of Monodelphis domestica. NCBI lineage: Eukaryota > Metazoa > Chordata > Mammalia > Didelphimorphia > Didelphidae > Monodelphis > Monodelphis domestica. The sequence goes on along the minus strand of NC_077229.1, from coordinate 323,433,166 downwards.
AGGGAAATGCCATTAAAAGATGGAAAGGGAGAGAGATTGGAGGTAGACAGATTCCTGTGGGGTTTTTGACTTCTAGCTTGCAACATATCTAGTATGTGACCATACAGGTTTATTGTATGTGAAGAGGTGGGCTGTGACCAGTAACACCGGAACCAATGAGGAGTGTGTCATATGAATCTAGCAATTTTGTTTGGTGAGGATGGGATAATTGCAATCAAGTATCTGAGGGGTTATTTTCAATGGCTATTTAGGTTGAGTCTGCTTGACTCCAGAGCCTGAGAACTCAGAATAAAGGGTGCAAGTTCAAATGTAGATGGCACAATGGAAAGCATGGTGAATTCCGTGTCAGGAAGACATTTACTCAGAATTTCTAGATAAATGACTATAGTCAAATCATCTAACTTTATGAGCTTTCTTTGCCCATGTAGACAATAAGGATAATAAACCTCTTATCTCTCAAGGTTGTTATGAAGACAAAAAGTAATAGTCTAGGTAAAAGTGCTATGTAAATGATAGCTTGATATAAGGAAAAATGTTCAAATATTTAGTAATATCCAAAAGAAGAATAATGAATATGAGGTGGGGTGGGGAGTGTATTTTCCTTCATTGAGTTTTAAAAAAGTTGATTGTATACTTAGTGACCACTACTACCAACAAAAATCATTTAAATAAACAAATGCATAATGGAAGTTTTAAACAAAAGTTAGATAAATACTTGCCAAGAATTTATAGAATATTAATTTTTGTCCCAGTACCATTTGAACTAAACATTGTTCAGTTACAGGGATAGTGAGGTGGCTCAGTGGATTGAGAGCCAGGCCTAGAGATGGGAGGTTTGGGATACAAATCTTGCCTTAGATATTTCCTATCTGTGTTACCCTGAGCAAGTCACTTAACCTGCATTGCTTTTAGTTCTTACTGCTCTTCTCCCTTTGACCCAATACACACTATTGATTATAAGATAGAAGGCAAGGGTTATAAAAAAAAGTTCAGTTATTTTTCAGTTGTCTAGCTCTTCTTGGCCCCATTGGGGTTTTCTTGGCAAAGATACTGGAGTGGTTTCCATTTCTTTCTTCAGCTCATTTTATAGATGAGGAAACTGAGGCAAACAAGATTAAGTGACTTGCCCAGGGTCACACAGCTAGTAAGTGTTTGAAGCTAGATTTCAACAAAGGAAGATGAGTCCTCTGACTTCAGACCCCATACTCTAAACATTGATCACCTTGCCACCCTGAGCTGCCCTACGCTACTGAACTAAGAGACAGAATGGCAAAATGATTAGAGTCAGTCCTGGAGTCAGGAAGTCTTAGCTACATATTGTTAGTATGAGCCCAGGCAAATCACTTACCTTCTTAGTGTCCCAGAAAATATAATTTGCAGAGGAGCTGGCCAGCATCCATAGAGTGAATTTCTTAATATGGGAGTTCCTATAGAAAATAATTCACAGGTATGGGTTGGACTGGATACTGGATGGCTTTCTGAAGCTTTCAGTCCTGTGATTCTGTAAAGTTTTATGCAGTTATCAAGGTCACTGATAAGTTTGAAATACCACCCACACCATCCTCCCTAAATATCCCTTAACCAATTAGCTAGGCAATGTAAGAAATATAGGATGTTTAGAAAAAGTCACACGAAAACTTCCTTTACTGTGCCACATAAGTTGCTCTCATGAGATCTATTAGCAAAGTCCCTGTAAATTCATATAGTGATGTATTATGTCAGTCACACCTAATGAATTTAGTTTATAATATGTAATTGCAATATGGCAGGCCAACCACATAATCTGTTGATATTCTTTTAGCACTCTGTCCTCCACAGCTACCAAAGTACCTGGCACAGGTGTTCTAAACACCTTAGTTTTTCAAATCCTTTGTTTTATCCCTATGACAGTCACATTACATGTGACAATAAGTTTATTGCTTTATGTTGTCTCTCCCATTATTTCTTACTTTACAGAATTTGAAATCTCTACAATTGATAGGGACCTTAGAGGTCATCTTGAATGACCGTCTTAATTTGTAGGTAATAAAACTGACCCAGTTATGTTAAATAAGTTTCCCAAGGTCACGTGGGAAGCACATAGCAGAGAGAGAATTCAAACCTTGATCCTCCTGGTCCTATCCTGCCAGGGCTCTTTCCTCTCTGCTATGCTACATTTTTTTCCTTCCCACTGCCATCATGTTATTTTAGGTCATTAGCCTTATTTCCTACCTGGACCATTACAATTGCCTTTAGATGGTCTTTCCTCCAGGCTCTTTCTCCTCCTGTATAAGAGATATACTATAATCAAATTAATTGATTTACGCAGATCATTCTCCAACTCACAGAGTTCCAAAGGCTGTCCAATACCTATGGAATAGAGCTGGCATTCCAGCTTTTTCACAAGCCAACCATTCATGCCTTTCCTACATTAACCTTCTTTTCTGTCTCTATTTCTATCCCATCATATGCCAACTCCCTACTGCATCTGTGCCTTTGCCCACACCATTGATTTTGTCTAAAACACCTCTGAGAAATGTTTCCTAAATCATAAGATTGTATATTAGATCTGGAAGAGACCTTAGAAGATATGTAGGCCACTTTTTCCCTTTTAAAATCTATTACTTTCTGACTTAGTAAAAACTCTAAAGTAGAAGGGCAAAGGCTAAGCAAATGGGGTTAAGTGACTTGCCTAGGGTCACATAATTGAGAACTGCCCAAAACCAGATTTGAATCCAGGTCCTCCTGATTCAAAGCCTGACACTATCTAATGTGCCACTTATCTATTCCTTACCTCTCTCTTTTTAACAGAAGACCAAATTGAAACCCGAAGAAGCTGAATGATTTGTCCAAAATCATGTAGGTAGTAAGCATCTGAGGCAGAATTTGAATCCAAGTTCTCTGGCTTGAGAACTAGGACTCACCTCCAATAATTGCTCCTTCCTGAAAGTTTTAATTTTCATTCACAAAGTCAGAATCTTAGAGTATAGAAGGATTCTTAGATACCAAATATTTTACAAGGCAGTGTAAGCAGTCTAAATGATACTAATAGAGAGCAGTTTTCAAGGTCCACATAAAGACATATAGAGGAGGGTGTGGCCTAGCCTTATTCTTGAGTTCTTGATGTCCTTTCTCTCCTATACATGCTTCTATCTGCTTATTCCACTTCTATAATCTCAGAACTGGAAGGGCCTTGGAGGTGTAATATTTATTGGGAAAAGATGGGGAATTGCAGAAACAGGGGATACAGGAGGTTTGTAGCAGGGTATGGAAGAGTTTAAGGGAGAGAGGGAATATTGCTCGGTGAGGCAAAGGAGAGAGATGTCCCCTGCCGAGAGGAAGTAGCAAGGGTCCAGTAAGGACTGTTTGTCATTGAATAACTGAACTGATGTTCAGCTCCCTCTATGCCCTAGAAAAGATAATCCACTTATCTGACTGAGAATTCAAATAAGATAAAGTTTAATAACCAGTTTGGATTTTAGAGGTATCAGAAAAGAGGGATGAGGGATGTACCTCAATAAGGTTGGAGCTTTCCTCTGCTTGGAGCTGAGGCCCGGCCTCACAGGCTGGTGGAGGGTTTCTCCCACACCTGTCTACTCTATATCTGTGTTAGCCTTGTCAAATTCAGAAATTTAGCAGTAGACAGTGAGCAACCAAGGAAAATTCTAACTTTCAGAGTTGATTGGGCCTGTGTCTTCAGGCTGAACCAAGAAGAGGCACTCCAAATCCAGACTGGGAAGCCAACCTTCCCTCCTCCCACCAACACCAGAAAGGAAGTGAAGCCATCAGGAAGGAAGTGCTAGTCACAAGACCCAACTACCACTCCCAGTTGCCCCTTCCCCAACCAACTGTCAGGCTTGACAATTTCTTCTCTCTATTATTCCCACTGTTGCTCATTCCAATGCAGTGGCAGAAAGTTCAGAACTTATTTCTAGTTTTCTTTCCACAGAGGTCATGCAGTTGACTTCATTTTGTTGTTCATTTTCAGACACATCTGACTCTTTGTAACCTATTTGAGATTTTTTTTATCAAAGATATTGGAGAGGTTTGACATTTCCTACTCCAGCTCATTTGTGTAAGGGCCAGAATGTAAGGGGTAAAAATAAAAGGGTTGGACTCAATTTATAAGAGTGTGGTTTCCAGGAATTACTACTCAATTCCAAATGACTTTTTATGGTAGCTTATTTACAAAAGGAGAAGGAGTCCAAGAAAGAAAACCAGAGTTACTCCATATGGTCTGAACCAGGAAGGGTTTAAGAGGCCCCAGCAAAGGGGGCCCAGAGGTAAATTAAAAAAGTTTTAGCCAGGAGGCTTCCTCCAAGACGAGGGGCTTCTCCAAAGGCTTGTATTTCTGGAACAAGCCAGGGAAAGGAGTCAGCCTTTCCCCCTCACTCACATGGTAGTCCTAATAGAAAATAGAAAGCAGTCCAAGGTCCTCAGCCAAAGCTCTGACAGGTTGGTGATGGCATACTATTGTGCTAAAAGGAATAATAAAGTGGAAGAATTCCATGGAGACTGGAACAACCTCCAGGAAGTGATGCAGAGTGAAAGGAGCAGAACCAGGAAAACATTGTACACAGAGACTGATACACTGTGGTACAATCAAATGTAATGGACTTCTCCATTAGTGTCAATGCAATATCCCTGAACAATCGGCAGGGATCTAGGAGAAAAAACACTATCCACAAGCAGAGGACAGACTGTGGGAGTAAAAACACTGAGGAAAAGCAACTGCTTGACTACAGGGGTTAAGGGGACATGTCTGAGGAGAGACTCTAAATGAACACTCTAATGCAAATACCAACAACATGGAAATGGGTTTGAATCAAGAACACATGTGAAACCCAGTGGAATCGCGCGTCGGCTATGGGAGAGGTTGGGGTTGGGGGGAGGAAAAGAAAATGATCTTTGTCTCCAATGAATAATGTTTTGAAATGACCAAATAAAATATTGTTTTAAAAAAATGTAAGGTAAGGATAAAAAAAATGTCAAGTTCCAGGTGAAAACCCCATCACAGGAAGTTCTTTCCATATTTAAAGACCATTCCTTTCATCACTTCCTGTGCCTTCCTTTCACTTTAACATGGATCAATTATAGCTATAGTTTTTCTTAGTTGCCCAGGGGTAGTCAGTGTGTTCTGATTAGTCACCCACTTTCACACATGTGATTAAATCTAAAAATGGGCTGGAGAAAATTAATCCCATCTTCACATGAGGAAACCAAGGCCAAAAGAGTTAAACATCTTGCCCAGGGTTACACAGTTAGTAAGCTTACCTTGTGCTCTACCTCTGAACTTTCCAGTCTAATTCAAACCAGAAAAATTAGAAACCCCTTTTACCACATCCTCAATAAGTGATTATCTAGCCTCTTCTTTAGGGGCATTTTCTTATGAAGTGAATCCCACTGCCTCATGAGAAAGTCAATTATGTATTGGCAGTATGCTAATAATTAGTTAGGTTTTATTTCCTTAGGTTAAGAAGATCCATTGGATTCTTTTGAGTGAAGAAATAATGGAGATCTTTGCATCAGGAAGATTTGTCTGACTTCACCATGAAGGTAGAAAAGAATGAAATATCTTCAGGAAAGAACCTGGTTTCTGTGAGCAGTAGACTGGTTTGAAAATAAGAGACTCAGGATGAAAAGGAATCCTTTAACTATTGGAAGGAGATTTCATAGGGTAAAATGGAAAAGAGATAGAATAAGCCTGGGATTAAAGTGGGTTGAACCAGACAAGGCTAAGGACAATAGCTCAAGGATCATAGTATGAAAATGACAAATTTATTTCATCATTCAGTAACCTGAGTAACAGGGATAAATGCAGCAAAAATATTTCATTGAACAAAGTAAGGGATAGAAGGTGTAAAAATGGAGACTTGAACCCTGGACTTCAATTCCCAGAAGTCCTTGGCCACTTCCTGAAATGCCTTGTAATCTCACCTGAATTCCCACCTGGGCAGAGAACAGAAATTGTATTTAGGCTGACTCTCCTCCTACTTTGGGGCTCTCTCTCTCTGCTTCCCCTTCCAAGCAAACACATCTCTCAAGATGTAGTGTAAGTATAATTGAATGGGTCATTCGTCCCTCCTAGCCATGTACTTTCTTATTTTGTATTTTCTTTATTTTTTAATCTTTAATAAACCTCAAACCTCAAAAAATATAATACCTTTAGCTGAGAAACTAATTTTAACTGCTACATTGAGACACAGAATGGAAAAGTCATGTAGCTGGAAAGAACCCTGTTCTGGAGCTGCATGTAGAGAGGGTCATAACATCACTCTTTGGTATTTTACCATGAAAAGTCTTGTGAGAGATTAGTGCAAGGGCTGGGAATATCAGTAATAATGGCAGGAATGGCAGGTTCCTAGGGTAAAGTAGGCTTCTCATTCAGGATAGCCACTTAACTTTTCTGATTGACTCTTCTCCCTCCCCACAATCCTTTTTTTTTTTTAACTTTTTCTAACTTTTTTTTTTATTTTAATATTATTTTATTTGGTCGTTTTCATACATTATTCACTGGAAACAAAGATCGTTTTCTTTTCCTCCCCCCCCCCCCGCCTTTCCCTCTCCCATAGCCGACGCATGATTCCACTGGTTATCACATGTGTTCTTGACTCGAACCCATTTCCCTGTTGTTGGAGTTTGCATTATAGTGTTCATTTAGAGTCTCTCCTCAGTCTTATCTCCTCCAACCCTGTAGTCAAGCAGTTGCTTTTCAGCAGTGTTTTTACTCCCACAGTTTATCCTCTGCTTGTGGGTAGTATTTTTTTTTTAGATCCCTGCAGTTTGTTCAGGGATTGCATTGATACTAATGGAGAAGTCCATCACCTTCGATTGTACCACAATGTATCAGTCTCTGTGTACAATGTTTTCCTGGTTCTGCTCCTCTCACTCTGCATTACTTCCTGGAGGTTGTTCCAGTCTCCATGGAACTTCTCCACTTTATTATTCCTTTTAGCACAATAGTATTCCATCACCAACATATACCACAATTTGTTCAGCCATTCCCCAATTGAGGGGCATCCCCTCATTTTCCAATTTTTGGCCACCACAAAGAGCGCAGCTATGAATATTTTTGTACAAGTCTTTTTGTCCATTATCTCTTTGGGGTACAAGCCCAGCAGTGCTATGGCTGGATCAAAGGGCAGACAGTCTTTTATCGCCCTTTGGACATAGTTCCAAATTGCCCTCCAGAATGGTTGGATCAATTCACAACTCCACCAGCAATGAATTAATGTCCCCACTTTGCCACATCCCCTCCAGCATTCATTACTTTGCATAGCTGTCATGTTAGCCAATCTGCTAGGTGTGAGATGATACCTCAGAGTTGTTTTGATTTGCATCTCTCTGATTATAAGAGATGTAGAGCACTTTTTCATGTGCTTATTAATAGTTTTGATTTCTTTGGCTGAGAATTGCCTGTTCATGTCCCTTGCCCATTTGTCAATTGGAGAATGGCTTGATTTTTTGTACAATTGATTTAGTTCTTTATAAATTTTAGTAATTAAACCCTTGTCAGAGGTTTTTATGAAGATTGTTTCCCAATTTGTTGCTACCCTTCTGATTTTGGTTACATTGGTTTTGTTTGTACAAAAACTTTTTAATTTGATGTAATCCAGATTATTTATTTTGCATTTTGTAATTCTTTCTAATTCTTGCTTGGTTTTGAAGTATTTCCCTTCCCAAAGGTCTGACATGTATACTATTCTGTGTTCGCCTAATTTTCTTATAGTTTCCTTCTTTATGTTCAAGTCATTCATCCATTTTGAATTTATCTTGGTGTAGGGTGTGAGGTGTTGATCTAAGCCTAATCTTTCCCACACTGTCCTCCACTTTTCCCAACAGTTTTTATGAAATAGTGGATTTTTGTCCCAAAAGCTGGGATCTTTGGGTTTGTCATATACTGTCTTGCTGAGGTTGCTTGCCCCCAGTCTATTCCACTGATCCTCCTTTCTGTCTCTTAGCCAGTACCAAATTGTTTTGATGACCGCTGCTTTATAATATAGTCTGAGATCTGGGACTGCAAGACCCCCTTCCTTTGTATTTTTTTTTCATTAATTCCCTGGATATCCTTGATCTTTTGTTCTTCCAAATGAACTTTGTTATGTTTTTTTCTAAATCAGTAAAAAAATTTTTTGGAAGTTCCATGGGTATGGCACTAAATAGATAGATGAGTTTGGGTAGGATGGTCATTTTTATTATATTGGCTCGTCCTACCCATGAGCAGTTAATGTTCTTCCAATTGTTCAAGTCTAGTTTTAGTTGTGTGGAAAGTGTTTTGTAGTTGTGTTCATATAGATCCTGTGTTTGTCTTGGGAGATAGATTCCTAAGTATTTTATTTTGTCTTGGGTAATTTTGAATGGGATTTCTCTTTCTAGTTCTTGCTGCTGAGCTGTGTTGGAATTATATAGAAATGCTGATGACTTATGTGGGTTTATTTTGTATCCTGCAACTTTGCTAAAGTTGTTGATTATTTCAATTAGCTTTTTGGTTGAGTCTCTAGGATTCTTTAAGTAGACCATCATGTCATCTGCAAAGAGTGATAATTTGGTCTCCTCCTTGCCTATTTTGATGCCTTCAATTTCTTTTTCTTCTCTAATTGCTACTGCTAGTGTTTCTAATACAATGTCAAATAATAGAGGTGATAATGGGCATCCTTGTTTCACTCCTGATCTTAATGGGAATGGATTTAGTTTATCCCCATTGCAGATGATATTAGCTGATGGTTTTAGATATATACTGTTTATTATTTTTAGGAATGACCCTTCTATTCCTATGCTTTCTAGTGTTTTTAGTAGGAATGGGTGTTGTATTTTATCAAAGGCTTTTTCTGCATCTATTGAGATAATCATGTGATTCTTGTTGGTTTGCTTGTTGATGTGGTCAATTATGTGGATAGTTTTCCTAATGTTGAACCAGCCCTGCATCCCTGGTATGAATCCTACTTGATCATGGTGGATGACCCTTCTAATCACTTGCTGGAGTCTTTTTGCTAGTATCCTATTTAAGATTTTTGCATCTATATTCATTAGGGAGATTGGCCTATAGTTTTCTTTCTCTGTTTTTGGCCTGCCTGGCTTTGGAATTAGTACCATGCTTGTGTCATAAAAGGAGTTTGGTAGGACTCCCTCTTTGCTTATTATGTCAAATAGTTTGTATAATATTGGGGTTAACTGTTCTCTGAATGTTTGATAGAATTCACTGGTGAATCCATCAGGCCCTGGGGATTTTTTCTTAGGCAGTTCTTTGATGGCTTGATGGATTTCAATTTCTGATATGGGATTATTTAAGAAAACTATTTCTTCTTCTGTTAGTCTAGGCAATTTATATTTTTGTAAATATTCATCCATATCACCTAGGTTGGTATATTTATTGCCATATAGTTGGGCAAAGTAGTTTTTAATGATTGCCTTAATTTCCTCTTCATTTGAGGTGAGATCCCCCTTTTCATCCTTGATGCTATTAATTTGCCTTTCTTCTTTCCTTTTTTTAATTAAATTAACCAGTACTTTGTCTATTTTGTCTGTTTTTTCAAAGTACCAGCTTCTAGTCTTGTTTATTAGCTCAATAGTTCTGTCACTTTCTATTTTATTAATTTCTCCCTTAATTTTTAGGATCTCTAGTATGGTTTTCTTCTGGGGGTTTTTAATTTGTTCATTCTCAAGTTTTTTTATTTGCATTTCCAATTCCTTGGTCTCTGTCCTCCCTAATTTGTTAATATATGCACTCAGGGATATGAATTTTCCTCTAAGTACTGCCTTGGCTGCATCCCATAAGGTTTGAAAGGATGTTTCGCCGTTGTCATTTTCTTCAACGAAATTGTTAATTGTTTCTATGATTTCTTCTCTAACTATCCGATTTTGGAGTATCATGTTATTTAATTTCCAATTAATTTTTGATTTGGGTCTCCATGTACCCTTGCCGATCAATATTTTAATTGCCTTGTGATCTGAAAAGGCTGCAGTTAATATTTCTGCTTTTCTGCATTTAAGTGCCATGTTTCTATGACCTAGTGTATGATCTATTTTTGTGAATGTGCCATGTGGTGCTGAAAAGAAGGTGTATTCTTTTTTGTCCCTATTTATTTTTCTCCATATGTCTATTAATTCTAATTTTTCTAAGATTTCATTCACCTCTTTTACCTCTTTCTTATTTATTTTTTGATTTGATTTATCTAAATTTGATAGTGGTTGGTTCAAGTCTCCCACTAATATGGTTTTACTGTCTATTTCCTCCTTCAATTCTCCTAGTTTCTCTATTAAAAATTTGGATGCTATACCATTTGGTGCATACATGTTGATTAGTGATATTTCCTCATTGTCTATACTTCCTTTTAGCAGAATATATTTACCTTCCCTGTCCCTTTTGATCAGGTCTATTTGTACTTTGGCTTTGTCAGATATCATGATTGCAACTCCTGCCTTCTTTCTATCGGTTGAGGCCCAAAAGGTCTTACTCCAACCTTTAATTCTAACCTTGTGAGTGTCAACCCGTCTCATATGTGTTTCTTGAAGACAACATATGGTAGGGTTTTGTGTTCTAATCCAATCTGCTATTTGTCTGCGTTTTATGGGTGAGTTCATCCCATTCACGTTCAAAGTTATGATTGTTATTTGTGGATTCGCTGGCATTTTGATGTCTTCCCCTAGTTCTGACCTTTCTTCTTTAGCTTTCTCCTTTTGAACCAGTGATTTACTTTAGGTCAGTCCCCCTAGTCCCCTCCCTTGAGATGCTTCCCTTTCTAGCCCCTCCCTTTTTATGCTCCCTTCCCCTCCGCCCTCTCCTTCCCTCCCTTTTTGTACTCCTTCCCCCCTCCCCCTCCTTAATTTTCCTTTCTTTCTTGCCCTAATGGATAAGATAGAATTCAGGATCCCACTGGATCTAGATGTTCTTCCCTCTCAGATTTGATTTCACTGAGAGTAAGGTTTAAGTAATTCCACTTCACGCTCTCTTCCTCTCCTTCTCATATGAGAGTTCTTCCCCTCCCCTTCCCATGTGTATCTTTATATGGGAAAGTTTATTCTATTGATTCCCCCCCTATTTCTTGAAGTTAATCTTAGTATTATCACGGTTCCCCACTCCCTTTTCCTTTTTTTGCCCCAACTTTCCCCAAATCTTCTTAATTCCCCAATCTTTCCCTATGCATGTTTCTTCTAACTACTCTTATGATGATACAATTTATGAGGGTTACACAAAACATTTTCCCCACATATTAATATATATAATTAGATGTAAATGTAGTCCTTATAGAAGAGAGTTTGACTTAAAGAGAAAGATAAGATTTATCTCCTTTTCCCTTTCTTTCATATTTACCTTTTCATGTTTCTCTTGCTTTCTGTGCTTGGATATCGAACTTTCCACAGAGCTCTGGTCTTTTCTTAGCAAATGCTTGGAAATCTTCTATTTTGTTGAATGCCCATACTTTCCCCTGGAAGTATATAGTCAGTTTTGCTGGGTAGTTGATTCTTGGTTGGAGACCCAGCTCTCTTGCCTTTCTAAATATCGTGTTCCATGCTTTGCGGTCTCTTAGTGTGTTAGCCGCTAAGTCATGTGTGATCCTTATGGGAGCCCCCTTATATCTGATGCTCTTCTTCTTGGCTTCTTGTAGGATTTTCTCCTTTACTTGGAAGCTCTTGAATTTGGCAATTACATTCTTAGGCGTTGTCTTTTGGGGATTTAGTATAGAAGGTGTTCTATGAATCCTTTATATTTCTATTTTGCCCCCTTGCTCCAGAACGTGGGGGCAATTTTCTTTTATAATCTCCTCTAGAATAATATCCAATTTGTTGTTTACCTCTGGTTTTTCTGGGAGACCGATGATACGGAGATTTTCTCGTCTTCCTCTGTTCTCCAGGTCCGTGACCTTCTCAGTGAGATATTTTATGTTTTCTTCCAATTCATTAATTATTTGGGTTTGCTTTATTGATTCTTGCTGTTTTATCATCTCACTTTCTTCGAGGTGCTTAATTCTGGTCATTAGGGACTGGATTTGCTTTTCAGCCTTGTCTGCCCTTCTATTGGATGCTTCGAGTTCTTTTTCCAATTGAGCAGTCTTATCTGTCAGACAGCTGATCTCTTTCTCCCATTTTTCTTTCCAGAAGGTTTCCATCTTTTGGATAAGTTCCAGTTTGAGATCTTCCAGAGCTTGTTGATAGTTTCCATTTTGGGAGGCGTGTTCTGAATTTTTTTGGATTTCCTCCTCATTCTCCTCTTTTCCTTGGGTACTTCCACCATAAAAGTTTTCAATAGTCACTTTTTTCCCTTTCTTCCTGGAGGTTTGATTTTGGGCCATGTGAGCCATCCCTTTGGTGGTTTTATTTCCCTTTCCTTTTTGGTCTGGGGTCTGGGTTATAAGAGCGATTTTTCTGTGAATTTAGGTTGCTTCAGACTAGTTCTTCCCAGCCTCCGAGCCCAGGTATTCAGCTCCGCCCAGATAATCAGCGCACGTTGTTCAGCGCAGCCCACCCCAAGTCCAGGTCCGCTGGATTCTCCAATGAAAGCGCCCTGAGACGTTTTTTCCTGGCAGTCCCCAGATCCCAAGGACCCTGGAGTGCCCCCCCAGACAGAGACACTCCCCACTCACTCGCTGTCCCGGTGAGCGCTCAGGTAGCTCACTCTGGTTTAGTGGGGGAGGTGGGGTGGGGGAAGGGCGGCTCAGTTCACTTTTCTGTGCAAGCTTTTTCTTCTTATTTTAGTGTGGAAATGTTCAAGCCCCACGTACCTTTGCCTCTGTGGGGTACTGGGGAGTCCTTCTGTTCCTCCAAAGGTGATTTTATGCTCCTTTGATGTAGTCTATTTCGTTCGGTGCTGGGGAGAGGAAGCGTGCGGCGTCTAGATTGCAGCCATGATTACCCGGAAGTTCCCCACAATCCTTTTTATGGGTTGGGCTGAGGGACATGACTGGATCAGTAAGGACAGCAGCCAATAACAGTGACAGTTTTGGTTCCTATTTAAGCTTTTTCTGGGTTTCCTTTTTTTTTAAACATTACCTTCTGTCTTAGAATCAATTCTAGGTATTGGTTCCTAGGCAGAAGAGCAGTAAGGGCTAGGCAATGGGAGTTAAGTGACTTACCAAGGGTCACACAGCTAGGAAGAATAAATCTAGATTTGAACCCAGGACCTCCCATCTCTGGGTCTGGCTCTCAATCAACTGAGACACCCAGCTTCCCCTTGAGTCTCATTTTTCTAACTATATTATTCTAGTGAAAAAAAGAAAGGAAATGACATTCAGGATATGTTGAAGAGGTAGGACTGACAGGACTTAATAAATAATTCTGCATGAGAGCTCAGAGAGAGAGAAGAGCTTATAAGAATACCATTTTTTTTTGTAGGTGGAGGCAACTCACTTGATCTCTACCAAATTACCCTCCCAAAATATGTTACAATGCCTTAAAACAGATTTTGGCATGTCATAATCCAGAAAAATATGGGATAAAATCATTTTTGAGTCACAATTTAGAATGTTGGCATGAAGGAGTTAGTCCACTTGGGTGGAAGTAGAGTGCAACAAAGCAAGCCAAGGCAAGCTCCATACAGCTCATTAGTCAGCCTTGGGGCTTCTGGGCTTCTGGGGCTCTCAGCCACAGATGGTTAGGGGGATTGAACAACTACTCAGAAGGAGATTCTTGGGTTTCCCTTGCTGGCCCTGGGTGCAAGATTTGTTGTATTGCCTATACTCAGATCTAGGTAGCAGTCCCAGGGTCAGGACAAGCACTGGCACACTCTAGCCTTTTTGCCACAAAGAAGCAGGGGACCCTGGTCTTGGTTCCAAGGGGGAAGAGAGTGCTTGTGGTTACCCACAGAGCAGAGCACAGGCCAGGAGGGTATTAAACATACCTTTCCTTATATCATGCCACTTTGGAAGAACTTTAAGCAGATAGAGACACAGAGCCAGCTCTGAAGGCAGTACCAGAAAGAACCTGAAGCTTGGAACAGAACTACTTTCCCTACAGTTACAGAGTCCAACTTTAACAGTTTTTTTTTAGATTAAAAGAAAAGAAAAAGCCTGGAAAATGAGCAAGGAATAAAAAAAGCAACTCAATATAGAAAGTTATTTTGGTGATGGGGGAGACCAAAACAAACTCAGAAGTCAACAAAATCCATACTGCTGCAGCCAAAGACTGCAAGAAAAATATGAATTGGTCTCAAGCCCAAAAAGAATTGGCTGAGGAGCTTAAAAAGGATTTTAAAATTCAAAAAAGACTGGTAGAACAAAAATTGGGAGGAGAAATGAGCATGATACAGGAAAATAATGAAAAAAAAATACCTCAGAAAGGACAAAAATGAATCAAGAAATTTTGGGGCAGTTAGTTGCCTCGGTGAATTGAGAGCTAGGCCAAGAGATGGGAGGTTAGAAATTAGAGATTAGGACATTATTGCAATATTCTAAGTGTGAAGCTGAACTAGGGCATGGACTGAGGAAATATAAAGTAGGTTTAAAAGACATAGAAGCAGGGGGCAGCTGGGTGGCTCAGTGGACTGAGAGCCAGGCCTAGAGACAGGAGGCCCTGGGTTTAATTCTGACCTCAGACATTTTCTAGATGTGTTGCCCTGCCCTGAGAAAGTCACTTAACACCCCTTGTCTAGTCATTACTGCTCTTCTTGCCTTGGAAACAAAACACAATATTGATTCTAAGATGGAAGGTATTGGTTAAAACAAAGAAATTAATATCTTAAAAAACAGAATAGGCCAATCGTTAAAAGAGAAATAAAAATTCAATAAAGAGAATTTTTTAAAAAAGCAGAAATGTCAAATGGAAAAGGATATGCAAAAAAAAACATTGAAGAGAAGAACTTCTTAAAAGGCAGAATTGGCCGCATGGAAAAAAGATACAAAAATTCACTGGGGAAAAGAACTCTTTACAAAGTAGAATTGGCCAAATGGAAAAGGAAGTTCAAAAGCTCACTCAAGAAAATCATTCTTTAAAGATTAGAATTTGGCAATGATTTCAGAAAAAGCTGGGAAGATCTGCATGAACTGATGCAGAGCAAAATAAGCAGAACCAGGAAAACATTGTTCACAATAAAAGCAATATTATTTGATGATCGACTGTGAAAACTTGTCTACTCTCATCAATGCAATGATCTGGAACAATCTCAAAAGGCTTATGACTCGGAATGCTATCTACCTCCAGAGAAAGAACTGTTGGAGTCTTTTTCCACATTTGTGTTTTTAAGGATTTATTTTGTCGTTTGGGCTTTGAGTAAGTATACTCTTACAACAATGATCAATATGGAAGTGTATTTTTCATAATAAGAAAAATAAAATTTAAAAAATTAGAATTTGTCAAATGGAAGCTTATTATTCTATGAGACATCAAGAAAAAATCAAACAAAGTCAAAAGAATGAAAAAAATAGAAGAAAATGCAAAATATCTTATTGGAAAAACAATTGACATAAAAAATAAATTCAAAAGAAATAATCAAAGAATCATTGGACTACCTAGAAGTCATGATGAAAACAAGAGCTCAGACATTATCTTTCAAGAAATTATCAAGGAAAACCCCCCATATATTATAAAATCAGAGAGTAAAATCAAAAGTGAATGTAGCATACCAGGCATGTTGGCATCTGGGAAGTATGGTTGATGTATTAGATATTTGGTTAGATTAGTTAATGATCAATGTATAGACAGTTCAAAAGGCAGGAGAATTCCTGAGCCTAAGCCACAAAGGCTTGGATATCACCTGGTCAAACCACATTCCTTTGAAAAGCGCATGTCAGGGGAATCTCCACCTCCTCTGATCTTGTCATTGTCTACTCTCTCTTGATTCCTGCATCCTCGGGAGTTCTTCATCCTATCTCTCCTTATCTTTCCTAGGGACAATGTCACCCATGTGTTACTTCCATGTGTTTTCTTATTTCTCATGTTTTCCTTTAATTAATTTTCAAGGGAAAACAATATAAGGAGCTAATGCCGCTCCCCATATCAATTAACTTGACTTTGAGTCTTCATATATCACCCATTTTCCTCAGGCTCCCTTCTCCTTCTCAAGTTGTAACCCACAAAGGAAAATTATATAACAACCGCTGGCCGGATTGTTATAGTGAAAGAATCCA
Source organism: Monodelphis domestica (assembly GCF_027887165.1). Classification (NCBI taxonomy): domain Eukaryota; kingdom Metazoa; phylum Chordata; class Mammalia; order Didelphimorphia; family Didelphidae; genus Monodelphis; species Monodelphis domestica. The sequence goes on along the minus strand of NC_077229.1, from coordinate 323,417,129 downwards.
CTGATCATCCTCCTAAAAGAGATCCCAAAAGGATAACTCCCAGGAATGTTATAGCCAGATTCTAGAATTCCCAAGTCAGCCCAAAAAAAAGTTCAGATATTAGGGAGCCACATCCAGGATAACATAAGATTTAGCAGCTTCCATATTGAAAAATCAGAGGTCTAGAATATAACATTCCAGAATGCAAAGGAGCTAAGACTTCAACCAAGGATCACTTGCCCAGCAAAAGTGAGCGTAATTCTTCAGAGAGAAAAAATGTGAAAAAAGTCTTTCAGCCCCAGTTACTTATCTGTAAAATGAAGATAAAAATAGTATCTACTTTATAGGGCTGTTGTGATGATCAAATAGATAACATATGTAAAGCATTTTGGAAACCTCAAAGTACCACACAAATATGAAATATTATTTTCATTCTCATTTTACATTGAGGAATTCAGATAAAAATTACCCTACAAGACTGTTCTACAATTGTTCTTTTATGATTACTATTTGGCAAACTATTTCCCAAGTTGCCAAGATGATCTTTTTGTTATTGATTTATTTTTGCCATTGAATCAAGAGTTGGGACATGATGTCATCTTTTGTACATTCAATGAAAGCGTCTTTGGGAAAATTCTTGTAGGAGACAAGCTTCTGAGGATGATATTTATTTCATCTAAATCCAATGGGGTTTTGATTTCTCTTGCTAGGTTTTTTAAATTTTAGGTTCTTATTTCATGTAGTTTGTAGATTTTGTATTTGTAGAAAAAACATCTATTAAAATCATTATTTAAAAATTTTTATTGGTTGTTACTAAGTTCTGAAAATTTCAGAAAATGATTCTGTTGGTGCTGATGCTTTACTTCCAGCAGAGTTTATTAGTCAAATTCTCCAAGATATTCTAGGGTTTGTACTTTCAGTATTGATATTTGTCATTATTAGTTTATGAAGGATAGAATTCTTCTGGTGAATATTTCTGACTGCTTAATCATTTCTTTTTAAGAATTTGTTTTGTGAAATTTTGTACATTTATCATTTTCTTACAAAATCTTCATCAATCAAGATGTCCAAACTCCTTAAGGATGACATTTCTATAGTTTAATTTCTTGTTGAAATAACCTAATCTTGTATTTTTAATCCAACTCCCTACTTTTATATGACTCAATGATTTGCTTTTTTGTCATAATATTGTTGGTCAAATTAAAGTGGATGTTGTATATGGAGTTAACAACAAAAATAATAATTAAGGATTTTGTTCCTAATGATCATAATGTACCATGGGTTTTTAAATAGTCATAGCACTCATAAATCATATCTTTCCCTTGTTGGCTGCTCATAGTCCAAGTTTTCTAACTTCTCTTGTAAATTTTGAGAGTGTTCTCTATTTCTAACTGAAAGATCAGTCCCCATTCATTACTTTGTGCAAAGAAACTCCAGGAGGAAAGCCCAGTTAGGAACAAGGTGTGACAACAATGAACTGCAACAAACAGGTGGACCCAATTCACCTGTGAATGAAGTTCCAAAGGAATTTTGAGCATTTTCAAGACTTGTACTATATTCCTTTCCAGTAGGCTAGAAAAAACTGATTTGTTCAATGTGAATTTCTGTGAATTTCATGACATTGGCTGGTACTAGTCTGAGCACAGATGGTCAGAGAAACAAATCACATCCAATCAGTTACCAACATGAAGAATTTAATGGAAGGAAGAGAAATTGCTAAATTGAGAAGGATTTATTTTTTAATGCCAAATGAAGTATGGAAGCAAATTCACCAACTCAAAGACAAATTTATCAGCTTAACACATGCCATTTGTGTGGCTACATCCCACTTGACCATACTGAGGATAAGAATTACACAGAAATGGTTGAACCTCTCCTCCCCCTACCCATATAATTTTTTTTTTTGCTTTTAGATTCAAAACATGTGTTCAGTTCTCAAATGCTCCTTTGGGTGCATGCAATAAAGTGATTACTAACCACAAATAGACAATACAGGAGACACATTCAATAAAGAACACAAATCCACCACATCCAATGTAACTATTTTAATCACTCAGGAGAAGCCAAAGAAAGATGTTAAGGGCTGGCTGATTAAGCAGCGAAGATAGAAAAATGATTTTAAAAGGGTTTTACAGTTGCTGTGGTGTAGGCATTTTGGGATAGGAAGATAGATTCCTTTGTGCCATAACTGAACATCATAGGTTCTGAAAATGTCCCTTTTGTTGGCCATTGATAGCTTTAAAGCTCTTCCCTTGGGTATGAGTCTTTCTATACTTTCAAAATGAGTAATATATGTGAAAGATTTCACTTTTTTCAGTTTACAGCAATCCCATTCTCCCTATGAGTCAGACTAGAGATCTGAGAATGACCTTTGAGTCTTCATTTTGCTTTACACCTCACTTCTAGTTAATTGCCACATCCTGCCAATTCTATCACTAATATTTCTTTTTTTTTAAATCCTTACCTTCCATCTTGGAATTAATACTTTGAATTAATTACAAGGTAGAAGAGTGGCAAGGGCTAGGTAATGGAGGTTAAGTGACTCGCCCAGGGTCATACAGCAGGGAATTATCTGAAGTCAAATTTGAACCTAGGACCTCCCATCTCTGGGTCTGGCTCTCACTCCACTGAGCCATCCAGCTGCCCCCTGCTTCCATGTCTTTTAAACCTCCTTTATATTCCCCCAGTCCATACCCTATTTAAGCTTCACACTTGGAATATTGCAATAACTTCCTAACTAGTCTTCCAATATCCAGTCTCTCCTCTCTGTAGTTCATCCTATCCAATGATGCCAATAACATTTCCTAAAAAAAATCTCTGATCACATTCCTGTTCAAAAACCTTCAATGTTTCTCCACTGTCTCAAGAAGAAGATCCAGATTTCTCATCTAGATGCTAAACTCAATTCAGTTCAAGAAACACTGGGTAAGCACCTACTGTGTGCAGAATATTGTGTTTGAAACTGGGGGAGATACAAAGTTAAGTCACTTTCTAACCTCATAAAATCTATAGTCTAGTGGGATGTGGGGCAGGGGCAAATTACACTATGAATTCTCTGCCTCTGCATCTACCTCTCCCCCAACCCCCAACACACACAATATTACATAAATATAATTTAAGTACATCAGAGTAGTACAAAACAAAGGGATGTACAAAATCTGAGGGGTTTGGCCAATTCCATTAGGGGATGCTTGGCATTTGAGTTGAACTTTAAAGGATGAGTAGAAATTCAAAAGAGAAGGCAAGGCTGGATGGTGCAACCAAAAGGAGCAATGTGAACAAAGGTCCAAAACCCATGGAAATAGAGAGAAGCCTAGCTTTTGAGATAAATCTGTAAAGAGAAACTGGAAAAGTAAAATGGTGCTGGTTTGGGGAAGACCTTGAATGTCAGACAAAGAAGTTTGATTATTACTTGAGAGGCAATAGAAATATAATGAAGAATTTTGAACAGAAGAGTGAGTGCCATGACCATAGTCATGAGTAAGGAATAGTAGTCAAAGGGAAAAATGAGAGGAAGAGTTACAGGAAGGCTTCTTAGGAAAAGATTGTAATAAGCCAGATGGGTTGTAATCAGGGTTTGTAGTAAAGTATAGGCAATGAGAATACAGTCAAAGAGATAATAGCATGTGATGCAGCTAGAAAGGTAGACTAGATCTTGCGTTTCAATGAATGAACACGTGATATAAATATCTCATTCGTAGTAATTTATTCATTGCTTTGCTTCAGCTTAATATTGAAAAAATCATTCATTCTGAATAGGCTTTTGTGGGTTTTTAAAAAAATGTTGAACAATAGTCATTTGAACAATAATGATGTAACAATAAATGCTGACTTGATAGAACTATAGTGCTGGTGGCCCATTGTCAGAAAGATGAATTGAAGATAACAATGCACTGTATCTAGAATCACTTGGTCCTATCAGTATTCAAAACATGTTTTTAGTATGTGGGTACTGAGTCTGACCTAATCTCACCTCTCTTTCTCTCCCCATTCTTCTTTCAAAAAAGGAGTATACAATGGAGTTCAAAGCTTTCCCTCTCCAACTGAACCTCTAGCCCCCATATTAAGTGTAGTTTTCTCTATCTCATTGAGAAAATGAAGGTCATATAACATCAGTTTTGTTAATTCTCAAAGTTATTATTTCAGAACTTATAAGCAACTAGCTGCCCAATCATTGTCTCTCAAGGCATAGGAAAAACCCATCCCTGTACTTCACTAGGGCTTATTCTGCTTACTCTTTAAACTCCTTCTTTTTAATTTCTTCTAAGACTTGGCCCCAGTAGTCATCCACATGTACTCTGTCTCATATATCTTTTCCTTTCCATTGTTTTATTTCCATCTATCTACAATATCTCTCTTCTCCCTGTTACTACTAAACTTGGAAAAAAATGTTCATGACAAAACACCGGAGTCCTGGAAAGCTCTTAAAAGGATGCTTTGTTTTTATGTATGTCTATCCTGACATCTCTTCCTATACCTATATCATCAATGATTTCTATCTCTGCACCTACAGATCTTTGCCTCTGCCTCTATATCTGTTAATGTCTCTTTCTTGGTGCCTTCTTTTCCTTATTACTACTTTGCTTTTTTACCACTTGCTATTTTAATTCTGTCCTTTACCTTCTACTGAAACTTCACTCTCAAATGTCTCCAAAAATTACCAGTGGACAAATGTAAAAGAATTTTACAAAACTTACTCCCATTAATCTATTTGTAGTACTGAGCACCTGTCTTCAGGTTCTTCTTTAGCCACTCTCCTTTCTCATTGTGCTTTTTGATTCCTTAAGTAAGAGTATCAGCATTCTAGACTTGTTTCTCCTCTCCTCTTGGTGTTATTCCTCTCTCAACATCTCATTTATTCCTGTGACTTAATCTATATAACCTTTATGTGAACAACTTCTCAAATGATCTCTCACCTGTCCTGTCCTAACTTCTATAACCACATTTCCCACTTTGTATGGGATATCTCTACTTAGGCATCCAGATAGTGCCTGGAACTCAAGATGCCCAAAGCAAGCTTATTGTTCTAAAGCTGAGAGCAAATAGCTGGCAGAATGGAAACAATACTGGACTTGCTGTAAGATGATCTTGTATCAAATTTGAAATGAAAGGTTTTGAGAAGATAACAGTTGAAAACCCTTTAAGCTCTATATTTATGTTCCTTTGAACTCCTTCTATCTTGGCATAACAATTTGCCTTATTCGCCACACTGAATTTTAAAATATATTCTTCTTTATTATTGGCCTCTCCTATCTAATCAGTTGTTAAATCCTATTAATTTTTATTCACAACATTTCTCTACTTCCTCTTCAGGTCCAATAGGACCACTGCCCATTAGTCTAAAAATTTTTTGCTTTACTATTTTTAGGCCTTTGTTCTCACCCATGAATTCTCAATTCTAGAATAATTTCCCCTAATTTCTGACTGATTAAATCATATTCATTCTTCAAGGCTTATCTCAGATACCACTTATTCTGTGAAACTTCCCAGATGCTCAAACGAAATCAATTTTAACCACCTGTGAATTTTTTATGATATCTTGTTCATGTTTTTATGGGCATTTATCACATTATTTTGTGTTTTAGTTATTTGTGTACTTGTCTTCTTTATTGAACTATAAGCATGGTATAATGTAAAGAGTACTTGATTTGAAGTCAAATGACTTGGATTCAGATCCTAGTTTTGCTACATACTACCCCTGCACCCTTAGACAAGTTATTTAACCTTCCTTAGCTATAAAAGGAGGGGATTGGACTAGATAATCCACATGTAAAGTACCTTCAACTCTCAATCTGTGATCCTGTTTATAATTATTTCTCTCCTTCAGGACCTAACACAATGGATAATATATAGAAGGACATAATGTAGTGGAAGGAATGGAATTTTTCCTCCAATACAATGTCAAGGAATGCTATGGTTTCTTGGGATTACTGCAGACAAACATATCTTTCCTATATGTTAACTCAAGGAAAAGTCTGAAGAATGTTCATAAATTTGACATTTTCCAAATTTAACTTTGATAATGATGACAAAATGATGGTTAGAATGAAATCATAGTGACTGTCTATCAGTAATTCTTTGTCTTTCTGGATCCAAATTAATCATAGTTCCATTTTCCATGAATTCTAAAATGGGGAATAGAGAGCTGAATTTTACAAACTAAAAGCCATGAATAAATTTCATTACATCCAAAAGCCTTCATCATCATCATCATAATGACTTGTTTTTGCTGTTGAAACCCTCAAGGTACCTACCAATGTTTTCCAAAGCATTATTTTCAATAAATTTTATTTTCCCTTATCATCTCTGCTTATGATAACATAAATAAAATATTATGTCTAGTAGATTGGCAGTAAAAATGGTAGGAAGTTAGTATATTAAGGGAGAGTTCAAATCAAAAGACCAGAATAAAAAAGTGTTAGTTTATTAAACTCCTTGAAATCAAGAATTATATTTTTCATTTTCATTTTCTTTTTCTTTTTTTTTGTATCACTAGCACTTAGCACAGTACCTAGCAATATAGGTGCTTAATAAATGTTAGCTGTGTGAACTTAAATAAGTCATTTAACTTGATTGAGTTGAATTTTCTTCTCTTTAAAATGGAGATTGATAAAAAAAGAATTTATTAAGCATATACTATGCTCCTGAAACCGTGCTAGATGATGAGCATACAAACAAAAAGAATGAAAAAATATTTGCTCTCAGGAAGCACAGATTCTAATGAATTTGTCATTTGTATGATTCATCTCCTAGAGTTGGACTAGTGATCTTCTGATGAACCTACGATTGTGTTTCAGCTAAAAGACCATGATAAAATGACTTTGAGACAAAAGACATGAATCACCCACCAACTCCAGAGAAGTGGCATTGTCTGAAAAGATTTTGGACTCATAGGAGTGCCCCAGATTATGCCTATAAACTATGGTGTGGTGTGGTAATCTCATTAGTGAAATAAAGGCTGGTCTTGTGGTTTCTCTCATCTAGGCAACTAGTAGGCAAGGGAAAAAAAGTAGGTATGAATTCTCTCTTCACTTTACAGTCTCAGAGAGTTAACAGATTAAGAGCTTGTCTAAAGTGAGTCTGCTTCAGAGGCTAGATTTTAAAAAATAAAAAGGGAGGACTTTAGCCTAAAGATTTAAAGCCATTCCATTACACTGTAACTGTTGCCTTCTCCCTCCTCTTCCTTTCCTTTCTCTTTCATCATCATTACCATCACCACCATCACCATCATCATCATCAGTCTTCTTAAATACCACTAATGATTTCCTGGGCAATCTGAGAGAATTAAGGAAATCAGGTTAGCCACTTCAAAAGCTCTTCCCCCCACCTCCAAATAGCATCTGTACACAAAAAGAGAACTAAAAGAGGACATCCTCATTGCTTTGAAGAAAAGATGCATTTATGTATAGTTTCATAATCTTGGCAAGTGTCATGAAACCAAACTGGAGCCTACTCTGAAAGCTGAGTCACATAAAATATGAGAAGCATGAAAAGGAAAAACAAGAGTTGAATGAAAAAAAGCCATCTACTAACATATTGTCTTTGTTATGCTCTAATTAGAGTCATACTAATGGGGTTTAAAGTGATGCAAACAAGAATGAAAGGTCTTAGAAGAGTGTAAGGTATAAGGGTAAAAATATAAAATGGAAGTTTTGGCAATGGGAATTTATAAATTAGAAATTAGTTAGAGTTGTTGGTAAGGCAATGTCAACTCTCAATTTCTATACTCCGTGTCCTCTCTCTAGTTCCTTTTGATCTAGCTTGCATTATCTGAAATTCCAGGGCTTCCTTCCTGCTCCATTTTTGAATATACCACTGAGATTTTTGTGCCCTTTGAATTTCAGGATGTCCATTTACTAGCAGAACGAAAACAAAGGCAGACTAAGTGATCACTACTCAGTTCTTTCCTGGCCTCTAAGTTGCTAACTGAAACTAATATCTGGCTGCTTTCCAGGACTATAGTTTTTAATAAAAATATAAGAAAAGGACTGAATTATCCTTTTGTCAAATCAGGACTTTATTGCATATAGAAATGTGAATGCATCTACCATCACACCCAAGGGATGGGTTTGTTGGCCCAAGATCCAGAATATGTGGTTTTCTTATTTTGAGAATCAGTGATTCAACATCTCTAGCACAGGTAATCCAATATCAGCTCTATTGATACGTGCATTACACATCAGCAGTGGAAGATGGACCCAAAATAAAGATGTTAGCATATCATTTCCTACAAAGAAAATGTATTTTTTGTTATTAACAGAAGGCAAAAACACAGGGCAATCCTTTTTTCTTTACATAGTTGATTTTAATGATGACAAAACTCATGATAAAAGAAGCTGCCTTCTAAAAATAAATGGTTTTTGAGTAGTCTACTGACAATTTTTAACAGGAAGGACACCTTAATTCATGTCCACCAAGCAATCAATTAATCAATAGATAAGGATTTATTAAGTGCATTCTGTGTCCCAGGCACTGTGGTAGAAGCTATGGATACAAAGACAAAAGCAAAATAGTCCCTGCCCTCAATAATATTATATTCTAGCCAGAATATCTATACATCTATATATTTATATATGTATGGGTGCATTATATATATATGTACATATATATATATACATACATACATATATACATTCACACACGTGTGTGTATGCATTTATATTGGGATATAGAAAATAGATCCAAGTTAATTTTGGAGCAGGGATATGGCAGTGAGTGTTGTGAGGGAATGGAAAAAGCTTCTATTGAGTATTTTTCACAATATAAGCAGAAATCATTATTTTAGGGTATCATATGTGTACATGGGTGGCAGCATGGTGTTATGGAAAGAATACTGTACTTGATATGAGAGTTGCAGCCCTAACTCATTTACTTACTATGCAGGCTTGTGCCAACCATTCAACTTTTCTGATCCTCAATTGCATCATCTTTAAAATGGGGATATTATATTAACTATATCACAGGTCTGTTGTGAGGAAAATGTTTTCTAAATCTCAAAGTGTTATAGAAATGGAAGCTGTAATATTTTGAAAACAACCAGTCGTAAGAGTAAGTAAAGTCTTATTTATCAGATGCATACCCATTGAAATAATTTGGCTCCAAAACTGCTGATTATACCCTTCTGCTGATTATAGGCTTCTCAATTTTTAATAAATATTACAGGAAAGAAGCCTACTCTAAAAAAACACAGTAGCTCTCTTGAAAATACAAATTTTAAAATAACCCGAAGGACACACTGTTTTTTGTATGATTAAAGGCACCAATTACACACATTTCTTAGGTTTTCCTCATTATACTCAAAGGTTCTTTAGAAGAGAGGAAGAACAAGCTTGTTTCTTTAACCCCCAAAATAGAACATAGTACCAAGGTGAGTGGCTATATTTGAAACAGCTACAATATGCTATTGTAGCAGTGAAAGTTAAAAAAAAAAACTGTCTCAAAGGCAAAGATCATTAGAGTGAGCGAGTGGTTATATTATGCGTATAGGACAGAGCCAGGCAGTTTACAAAAGTGAAACGAATGTGAACAAAATATGCTTTCTCTCCACTGCAGTAATTATGTACAGTGAGTGAGTGAGTGAGTGCCCTTCCGTTGACTTTAGATGTCTTGAAGAGTCCTGAACAAAGTGATGGCAGGCAGTACTCATGGTGCACAACTTATTTATTCAGCCAAGATCTTATCAGAAATTAATAATTGGTTGCTGACATCTTTAGGGATAGATGATAGTTTGGATAAAAGATGTTGCCCCATACTGGAGCTAGGTTAAAACAGATACATTCATATACACACATGTATTTGTGCATGCCACTCTTCAGACACCTATGTATATGCACATATACACGTATATTAGCATACATAGGCATGCACATAATATTCATCTGTATATCTAGCCCAATAGTCTCGTCTATTTTACAGAGCAGGAAAGTGAGGCCAAGTGACTGGTCAAGATCACCTAGGCAGTAACCATCAGGAGTCACTGGAGCTCCTGGACCAGCGAAGTGACATGGAGGAAAGACTGGACACAGGAGAGCACCGCAATATTCCTGGTAAGGGGTGATGAGGGTCTAAGCTTCATTGCTGGCTACATAAGCAGAGAGAAAGGGGCAGATGCAAGAGATGTGAAGGAGAGCAAATTCTTGGAAGCTGGTGTTTATTTTGGGGTGAGGGTGAAGAGTTAAAGATGACTCCAATGGAAAGATCTTCATGATCTCAATAGGAAGGGAGGCATTAGGCAGCAGTGTCAGTATCAAAATATTCAAACGAGTTTGAAAGAAGGTGGATTTTTGAGAGGGTCTTTAGGGCTGGCATGTTTGCAGAAAAATTCCATGTTTGGGGTTGCAAGGCATTAGTTGGAGTCAGCAATTTTTAGGGTAAAACAGTAAGAGGAAGGCTTGTTGCCTCACTGTCCCAGCAGCCAGAGCAACAGATCTTTTCCCCTGAAGCCTTTCCTTTCCACTTGCAACTCTTCCAGTGAACGTCCTTACATAAAATTTAAGGCAAACCGGGATTTCTCCAAATATTTGAAATGGAGAACTTCTGATGAGGTTCAAGGCAAAAAGCTATTCTGCGACGTTGTCAGGCTAACTGAGGTCCTGCTCTCACCGAGCTTTGATCACTACTCATCAAATCCCCTTTCATGCTAATGTACCAGCATCCCATCAGCAAGTGGCTCAGTCTCAGCTGAGTGGATGAGGCCGGAAAAGTGGTCTGCCCTAAAACGGAGAAAGCTTTGATTTCTATAAAAATACCTTGGTGGTTCTCACCAGTAATGGCAAAGGAAATGCAGGGAAAGTGTGTGGCATTTTAATGGGGCTCAGTAAAACAGCTGCTGGCCTTCTTTTTTCCTTTTGGAGAAAAAAAAAACAACAACAAAACCTAATGTTCACCTGAATTTACTTTAGTGCTCCTGGAAAACTGCAGGCACTGAGATCAACCTGTTCTCTTAATCAATTAATTTTCAGAAGTTCAGGTGAAGTAATGACATCCCTTTTATGAAGTGATTGTTCTCGTCCTTCATAGGGCCGGGATGAGAAATAAAGATGAGAACTGACAGTTCACAAACAACCTGGAAAATGAAATCATCTGTCTCAGGGTTTCTAAAATACGAAATTTAGGTTTCATATGATATCATGTCTATGTAAATGTGAAAATGTCACGTGAAGTACATAGGAATGTAATATAAATATATCATGCCTTGGAAATGTGTTTGTATATGGATGTAATGTTTTATATTATATATTCACAACATATACACAGCACACATGTATGTGCATTTATGTATTTTATATGTATACATTTCATGCATATACACACATACATGCATGTATTTTATACATATTTTAGTGGCCATATAACATCAGGTTAATACTACTACCAGCTACTATTTATATAGGATTTCACCATTTGCTAAGTTCTTTGCACATATATTAACATATTCAATCCTTACAATGACCCTGCAAGGTAGGTGTTAAAATTGTCCCCATGTTACAGACAAGGAAAGTGAGACATTCAAACACTAAGCCACCCCTATTCAGGGTCCAGGGATAAGTATCCTATATTCAGATCCAGCTAGTGTGTTTCTGAATCATAATTCAAATTCAGATTTTCTGGACTCCAAGTCCTATACTCTGTTCCTTGCCTTACCTAACTTCCTCAAATATGTGTATATGTAGCTGTGGTAGAGCGGATGGATCAAGAAAACCACAGAGTCAGAAAGACATGGGTTCAGGTCCTGACTGAAACATAAGAGAAGCTCCCTGGGAACAATGGAATCCCAAGTCTAATCAAAATGTTTGGTGTCAACTTTATTATCTTTAAAGGCTATGCTATGAGAGAAGCCTGCTCCTTGAATTGCCAAGTCCAATTCTGTTAGGGAGGAAGAATTCTCTCAACAGTTTTCAACTGGATCAAAACAAAGCATCAAACAATATGGAAAAGAGAGTTTTAAGATATTGAGAAGGTGCTATTATGGCATGGAAAGTTATAAGACTAAATATCCAGTTTTAGATGGGTATTTATTCTGATAAAATGGGCTAGAGACTTATGAGAGGATTTTAATATAACTGCTGCCCTTTGAAAGGACTATCTTGAGATTTAATATTTGATAAACAGCCAACTATTTTTGAAAGAGTTCTTGATTGTAGGGCCTGAAATCTCTCTTATCAGCAAGCTTGCTGTAAGAACCATTCCAATTTTGTTTGACTGCTAGGAAAAGTCCCTGGGCAGAGTTGGAGAGGTCATTTGGTATTGTAAGAAATAACAAACAATAATGCCCCAGTCCCATTCCCAAATTGCCATTTACTTTATCTGAAACATAAGAAGGCAATATGGTAATCGAGAAAATGATCTCTCAAGGATTAGGGTAAATTGATTGTCACCAATTGTGTAATTAACTACAGAAGTCATTTAAGCCTCTTTTTTCATGTATAGTGCAACCTGATTATAAAGTATTGAAGACCTCCACAGAGCTGCCTTAATGTAGAAAAACAAAGACATGGGAAATCACCACAAAAGTAGATTTAGAGTCAAGGGACTTGGGTTTGAATCCTGATTCAGCTTATTTATTATCTGCATAAATTTGGACAAGTTGCTTAATATCTCTGGGTTTCAATTTTCTCAATGGTAAAATGATAATAATCTAAGATCCAAGGACAGCTTCAACTTTAAATCTCAAAGTTCAATGAGTCACTGAATTAAAAAGTTGAAAGACACTAACTAGTCTTGAGATGTGACTTACTTGAAGTCACACAGCTACTAAGGAGCAAAGTTAGAATTTGAATCCAGTTCCTCTTTCTCCACATTTAGTACATTTTCCATTATATTGCCTCTCCTTCCCTACAACAGGACAGGTCTTCATGATGTCTTTAAAACCAGGATTCTTTTCTTTTCTTCATTTGTTTTTTTGTTCATTTATTTATTTACATCATGGACTCTTGAAAATCTGGTAAAGTTTCTGAACATAAAAGAATATTTTGAAATATATGAAATAAAGTACAAAGGAAATAAATTATAAGGAATTATAGTTAGCTAACTATATAAAAAAGGCGTGTCCACAGATCCCTGGTTACAGACCTCATGCTTAAAATCTTATAAAGATTCCTACAACTAGGTCATGTGACTAACAAGATAGTAATAATAATTTTATCTGATCCTCATAACATACCAAATCTCTCCTTCCCTCCAAAAGAATTATGGACAAGAAGTAAACTAATTGAATCTGTCTTCACAAACTGTCACCAAGAATTCTAAGGAAGAAATAACCTAATGAATTAACTGTAGAGAAGCTAATCCTTAATCCAGAGCACAGGCAGCACTGTCTGACCCCACTATGATAATAAGATAGACATCAATTCTGCCTCCACCCCACCTTGTGTAGCAATGGGGGAGATATATTGTTCTGTCTAGAGTGGCAGAAGGAACTGGGGCAGCATTTCAGTATGGATATGGAAGCACCACTAAGCCTAAAGGGAAAGGGATTGGCATTCAGCTAGGACAAATATCTACGTAAGAAATTACTAGAGATGGAAATTTAGGCCAGTGAAAAGTGAATTCTTCAGGAGGAGAGTAGCATTAGATAATTTTTAGGTTTGGCCCTTAGAAGAAGGGAGGAATTAAAAAGTAATAGGAGAATAACCAAAGATATCTGGAGCAAGAAGTCTCAGCAAACAAACAAAAAAACCTCTTGAGAACAAGGAGATAAATCCACTGGGAAGATATTATTAGCAGGAGGGAAAAAGATAGCTTTGAGGACATCTCAATTATTCTAGTTATTTCTGAATAAATATTGCCAAACAAAGCAGAAGTAATCAATCCTGTGGATTCCTAAGAGAACGTGGAATCACAGTAGAATTACCCAAATGGTTTAAAAGAAATAAAAGTCATGGAAGAAGAATTTATGGCCTGCACAGAAGAAATAACTGGAAGAATAGAATAATTTGAATTCTTGTGGTCAAACCTCATCAAAGAAAACAAAAGAATAATGGAAGAGGAATACAATGCACAGAAATTAAGAAAAAACTGGGAGAAATAAAAACAAAAAGCAAAAATGTTTAAAAAAAGCATGATCTTTATATAAGCAAAACATTGATCTTAAACATAAAATGCTTAAAGATGACTTAAAGATTATAGGGGACTCACCTAGAATAAAAAAAAACCTGCACATAATACAAAAAATAACACAAGAAAATTGTGTAGAACATCTGAACCCTGAAGAGTACTAGAAAAAAAATTCACAGATTGCCTCTATAAAACAACAAAAACCTAACTGCAAAGTAAAGTTTGTCTGCAAATGCTAAGGCACATAGTGATTATATTTAACAATACAAAAAAGAAATTCTGCAAGTTACTAGGATAAAGAGCAGCAAATGCAAAAAAAAAAATGGAAATTTGAATAACATAAGCCTATTTTATAGCCACCAGAAACTGCAGAAGAGAATGCGAAAATGTGTCCCAATGAGTAAAAGGAACTCAAGATGCAATGCAAGGTGAGATATTTCACAAACTTGAGTCCAATAATCAATAAAAAAGATATTCAATAATAGATAAGCATTTTAAACATTCCTAAAAAAAGGCATTAGCACATTTTTTACTTTCAGGTATCTTAGACAATAGAAACACAAGAAAAGTAAACAAATTCAGTAACTGAGAAGATAAAGATGACAGAAACAAAAGAACAAAAATTAAAAATAGACAGAAGCTTATGGAGTTAAAAAGACCAAAACAATAACAAAATCATGACAGAGGGACCATTAAGAAATTTCCTTCTAAAAGTACATAAGGAAACAAGAGTGAAAGCAGAACTTCAGAAGTAGTAGTGGAAAAATAGATTTGAAACATTATGGACTAAACTACACAACATTCTGCCTCAGGTGGATGGATCAATGTTGTTGGTGGTGTGTATATACGTGTGTGTTTGAATACACCACAGAATAGGAGGGCTACAGAAAAAAAAAAGACTTTACCACAATAATCACTGTCTCTAATTCTTTTGTTCCTCCTAGCTTGAGTAGATATTAATAAGCTATAATGGTTAAAAAAAGACAAAATATCTCAAAATTAGAAGGGATATCAAGTCTATCCAAGTCATATCTGAAGAACAATTCTCTTGTTTATCAATAATGCCTCATTATTCATGCTTTACTTGAAGACCTTGTAAATGCCAAAACTGTAAGGATAATTTTAGTGTTTTGACTTAATATCTAAATAAGTGGTCGCCATGGGAAATTCCCAAATATGAAAATACCCAAGTCAGCTGGGATTTATGGAGATTTTAATTAAATAAAGAGAGAAGGAATTAAGGGAAGGAGAGAGAGAGAGAGAGAGAGAGAGAGAGAGAGAGAGAGAGAGAGAGAGAGAGAGAGAGAAGAGAGAGAGAGAGAGAGAGGGGAGAGAGAGAGAGAGAGAGAGAGAGAGAGAGAGAGAGAGAGAGAGAGAGAGAGAGAGAGAGAGAGAGAGAGAGAGAGAATTAATTTAAACTGCTCTGGCTCAGGCTGAGCCAAGCAGTAGAAAAAAGCCTAGGCCAAAATGGCCTAGGCCTGAGCCGAAGGGAGAGTGAGTCAGTCTTTATCACTCACCACAAGACCATCTCCAAGCTGGAATCTTCCACTCTGAACTGAAATTACTCTCCAAACTGAATCCAATTGTCACCTGACTTTTTACCCCTTCCTTTTAAAGAAATTTTCTCTTATGTCATTTTTCCACTAATTTTTCACGTCTACCAATCACAGTAGATGCTTTTTTCCAGGACTGCCCATTTTTAGTTTTCACCTTCTTTGGTTTTCATCTTCTCTGGTTAGATTAAATCTTCTGAGTACTTCACACCTCTTTGTCAAGCTTGCCTTTTATAAGTTACTTGACCTTTTTAGGGACTAATTCAACCTTTACAGGTACTTAACACCTTTTTGTATTAGATCTAAAAACAGACCTAGCTTAAGGTTTTAGCTTTACCATAAGGTATGAGTTGGGGACTTTCATTGTTCAATCAGGAGTTTACAACTTTATCTTTCTCTAAGGCATTGTCTGATTAGGGTGGAGTAATTTTAAAAGTTCCCAACATATTCTTGACTCTTGTTAGAACAAGTATCTCCATTGTTATAATAGGGGAATAGCTTTAACCAAATATTCTAAGGTACAGTCTGAGTAGTTTTTAAGATTCACAACCTCAAGTGAGGACAAATCTATTTATTGTAATCCAAATTAGCTCATTCTCGTTTGGGATAATTATAATTGTTGGGTCATTTTCCTTTATATCTGACCTAAATTTTCTTTTTTGTAACTTCCATTTACTATTGCTAATTCTACTCTGGAGACATAATAGCTATTTTAAAAATGCTAAAATAAGAGTTTGGACTTCTTATGTGCAGTCTCACAGAGTCTCTGCTTTCCTTTCTTTAGGATAACTATCCCCACTTCCTTTAGTGAATATGTGGCACAAATTCAAGGCTACTCACCATTGTTTTTACCTTTCTGAGATGTTCTCTAGTTTATCAAGGTTCTTCTTTGGTGACTAGATCTGATTCTAATCCAATAGATATGGTCTGACCAGAAAAGCAGATAGTTGTATCATCACCTCTGTGAAGATTAAATTTAACCCTCCCCTGACTGGAAAATGAAATTAATTAACTCTCCCCTGATTGTGAAGATTAAATTATCACCCCTGTCCATTTTTAGATTTTATCACCAAAAGTATAAATACCCTACTTAAAGTTGAGTGGGAAGATCTATCAATTTTTAGATTTAATCACCAAAGCTATAAACACCCCATTCACACTTTAGTGGGGGGAGGTATGTGACCCATGTGTGCTATAGTGGGTGATGAATCAGAATCAATTGACTGTCTCCTGGGCAGTCCTAAAGCAGGATTTCAACTGTGATTGGTAGATGTAGACTTAGGGGAAGGCACAGGAGGTGACACAAGAGAAAATGTCTTTAAAAGGGAGTAACAACTTCTTGAGTGCAGTTCTACTGGCAGTTTTTCTTTCTTTGGAATGGAGGCTGGTGGAGAATCTGCTGACTGGACCCAAGACATGGTGAGTGAAAGGCTGACTCCTTTCCTACTGGATTTTCTGAAGAGACTAGCCTCTTGAGAGACTTCCTCAGGTCCTCAGCTTTGCTGAGGCCTAAGAACTAATTCTCCCTCATGGGTTGAGCCAGGGGCCTGGAGTAAATTATTTAGTGCTTAGGCTAGATATCTTATCCTATTCTCTCTCTGATTTTCTTACTTCACTCTTTCTATATTTTATAAATAAATTATATTTAAATCTCTTTGGAATAAATTAATTTCCTGGTGACTCTATTTTAAATATAAGCCTGTCCAACATTTTATAAAAATAAACCCCTTTTCCTAGCCTTACACCTCCCTAGTCAAGATATTATGCCACACTGAAAGTAACATAAAGTATCATTAGTTTTCTTGGTTGCTAGATCATACTATTGGCCTCAAAGGACACAAAAACTAAGTAGATATGACTTTTTTTACTGGAGGTGGTTAAAAATGTTGTTATATCCAAGTCTTGCTAAATTTTACATTATTTTTCAATATTTGAAACTTTTTGATTTTCATTATTTTAATCTCTTTTGGCTATTTGATGTGAGCATTCCTTCCAATGATGCCAATTACAATCTACCCATGGCCTCTCATACATTGTAACTATAAATTCCTATAAATCTTTCTCAGAGGACCACCCAACATGTATGGGGATCTTTTGATAATTCTCTTCCTATTGCATTGATACTAAAAATTACCAGCTATTTGTTGGCTATCCTTTACTCTTACCATATCCTCTTTTCTAGTCACACTTGTGTTTAATGTCATCCTTTTAATTACTTTCATGCAAAATTCTTATTAGTGTTGCAATTTAACCATGCTCACTATGGGCCTCTCTGTTACTCTTTGGGTGACCTAGAACTTTCATTCTATAGAGATTATTCTAAATCACAACTGATAGCTTCTTTGACATCAGTGAATTGTATAGTAGAAAAAATACTGGATTTGGAGCGTGAGGACCTGGGTTGTTAAAAAAAACCAAAACAACCATAAAACCTGTGTTTCTTTCAAGGAGGAGTTTGATGTCATTGAAATCATTTTACAGTTTTTCAAGATCTGATCTCCTTCACATGTTCAATTCTGAGCCCACTGTTTAAAGGTAGCGCCCTTGAAGATCTATAGTTTAGTTTTGGTTAACAAGTCCAGAAACAAACTGACTTAAGTGTGATACAAAAGATGATAGGATCATAGCTCTAAAGCTGAAAGGGACCTCAGAGGCCATTTAGGCCAATCCTCTCATTTTATAAATGAGGAAATGGTGGTCCAGGGAAGCTGAATGAGTTCCCCCAGGGCATGAAAGTAGAGAAAAGTCTACTATTAAATATAATTCATTTTTCCTCAGAGTAGGACTAGACGATCTAGATTGATGGGGCCAGGCTATCTACTATGTTCAAAAGGAATTCTTGGACTCTGTCAAGTGATGTTGTTCTCCAAATCATGGGACATATTTAATGGTGAAAATAACTTATAAGGTACTTAGTAACAACTCAAGAAATAACTTCCTGGCATGACTATCCATCCCACTCCTCTGACTCCCAATAAGGGGTTATTAAACACTTACTATCTATAAGAAAACATGCTTGGTAATAGGAAAACAATGACAAAATACAACAGTCCCTGCCCTCAAGAATCTTATATTCTAATGGAGATTTTCTTGGAATTAGTGGCAAAATGGACATGCCTTTTAATTAACAAAGTTATCACAAAATTATATAATACACATGAAAGCCTTTTAAATTCTTAACATGTATTTTAAAGTTAATTTATTTACAAGTTCATAAGTTGCCTTTGCTTTCTTTCAGGGACTGAACTGTTAACAATTACCAGGTGTGTGACTATTGTGTTTTTATAATCACAAAGAGGAATGACTAATAAAAGTGGGGCAGGATAAAACTAGAGTAAATGTTTGACTGGAGAAGGTCAGTAGTGCCATTTTCATAGCTAAAGGACTGCATATCAGTATTATTATTATTATTAAGAACACCCCATATAGTAGAAACCCTACTATAATCTAAATACTGATACACAAGATTGACATTTACAGGATGGGTTTTTTGCAACTGAATTCAAGGTACCTGCTCTCACATACCTCCATAGCTGCTGAGTACCCCACTCAGAGACTCTGTCTTGATTTCATGATGTTGTTATAGAGAATTCAAGTCTATCTAGCTGCTCCCCAAATGAAACTAGGAACATAGCAAAAGTCAGTTCATGTTCCTCTAAAGAAATATTTCCCAAATACTTGTCCAGAAAGAATTTGAAACTTTTATTGCCAAATATTCTTAAAACTTATAAATGTGAAAAATGGGTAGCTTTTCGGATTCCTCCCACATACCTAGCACCTGCTCTTTCTTAAAGAATAACAGTCATCTTGCTGAAGCCATCAGCATAGACAATTCATAATAATAAGTGGTATTTACACAATGCTTTTAAGTTTGCAAAGCACTCTACATATATTATTTCATTTGTGCCACTTGACAGAAAGATGAGGTAGATACCATGAATTCTGTGAGGGTTGTTGGGAAGTTCCAATGAGCATCTGTAGGAATGGAGGCCACAAATATTAAGGTAAGATAGTGTGATGATAGAAACCACTCCCTAAATTTGTCCTATTATGCACCCCATTTTTGAGTGCATATGTTGTGTGATGTATGGGGCACAGAGAACAAAAGGTGTGGGATGGAGCTTGCTCTCTCTCTCTCTCTCTCTCTCTCTCAATGCTGGAGGTACAGCATGTGTATAGCATTTGCTCAAATAGATAAATTCAGGACATAACAAAATCAGTGTCCATTAGTATCAGAAGTAGGTGACTAACACACACACACAATCAAAAAAACATTTTGAAGCATGTGGCACCTGAGTTGCAAATAAAGAGTTCCAAGAAGTAGAGGTGGGTGAAGAGGGAGAATCATTCTTTTCAAGAGAGATAGAAGACAGATTATCTTGGGTAGGGAACTTAGAAGGTCTGTTTGCCTAGAATAGAGAATATGTATTTTGAATGCAGAATACAGAATAAAAGAAGTCTTTACCTTCCAAAAAGAGGAGATCATGTCTCATCCAAAGGCAATTGGAAAGTATTGAAGCTTCTTGAGCAGAGAAGTTACATAGTTGATCAGACATTGGCTCTATAAGTATGACTTTGCAGTTGTGTGGATGCTGGACTGGATAGACTTAAGCAAAAAAAAAAAAAGGAGAGAGATTTGAGATATAGAGATCATTAGGTCACTGTTGCAATACTCCAGATGTGAGGTGATTAGGAGCCTGAATTAGGATGGTTGTGGAATGATTAAGAAGAGAATGGCTAAAAGAGAATTTGAAGAGGTAGAATTGATATGGCTTGATCACTTGATGGGGAAGGGGTTGAAGGAGAGTGAAGAGTTGAAGTAGCATATTGAATAATATGACTGTAATGAATAATATTTAAACAGGTTAGAATAATGAGATTTAGCAGAGGTAATTATAATTGAATGGGGATAAATATAAAGTCCTGAAAGTAGTTTAAAAAAATTAAGCACTTTAGAAAAAAATGGATGAGACATAACAACCATTGTTTTTGTGTGGAAAAAACAAACAAATCAGGAGGCCTTAATGTGTTACTTTAATGACTGTAGAAGATGATTTCTAAGATACTTTCCACCTCTATGATTCTTTATTATCTAATGATTCCCACAACATTGTGACTCTATATGCCTTACAATGGAATCAGGTTGTTTGCTTTGTAGTCTACATTTTAATAGTATTCACTTTTACTGTCTGTATTTTACTTGTAATTGATTTCACACATCCTCAAGCCCTAAATACAATACTTTCAAATGATATATAGAAAACACAATATCCTAGAAATTCTAGTCCTAGCTTTGCCATTATATAGATCTTTGGGCAAATAATTTTGCCTCTTCCACCTTTATTTCCTCATCTGTGTGTGTGCACACGTGTGTGTGTGTGTGTGTGTGTGTGTGTGTGTGTGTGTGTGTGAGAGAGAGAGAGAGAGAGAGAGAGAGAGAGAGAGAGATAGAGGGAGGGCAGGGAGGAAGAGAGAGAGAACGAAAGAGACAAAGAGTTTTGCTAAAAGATCTTTTTTCTAATGATAACTTTTTCATGATTCAATAACTCTCTGTCGCCAAGAATTAACATTAAATAGCCCCAGTCTACTAGGGAATGCTAAAAAGATCATCCATATAAAAGAAGAGGGAAAATGTACAATTTGTAGCAGTAGTGCATACAACCATTTATCCGATGTGCACTAAGCAGAGGATACCTTGTAGGGACTAGGTATTATACTAATGGCTCTCTTGAAACTTTTCTATTCAAATTTTCTTCTTTGATTTGTTTTTCTGTTTTAATTATTCCAGGACAATTAACATAGCATTGCGAAGGGGGTGGTAAACTATGGTCAACTCAGTGAATCTGACCCACTCTGTTCTTGTACAGTACTCAACCTTAGAATATGTTCTAATTTGGTCTACAACTCATAGTTTTCTAATTTCTGCAAGAGTGGAGCATTGAACATAAAGTCAGAAGGAACCAGGCTCAAATCTTGTCTTTGCATTTACTAGTTATGTGATTATTGGCAAGTGAACTCACCTGCAATCTCCTTACTGCACTGTAATACTATCTTCATTGTGTTTTGGGAATTAAATGAGAGGATGTCTGTAAGTGTTCTATGATTCTTAAAGTACTGTTAGTATCAGTTATCATCCAATGGTTACAATGCTGTGCAAGTCTTAAAGCATCGTATACATGCCGTTTTTTATTAGTCACTGGTTAAAATTGGACACTTGTTTAAGATTTGATTTCTTCATAATCACTCCATGACCAAAGTTTTTTCTGAGGCTTCAGAATGAATTAGCAAACCCTGTATACCAGGAGAACATAAGTTATATCATGTTCTATTAACTCAAAACATTTCAAGCGCAGACTAAGCAAATAGTTTTTACTGAGATCAGCCTAGCGAGACATAATAATATTATTATAACCAAAAGATTGGCTAGCAGATGAGGAAATTCCTCAGAATGGACCAAAGGAACCAATTAAATGGGTAAAAACACAAAAAAATTACCTTTGATCCTGTGAAACCTTTAGCTTTTATAGTGATAGTCACAATATAGTAGAAAAAGGGGAGCAAATGGTTCAAAGACTGTAGGAACCTTTATGATCTTTGCAAATACTGTAGTTAAAGTAAGGAAGAGTTGAGTTCAAATGCCAGTTAGGATATTTGCTATTTTGTTTGTTCTTAGGCAAATAATTTTAGCTCTCTATCATTTTCCTCCTCTTCTAAATTAGGGGGGGAAATTCCTGTAATACCCATGAGGGCAGAGATTGTCTTTTGCTTTTTTAAAAATCTCTAGAGCTTAATACATTGCCTAGACTGTAGTAGCCACTTTATGTTTATTGACTGACTAATACAAGTCCATATTGGATATTGTAAAGATTAAAATTTAGGGGAGACTGAGGCAGGTAGAAATTAGTTTCTCTCTGCAAAGAGTATTATAATTTTTAGAGGTTTATTAGAGATTAAGAATTAAAGAAAATACAGGATAAGAAACATGTGCCTAGGCCAGAAGCCTAGACAAAATCTCCTCACATCATGGAAGAGACGCCTCTGCTCCAAAACGGACGTCCAAAAAGAGAGACAAAAGCTTTTGCAATCAGGTTAAATATCTTCTCCATCTCGGCCCAGGTGAGATTACAAAGCATTCTGGGGAAGTGGAGCAAAGGATTGTGGGGATTGAAGTCCTGGATTCCAGTCCATTTTTACAATATGAACAACTTTACTATTTATTATGAGAATTGCAGCTTATGAATCACCATCCATTATGGAAGAAACAGAGAAATTCTATGAAGAATGTAAGATGAATCCCCAGTGATCACATTGGTTTTCAGTGACATTGTTAAGAAAATTCTGTGGGACAATATGGTTCAGAATCATAATCAGAAAGCAAACAAAGGCTTGTAGAAAATTCAGAAATCTCACCCTGGAATAACATTGGTGCTCCTTATTAGGTGAGAGACAAAAGGCTTTGGAAATGGCAAAGAATCAATGATAATGAAAAATAAAATATACTTTTTTTCATGAAGGAACAAAATAAACATTTCCTAAGTGATTACTATATGAAAGGCATTGTGTGATGTCTTGGGGATACAAGGAGTTTAAATTCTAAGAGAGAAGACAACCGATAAAAAGGAGCTAAAAAGCAGGATTTAGGAGGAAGGTGCCCAGGATGGGACATGGTTTTGAAGCTCAAAAAGTCAGAAGAGGCCTAGAAGATGAGCAAGGGAAAGATGACCTGATCTTTTCTATGAAATGGTAGCTCCAGTAGGAATTCACCATTGGGAGGGGAAGGGGAAGAGAATAAGAATGTATACAGTGCCTAGTATACGCCAGGCACTGTTAAACATGTACAATTTTTACTTTATCCTTACTACAACTCTGGGCAGTATTTGCTGTTATTATCTCCATTTTTCAGTTGAGGAAACTGAGGCAAAGATATGGTAAGTGAGGTGTCCAGGATCATACAGCTAGAAAATGTTTAAGTCAAGATTTTAACTCAGGTCTTCCTGACTCCAGGCCCAGCACTCTATCCAATGTAACACTTAACTGAAAGGAGAAAGGTAATAAGTTTTGTGAAGTATTCCATGGTCATCTAGCCACATGATTATTCTAAGGCAACGGAACCAACCCCTGGGAGCTGAAGGAAGTTCCAAGATGGGTCAACAGAATTGTTTTGGTTTGCATTATTCTTATCATTAGTAATTTAGAATATATTTTCATATAACTATTTATAGCTTTGATTTCTTCATCTAAAAACTATTTGTTCATATCTTTTGCCCCTATATCATTTGGAGAATGTCTCTTATACCATTGAAAATTCTTAAGAACTTGAAATACCCAGGTCTGGTCTCACAATCAGATGCCAGGTTGTTCAGGAAAACAGATCAGCAAAGCAGCAGGGCAACAGGATAGCAGAGTAGCAGTGCAGCCAGACAGCAAGACAGGCTAGGGAATTCAGGGTAGTAAAGGGTAGTATCAGCCACTAAGGAAAAGCAGCCTGTCTCTCCAAGTCAAAACCAGAGAAAGAGTCCTAAACCTCAGTTAAGTGTCTCTCCCTTACTTTCCCATTCTAGAATTCTCTCCCTGTTAGTCTCATGCCTCTGCAAACTTGCTCTAACCTTCTCTTCCTTATAACAAAAGAAAGAAAACAAAAAGCCCTGTCCTCATGGATGTCACAATGTAACTGGGTAGACAACCCATAAATGATTGTGGACAAATAAAATGTGTTCATAATAAACTAGGGATAAGCAAGAAGGGAAGGTAACTGACTTTCAGTGGCAACAGGAAAGACTTTTTGCAGAAGGTGGAATTTTGGATAAGACCTGAAGGAACCAACAGAAAGCAGGAAGGGGAGATGAGAAGGAAAAGCATTCTAGGCATGGGAGCAGCCAGTAAAAATGTGAAATTGATAAATGATGTGTCATTTGCAAAGAATAGAAAGGATGCCATTGCTGCTGAACTGTAGAGCAGGTGGATAGGAGAAAATGGTAAGAAGACTGGAAAGGTAGGAAGCTGACAGCCTTATGTAGGGGTTTTAAAAGCTAAACAGAGGATTTCATATTTGATCTCAGAGTTAATAGGGAGCCGATGGGGTTTGTTGAATGGATCTGTGTGTGAGACATATGTTCTTAAAGTAGATCCCTTTGATAGTTGAATGAAGAATAGACTAAAGGGGGCAGGGAGACAAAGAAACTATTGGAATAATTTAGGCATGAGGTAAGAAGGGTTCAACCAGAGTGTTGATGTTGTCAGAGAAGGGAGCATATACAAGAGACCTTGTCAGGATAGAATTGGCTGGCCTTAGCAACAAGTTGGCTATGGGGATATGAGAGAGAAGAGTGAACCAAGGAAAATGCCCAAGTTTGGAATCTGGTGACTGGAAGGATGATATGCCTTTGAGAATAAGAGGGAAATTAGGAAGAGGGGAGGGTTTTGGAGGAGAGATAATTGAGGCAGTTTTGTACTTGTTGAGCTCATCTTTAGTTTCATACTTTCCTTCATATGTCACTGAAATAATTCCTCAATGCCTTCACCATGGTCTCATCATGGATCTTCTCTATGGACAAAGCCCATTTTTTCTCCTTTTCCCTTTTATTTTCTTAAACACTATTTCTACATCATCTATAAACACAATCAGGGCATTTGAAATTAGAATCTAGATGTGGTGGCATTATCTGTCCTTGATGACAACAAATAATTGTAAAATCTTTGTCAGTCTCTTTAGTTAGTCAACAAATATTTGTTAAGTGCCTACTATGTTCCAGGCTTTGTGCTAAGAACTGTGGACACAAACACATATAATTGTGGAAGACAATACACAAAAAGAAGATAAAAATGGCAATGGGAATGAATAAGAGGGAAGGAGGATGGAGAAGACTAAAAGAGTGCATTTAGGACAGGGACTCAAAGAAATGGCTGTCTGATGTTCCTTTCTTAAATAGTTTCTGGGAGGTGCTCTCTTCCTTCCATTTAGAAGAGTCTCAAGAGAAGAGAGTGCTGATGAGTGATGAGTACACATGTGATCTTAGAGGATGATTTGGAATTCAATATTTTGTCGATTGTCCTACCAGTTTGAACTTTAAATATCTTCAGTATAACATTTTTCAGTTGGATTTCTCACTAAACTTTCTTTAAACTAGTTTTATCCTCTTCTACGTCTATTTTATAAGGGAATTCTACTCACAGTCTTCTGTTATCCTCTGTAAGATCTAGAAACAAGTTTACATTCTAAACCTGTATTGCCCTTGACTGCCATGGCTTTCCACTTTTCTAGTAAGTCAAGTGTTTTGGGATTTTAAAGTGCTTTCTAGATTCTTTTGGCCTCTTTGTTATGAATATTGATTTTTACTTGTTAAACTTCTAAGTGAAATTATTCAATTCTGAGTCTGGAGCCCTTCTATTAATATTCCATTTTCCTCACTAATAACCTGTTTGAATGGGTCAGAATATGCTTATTTTAGGTGCATACCTTGCTTTTTCTAATTTTTTAAAGTTATTTCTTCTTCTCATGCAATGATTTTAATATGTTCTCTTACAAGTAATTGTATGGACAAGAATCTTTGTAAAGAGACAACTGATTAAGGAATGATTTATTACATTAGTAATAAATTATTGCTTATTTATTAAAACATGACCAAATGGTGCAATCAACACAGCTATGGCCTAGAGACAGGAAGTCCTTAGTTCAAATGTGAACTCAGACACTAGCTGTGTTACCCTGGCTAAATCAGTTAAACTTTCTATATCTCAAGTTCCTCATCTATAAAACAGGGGAAATAATAATACTATGTTCCATAGGATAAAATGAGTAACATTTAGAAAATGCTTCATAAAAATCAAAGTACTAGAAAAATTTGAGCTGTTGTTTGTATTAATATAAAATTTTACTATTATGCTATTTGATATATACCATGTCTAGCACCCATTAATTCTTTTATCTAAAACAATAGTCATGATCTATAGTCATGAGAATTTCATATACTCATGTCATTTGAACCTCTTATTTCTTATTCCTGATTCATAGTTTCCAATGTTTATGTGTCATATGTGTATATGGATATATGCACTTATGTATATATTATGGTATCCTTACCTATTGCCACTTTTGCACTGAAGTCACTGAATAATTGAGGCATAATTTTACTACTCTTGATTATCTTATCATGATTTCGTAATATTTCTCTACTTCTTCATCCTCTGTAACAGTGGTTGATGCATTTGCCTCAAGTATTTTTAGAGCAGACATTTTACAAACACAGGATGTCCCCAACATCTTAGTGAAAGTATAAGCTTTTAATACTGGAAAATTGCATTAAGATTTTGGGGATATTTTGAATTTATCATAAGCACCAGAATGAAAGATGACCAAATGACTCATGAAGTTCTGTTTATTTGAACTTTTGAATACCATTAAATCAATTTCACTACTCCTTTATTAGCTTCTCTGAGATATTTTTCATTTAACTGTACTTCTTTCTTGTGATTTCATTTATAGTGAGAATATCAAGGATAAAATTAATTTTCTTCAGAAGTATGTCCACTTTTTTACTGGTCAAAGGGTCATGTATTTAGATTTGCATTAGCCAAATTCCAGTTTATAGAAGACTAAAGATTGTGATTCTTAGCACCTTGTTTCCCCCTTTCCACTTCTTTGCTACTCTCATTGCAGAAACACTAAGGGGTCATGAAAGATTGTTTCTGTATATATTTGCATACTTGCATATACATTGTCTGAATATGCATATGTGTGTGTGTGTATGTGAGTGTTTCATGGTTTGTCTTAACTAAAATATTCATTATTAAAAGACTCTCCTGTGGTGAGGTGTGGGAGATAATATGCATTTCCATGCTTAGCTAGTTCAGACTTCAGAAGGCAGGTTATGTCTATTGCCAGAAACATATTGAAAGCTTTTGGGGGATCGTACAACCTTCCAGAGCTTTCACTACGTTGCTAAAGCCATTTGAAACCTGGAATAATCTACAATCATGAGGAGACAGCAGAATAGTACTTAGTGGAAGATTTAATGATTATAAAAGAACCTAATAGTAGTTAAAAAATAGAAGCTAAGCTAAAGATGATGAGATCCTTCATGACTCTAGCATCTGACTTGTTTAAGTTAGCTATATATTACCAGAAAGTGGAAATGGTAAAAAGTAAAGATGTTAACTCTTGTCATTTTCTATTTAAGTTTAACCAAATAGAGAAATGCCACAGTGAAAAGGCTTAAAGAGCCCAGTAACTCCTTCAGTCAAGAAACATTTAATTTCCTTGCCAAGCAGACACATTGCAATGATGAATAGCACCTGTTGGAGATATAATCTAATTTTTAAAATACCACAAATACTATAATGGAGAATAATGGATAGGTCTGAGCAGTACTATCTTAGTTTATAAATTATATTGAAAATAAGCATTTAATTATTTTTTCAAAGATTACATGTTGATGCAATTTTTAATAATCATTTTCCAGCATTTTTTGATCCATGTTTTCTCCTCCTTTCCCTCTCACCATTAGATAACAGTCAATACAATATAGATTATACATGCGTTATCATATATATATTTCTAAGTTCTTTATGTTGTACAAGAAGATACATATTACTTATGTTATGAAAAATTCAGTAATGAAGTGAAAAATTATATGCTTCAATCTGCATTTTGTCTCTATCAGCTTCTTCTGTGGTAGTAGATAAACCATATTACCTTTTAAAAAGGAAAAGTGATTATGGAGAAAATGATCCTATAGGGAATTTGGTGTTAGATCCAGCTAAAATAGATTATAGCATTCACAAGGAAAAATAGAAGGAAAAGAAATAGACATGAAATGAAACAAGTCTTTTTTATAGTAACATTCTTATTCACAATCATGGTGAAATAATTACATTTTGACTTAATGACTATAGTGCCCAATGTTCCATGAGAAGAAATTTTAATGTCACTCAAGAAGCTTCAGGAAGTGCCTGCAATTTACTAAATATACAGAGAAGAAAACTACTAAGCAAAGTTCAGTGCTCTTTTAATAAAAAAGAGCACTGAACTTAGAATCATGGGATATGGGTTCAAATTCCAGATTTGCCACTTACTGCTTATATGACCTTGAGCAAATCATTGAGATTTTTCTGGGCCTTATTTCCCTCATTTACAAATGAAGATGAGACGGTTGGATCAGGTGACATCTAAGGCTCTTTCTAGCTCTATATCTGTGATATATGATCCAAAAAGATTAAAAAGATTACGGATGGTGATTTTGTTGAGAAAAAAGCTATGAGATGTTATAAAAAAAAGATTACCATATACTCATCCTGCCTTTTTATTTCCTTGAATAAAGTATGAGAATGGTCTATGCATGTACCAATGGTATCCTTGGTGAAAACATGAAAAATACCAGCAGAGTCTGGCAAACAATGTCCTCTAGCAGATATCTAATGGCTGTTTCACCAAAGGCAAGCAACAACTTTATAATGCTTGAGCAAACTTTCTAAGATTATATATTTGCAGAGATGGTGCTAATCTGCGAGATTAAGTTCTTCATCATGTTCTCCCTCCTGTACTAGTAAAATTATGTTTGTTAATAAAAAGAAAAAAAACAATTCTATAGTAGTTAACATCTTAGGTTTAAACAACTGCCTGAGAAGTATAGGAAATATGGCTCTACTTATATTAAAATATGTAATTCATTTATTTTTATTGACATTAAGGGAATATTCAAGTTAAAAAAAAGAAAATTCAGCCTTCAAAGTCTCTCTCCAAAGAAGGCACCTCATATATTTTTAAAAATCTTACATTGTCAGTGAAATAACTTTTTAGCAAACTACTGAATATTGATATCAAATGAACCTCAAAATAGAAATACTTTCACCATAGGTGTTTGCCAGTGTCATGGAAGATGTCTTTTATGAAGACCAAATAATATTCTTTAATATTTATATAAAGCTTTACATATGTTATTAAATTTGATCCTCAAAATAACCCATAAAGATAAATGCTATCATTGTATATATTTATAGATGAGATCCCTGGGACTCAAAGAGTTTGTGGTTTGACTAGGGTTAAATAACAAATAAGTATTTGAAGTATACAGCTTTGCCTGGTTGAAATCCCAGTGCTCTATTCACTATGCTATACTGCCTGTGCAAACAAAATAAGAATTATATTTACTAACTATTCTTTTTTATGTATGGCATTGTACTCTGTTTATCTAGTCCCAGAACATGACAAATTCTCCTCAGGGAAATCCACAATGAAAAATGAAATATATCCTTTATCCACCAACAATTAAAAGTATTAAGGTGGATGAAAAATGCTTATTGCTTACCATATGTAAGCTGAGTGTGAATGAACAGATCAAGGGGAGACCCTTTGGTCTCGATTAGTGGAAGGGGGAACAAGAGCAAATCTGGGAGAGCAGCCTTAGCTAAAGAGGGAAGACAGAAGGGGGAAAAGCTTCAAACCTCATCTCCTCTCTCTGAGCCAACCCTAAACATCAGCTGTCTCCCCTGAACCCTGCTTTGAGAAGAAAGGTTCTCCTCTCTTTTCCCCTCTCTATACTGAAAGTCTTAACCCCTCTAATACAAATAAATATCCCCTGAAATACAAATGGCACTCCAGATTTAAAAGAACTCCATTAAAAAAGCTTTAGTGACCAACTGTCCCCAACTGTCACTGTCACCAACTGTCAGTTGTAACTCCTGAGGCTAGCAGCCATAGTCACTGGCTCTGCCAAAGGGTTTCCACACAGGATCAAAAACATCTTGATTCCTGGTGGGGGGAGTACAAGTCAGTTACCAACTGCCACTCTGGTCAGTTGGAAAACTGAGGAAGTGAACCCCTTGTAAAAATGGATGCTGTATCACAGCTGTCAGTGATAGGATCTAGCCATCTTAGATCCTGGTTAGAAGAAAAGTTTGTGAGATCAACAGCCATTTTGTAAATGTTAACTCCTGACAGAGCATAGAGAAGATCTAATGGTAAACATGTTACAACTAATACTATGGTCAGCTGTGTTAGGAATAATTGCCATTTATTGGGGCTACTGTATCATTTATAATACAGTGGCAGGGATGATAGACAAAGTTCTGGGGGCATTAACCAATATGACTATGGGAAGGACACAGTTACCAATGAATTATCTAGATGTGAATTACCTCTGGCAAATTATACTCCAAGTCTATGTTATGTTCTTGGCAGTGAATAACATTTTAAAGAATATCAAAGCTGGTGTCGACCTGATCTAAAAGAAAACTGTACATGCTCTAGTCATCGATAATAGATTAGAGGCATTTTTAGGTCAGATCCCTATTATAACTGAATTATGCCAGGATTACCTGCAGAGAAAACAAGGCATGGGGAAGGGAACCAACGTGGAGACTGGGGATGTGATGGGACAGACTAATAAGGATGATGTAGTTACTAATACTAATACTGGGACTCCATTGGGGCAGTAGGGGGAAATGACCTTGCCAACAACATACAGGCACAAAACAACAAGGCACCAATTAATGCGTCTGCTAACAATCTTGCAAATGCATCAAAGGCTCAAAAGATTATGCCTTTGTGTGATGTAGCTAAGGTCACTGATAACTCTGGCATTTTACATGCAAAGGTTCATAAGTCATTCACCACCCATGACTTAGAGTCTTTGTGTAAATGCATGCCTAAATTTTTATTAGAACCTTATCTTGTAATTAAAGAACTAAAAAGTGCATTTTGCCTCCATGAACCAGATTTTGAGGATGTAGAAATTCTTTTATCTGAATTTGTCATGACCCAGGAACATAAAAACTTTATTGAGCAAACTAGAAAAGATTCCTCACTTACAAATTGGCCAGAAGTTTTTGAGGATATGGATTTTTCTATTTCAAGATCAATGACTTATCTAAAAAAATGTCGTGAGGATCTATTGTAGGGAATGAAGCAATTGTCAGAAAGACTCAATGTATGGGGAAAATTTGACAGGTTATTCCAAGAAATAAATGAATACCCAAGAGCGTTTATCAATCACCTCATTGAAAAAACTGAGGGACTATTAGGCTTTAACTCTGATTCAAAAGAATCAGAGGCACACATGAGGAGATAATTTCTCAAGGGCTGTGATAAATACTTGAGGGATTTCTTTAGGAACTATTGCCCTAAGTTTGACACCATTTCACTTAATGAACTTAGAGATACTGACACCTATCTCCATGATGACAAAGTAGATCAGGAAAAGAAAAGGGGTGATCTAAAGAAAAAAAACTCCAAGAGACCTATGAAATATTAAGGCAGAAAGAATTATAGGAGGTTAATAACCTGGCTACAATTAAGACATTTAACAGACAAACCACATAGCATAGACAGACACCCCAAAGTCAACAGAGGGTGCAAAGAGACACCAGGACTTACTTTTTATGTTCTTGCCAGGGACACATAGTAAGAAATTGCCTGATGAGACTTTGCTATGAACAGGGCCAAAATAACAGAGATGGGAAAGGTCAAAATGCATATTATCAGGGAAAAGTATATAATTACAAAAAACTATGGGAGGCAGGGCTTTAATAGCAAGCAGTGTTCCTCTCACTGCAGACTGAGAGAACAGGAGACCACAGACCTGAAATCTATGGAAGGAGCAGTAACTTCTGGAGCAAAACCCCGTTATTCAGAAGTTGTAGTAAGGAATAATCATTATACCGCATGATGCCAGGCTCTAGCATTATCTAGTAAAAAAGAGACCAATGGGGGAGGTTCCTCAGGGAGGAAACATGAGGGTATAAGCATAAAGGGCAAAAAGGGAAATGGTAGGAAGGAAAAAAAAAACTTTAAGATTTTAGTGGTGGAGAAACAGATAGTTGGGCAAGATTTCAAGGGAAGCAACTTAAGTACAAAACAAAAGTCTATAATTAAGATGGAGAGAGAAATTACACACATAAGAACAGACATGAAATATGACATTTATGGTTCACAATACATGGGCACACAAAACTGCATGGAGAAAAGTAAGGAACAGATTAAAACCTTTTTAGAAAAGTTCTAAGCTTGCAGAATGGGTCTAGTGGGTGGAAAAACATACAGGGCTAGAAAATCTTTAAAATAGCAATTTAAGTATCCAGATCATTCTGACAAGATAGCCAAATGAGACATTGTTGCAAGAGACTTTGAAGCTGATACATTTATACATCTAGGAGGGGAAAGAAAGAGAAATGAGGGGAAAACTAATTTAAATCAAAAAGTCAAAGACTTTTACCCATGAGATCATATCCAAAATCTTAAAACACTCAAAGATACTAGTCCTGGGGATGGGTTTAGAATAGATCACTACCAAAATTCCAATGATTGTCTATTCCCCGAACCAGAGACTGCAAAGCAATCTAAGGGAGTGAGAATAGAAGAGTCTTTGATAGTGAAACATCATCCAAGCAATTGTCAAACTGAAATTAACACAAACACAAACCTTTCCTCTGAGCAAACTGTTAGCTCACATACAGCAGTGGTCCAAAGTGATACAGAGCTAGGTAGTAATAGTGTCTCGAATGGGGATGGAATAACTGAAGAGGGGATGATAGATTACACTATAATATCTGGAAAACCTGAAACATTGACTATTTATATATATTGCAAACCAAGGGGCAAGAAGAAGGTTCTGATGATAATAGGAAACCTGTGCATGCAAATAACAAATTAGCTAGTTTTCAAAATGAAGCAGAGATACAGGAACCATATGTATGGATCAAAGTGGGGAAACAAAAGTACAAACCTTTCAGTGATTTAGGGGCAAGTGGATCTGTAGTAAAATCATTCCCAGAAGATACCACCATAGAGGGAACGGTTTCTATGTCAACAGATTCGCAAGAGGGAGTAGATAAACAAGAACCTGTTCCAAAAGATATGGTAGAACCTGTACACTCCAGTAACATAATAGCAGATCCACAGGAAGCAGTAAACCCACAAGAATAAAAATTTTCACCACATAACACATAATTAGAGCATATTACTGGACAACAGCTAGAAAAAGAATTGGGAAATATAGAAATCACTGAAATAGGGTCAGACCAAGACACAAAAGCTGATTTAACAACATCTGACACAGAGTTACAACATGTCACTGAACAAAAGCTAGTGAAAGACATGGAGAGTACAGAAATCAGTGACCAAGTGTCAGACTCAGACCCAGATGATACAGTACCAAATGGTACAGTAATAGTTTACCAAAACAAGAACTCTATGAATACATCAAGCTCTATGATAAAGTTCATAGAGATTTAGATGAGTGGGACACAAATTGGCATAGTGAACACCTGAATTCAGAACAAACAATATTTTCTGAATCTGATTCTGATGAAACAATTAAAAAACATAGGTAACTCTTTATGAGTAGAGGAAATACTATATATTACAATAGTCAGTAGTTATGAAGAATTTTATAAGAATTATGATTTAGTGGACAGTGACACTGAATTGGATATAATATGATAGAGAACAAACTGAAGAAGAGACAGGCAATGATATGCTATTATCACATCTGCTTTATCCAACCTTGAGCATCCCATAACATAACCATCTATTGAGAAGACTTGGTACCAGTACTGGTTTGAGTTCTATAGTGTAGCAAACAACCCAAAAGCTTATAAGAACCCAGACTGGTACTAGGCATAAGATCTGACACATGATCCACAAAAAAACAAACAAAGGAACAAAACTTAATGAAATCAGGAAAACCCCTAAGCCCATAATGACAAACCCTGGTTGAAAAAACAACAACTGAGAGGAGTCCATGAACTCCGATAAATGTAGATGAGAAACATCCAAGATGCTATTGGAGCATCTTACCTAAACAAAAATTATTGCATGAAACAAAAACAGAATATTGCCCAAAACAGATATTATAATTTTGGGTTAGTTAGATCAGGGAAGATTAGTGTAGCCTATGAAACACAGGAGAAGTAGTTCCTTGCAGAACCTTGGAATTTATTTGGGTGGATTTAGAATCCCTTAGAATTAGTAAACATATAAACAAATCTCCATCTCAAGCCTAAACTAAAAAATCATTAACCTCTACAATCAACCACATAGGAATATAATAGTTGCCTTACACATTAAGAAAGATACCTACACTCATTAAAAAAAATCTCACTTGCACACATGAAGATGGCACTGTATTAAGTTTCACTCACATGCATCAACATTCACTCTTACATGCATGCACAAATTAATCTTACACACACTCATGATCCTGTACTTCCTAATACCTGAGATCATCTTTCAAGGTGAGACAACTGACAAGTATGTATCCTGTAAAGATGAAAACATCCAGACCTGTGACAAACTTTAAGCAACACCAAAGAATGGAAGACACATTGATAACTGGTTAGAACTTTGAATCAAAGACATTATGGGGAATGAACTTCAAGAAAATGGGTCATGTAAGATTAATCACCAATTACATTAAGTTCACGTATAGGGAATTGCATCCACATACACATTGGAATCTACACAGGAATAATGAAGAAGAAATCCTCAGGCAAAATGAGAAAAGGCTTTCCTAAAGAGGAATAAGTATGCATCCACCATGACATATCTAGAACATGAACAAATTTCACATTGACATTAGGTGCAATAAATAAGGACAGGTCATAAATTGTATATCTGTAAAAAGATCTCTACTACCAGAGGATGGGTGAATATCTATATCTATGTATATAAAAACATGTAACATATTTAAATGTGTAGAAAACCTAGACATGTACATCTATAGCATAATAATGATTAAATCCAATAATGTAGATAGAAAAGAAAGAATTAGCATATAAACCATTAACAGGAACAGAGTAGTTTAGGGTGGAAAAGGGAATGCTGTAACTAGAGAGGTAACATAGGGACAGAATAAATCAGATTTCATTAGATACAAGTTAATATCTATCTATCTATTGATCTAATTGTTATGAATTGTTACATTGGAATTAGCATTACATAAGGTATAAGATAGTTCAATTTTACTTGAGTTAATTTTTATATTGATTGCAATAGGAATAGCCTTTTTATTATGAAATTATTATATTGTAAAATTTTGTTGGCACATAATCCTAACCCTCTTTCCAAAATTGTCTTAGCAT
This sequence comes from Monodelphis domestica, assembly GCF_027887165.1. Taxonomy (NCBI): domain Eukaryota; kingdom Metazoa; phylum Chordata; class Mammalia; order Didelphimorphia; family Didelphidae; genus Monodelphis; species Monodelphis domestica. Next base: position 323,381,469 of record NC_077229.1, on the reverse strand, counting down.
AAAGTAGGAACTTGGGTTAGCAAATAGACAGATTAGGATAAGATTTATTATTTTTTGGAGGGGGGAGCTTAGATGGGAACAATAAGTGACATAGATAGATTAGACTAGACATAAAAGGTAAGTTACTGGTGTGGGACAGGGTGGCACCACATGGACAACAGGAAATGGAGGATTTGTGACAGAGGCTGAACTAAAGAAAAAGTGCCAGGCTGAAGAGTGTGTGGAACTGATCACCTCAATGGGGGAGGGGCCCCAGGAGTTTGGCATCTGGAGAAGATTCTGGTTGGGAGAGGAGTTGGTCTCTCTCAATTGGGAGAAGCCAAAGAGAGAAGGTTGAAAAAGACTTTCTCCTGAGAGTTACCATTTTTTTCCTGCTTTTGACTGGAAATCTTTCCCCCCAACACTTCCCAATTGAAGGGACCCAGAGAAGAGAGACCTGAGAAAAGGCATTTTGAATATCTGTCAGACTTTACTTCAGCTCCTGTTGCCCTGAGTCTGAATGGTGGCCAAGGGGCAAAATCCAGGATGAGTCAACCTGACTTTCTCTCAGGCTGCCAAAGTCTGAGTTTGCCCCAAACTCAAGGAGGGAGGAAAGGGGTTTTAGATAGAGACAGGGACCCCCTTTTTCCACCTTCCTTTGCCATTCTTTCTCTGCCAGTTATTCCTTTGTATTATCCTGATTGAGCTGACATTAAAATAGTTATCTTTTCCCCAACCTGTGAATCAAGTGAGTGAACAGATCAAGGGGAGACCCTTTATCCTTGAGTAGTGGAGGGGGGACAAGAGGGACAGATGAATCTGGGAAAACAGCCTTACCTAAGGAGAGAAGGCAGAAGGGAGGAAATCTTCAAACCCCCTCTTTTCTCTCTGAGCCAACCTTAAACAGAAGCTGTCTCCCTTGAACCTCACTTTGAGAAGGGAGTTCTCTTCTCTTTCCCCCTCTTTATACTGAAAGACTGAACTCCTCAGTTACAAATAAACAACTCCTCAAATACAGAATGAACAGGTAGTCAAATTATTCCATCAACTTATATCCTGGGGAGGTGTTATTGATAGAGAATAAACACAAAATTTAGTAATTACAAAAGACTGGGCTGGGATTGCATTTGGAAAAATACATAAATAGCTTTCTATGATCTAAGATTAATCATTATCTCAAAAACATTTATTTAACATCTAGTAGAACTATATGTGTCTATAAATCATGAAATATTACAATTTCAAGAGAACCAACATTTCATCATCTGAATAACAGAAGTTGGGCACAATAAGAAGCATGTAGCATGTAACTAACAATGATTTTCATAGAGGTAATGTCATAAAAGGTCTTATGGGGAACATATAATAGGGAAAAGAGGTAGGTAGTCATGATTTGGGAATGACAAAAAACAGATTGACAAAATGGAATCCTTAAATTAGAATTAGAAGAATTCATGAAGCATATTGGGCAAATGTTCAATGGATGACTTATGATAAAATATGGCAGCAATAATCTAAAATGAAAAGGAATGGAGGGATGGTGGTCTGCACACAGGGAAAGACTGTGCACATTGAGAGTAGAGTGTAGATAGTTCTTCTGTGTGCCCATGTGAGAGGATCTTTAGCTTAACTGTACATCCAGGGTCCTTTCTTTGCCAACTGTTATTACTTGGGAACAGATTTGAGATTTGTCAGAGTTGGGTTGGGGTGTCATTACAGAGATGGTAGACGCAAAAAGGTAGCTCTCTGTCAACCAGTGAACAGTAGTATTGGAAATAATAAATGAATCAAATATTTACTAAGCACTTATATTATGTTTACTGTGTGTTTATTATCTTGCTAGAAACCATGCTAAACATTGAGACTATAAATAAAAAACAAACCATAGTTAGTAAGCTTTCATTCTAATAGGGAAGATGATATATACATAAATGGATATATACAAGAAACATTCAGAATAGGAAAAGATAATTATAATAATATTAAGGAGGAAAAGCTAAGAGACTGAAAAAAGCCTTCTGCAGAAAAAAAAAGATATTTATGCTTAACTTTTTAAAGGAGCTAGAAATTCTAAGGGGCAGAGGCAAGAAAACAGAACATTCCAAACGTGGGAAAGATCCAATAGAAAATCTCAGACTGGTCGTATATGAGAGATATTAAGTAGGTCAGTGTAGCTAAGCTATAGAGTACATGTAGGTGAATAATGAATAAGAAGAATGGATAGCTAAGAAGAGACCAAGCTGTGAAGAGTGCCAAAAGTTAAGTGCCAAAAGAAAGCATCTGAATTTGATACACAGAGTAATAAGAAAGCATTGAAGTTTACTGATGACATGGCTAGCCCTTCACATTAAGAAAATCACTTTGGTAGTGGATGTAGGTGACACCTGTGATAAGGACATTAATTAGGAAGCTTTTTCAATAGTTAAGGCAAGAGATAGTAATAAGGGCATGAACAAAGGTGGTAGAAGTAGAGAGATTAAAAGGTAAGTTACCTTATGTAAGGAACATTGTGGTGCTAAAAAAAGACTTCACAAATAATTAATTAATAATATGACCCACAGCACGTAGTAGAATGTAAAGACCCTGAGGACAGGGATGTCACACTGGTATTTGTATCACTAATGCCTAGAATAATGTCTGGCCCTTAGTAGATAATTAATAAATATTGATTGATTGATTGATTACCTTTGCCAAAAAAATCCCAAATGGGGTCCCAAAGAGTTGGACACGACTGAAAATTATTGAGCAACAACAACTGATTGGTTGGTATGAATAATTGGGTGAGATTGGATATTTGACTTGTGGTAGAACTGGTTTTATAGTCTTCACTGTGATATCTAGAATGTCCACATTATACTCTGATTTGAGGTCACTTTGCTCTAAATGTTTTGAGAATTAAACCCTAACAGGATCTATAACCTGATAGTACTAAACTCCTCTTGAATGGGAAATCAAAATGGAGTTAACTATTCAAAAAAGGAGTCTATGAATCTCAACCTGAAACTGCTTTTTCTGTTGTGGAATTTTCTTAGTCTAAATCCCAGAGTCTAATTTTATGGTTGACAAAGAGACAAGATACAAATAGACATGTGTATTTTATTTATTTTTTATCTTACATTCTGATTACAGGCACAACTCTCTTCCCAGTATATATACCCACACACAACCAAAAAACAAAACAAAACAAAACAAAAAAGAATGAAAGAAAAAGAAAGAATGAAATAATGGGGAAAAAGCTAAACAGTATCTTTAGGACCTTCAAAAAGATGATTTTCTGATTCCCCATCATTGATCTTTCTGAAAACCTTGTTAACTAATGGTTCTGTCAATCTTCTGACATTAAAATGTGTTCAGATTGCATCTTTGGAAGAAAAGTGCCCTCTATAATTTAAGATTCTCCACCTACCCTTACTCAGGTCCCTGGAATGTTGTTCCACCTCCTACCAGGGACAGATTGCACAAAGTCCTGTGCCCAGTGGAGTGCCAGCCAGGGAGGCGAGTTTTCCCTGGTTTGGGTGATGTGGGAGGCAACTACATAAGGCAGAACTTTTTTCCTCATGGTTAAGGATTTTAATTTACAATGAAGGCAATTTGGAAGCTTATCACATTGTTGAGATGGTCGATGGGGCAGCTGAAGTTTCTCAGAGTTAATCAGTCAGAAAGATGCTTAGCTTTTTAATCAACGCACTGTAACATCAAGATGGTTTGACTGTTCTTAGGCCAGGTCATTTTTAAAATTTGATTTATGATGATCTCAGGGACTTGGCTAAAAGTGAAGGGGGAAAAACAGGAAACAATTTAAATGGTGACATTGAGTTGGACTAGTTTCTATTTTTACACCCAAACATCACAAATTAATGCCTTCATGCTGAAATGTCACAGGAGTGTCATAAATTGTAAAATATTCACAGAATCCAGACATTCTAGTCCCAATCAGTAAGATCAATTACTGTAGCACTGTATTTCAATGTAGCTTCATTTTTATTGGATATTATTTGCAAAGGGATCTTCCAGTGCTCATCATTTTTAAGGGTATAAATGTCACCTGGATCAAGAAATGGAGATCTCTGATTATTTGTCACTTCAAGCGGTCATGGAATTATCCTGGGGGTGGCATCATCTTCTACCAACTGGATAAGTGTGGGTTTGAAGTGAGTACCTGCTCTCAGATCCTGCCCCTAATAATAACAACAACAATAAATGTATGTAGAGAACTCTAAGGTTTGCAAAGAATTTTGCATTTATTATTTTCATTTTAACTTCCTAGACCTGTTTCTTCACCTGCAAAAGGAGATGACTGGACTGGATGTCCTTTTTGTCTTCCATTCTATGACCCAAGAACATGACTTGAACTCTTCATGTTTTGTCTTTATCTAATTGGCAATGCCATAACTTCTTGCTGGAAGCAGGCTGTGTTGGGCATTTGTTCTTTGATCAGATTGAAAGTACTAATTTTAGGGCTCCTATAGAATTGTTCTGAAATTATGAACTATCTTGTTGCAGGCATTTTCCTTGGATGATTAGATCTTGAGTAACAAAAGGCATAAATGACTGTCAGACAAGACTCATAAACCTCAGAATCATAGAGGACTTTAAGAGATTAACTAATGCAGTTCAAAATTCCCCAGGTATACCTGGGATGAAGTAGAAGGATCATTGGATTTGGAGTAGGAAACATAATCTTAAGACTTATCTTCACCACTTACAACCCAGGTAACTTCTGTCAAATCAACTCTTTGAGCTTCATTTTACTCAACTGTAAAATTAGTGGATGGGACTAAATAAACATGAATATCCCTTCCTACTCTGAGTTTCTGTAAATTATTTCTCAAATCCCATCCCATTTTCCAAAGGTCACTTTTAATATATCTTATTGGAATAAAAGCCCAGAATTCAATTCTATTAAAGAGCTTACAAAGCACTTTCTTCAAAATGAATTATTCAAGATTCAAGATTCAGCTAACTTCCTTCAGAATCATTTTAAGTGCCATGTCCTTTAATGAGGCCCATCATGGCCACTGCAGTTACTAGTTCTCTCTATACCCCTTCCCTGAAGGAAATGACTATATTTACTTATACTTATTGCTTCCCCTCAATAGAATATAAGCACCTTGAGTGCAGGGACTGTTGTTATATCTTTGTATCTGTTAGATTTAAAATAGTTTTGAGTGTTAAATAGTTGTAGATAAGAGAGTGGGAGCCATAAACTGTGATAATTAAAATGTTTTGGGAGCAAGGGAAATATATAACAATTATGACCGCTGAAATATGTTTTCTACTGTGTCTTGGGTTTATATAAATATAAGATGGTCGCCAGGGAATATATTCCCAATTTATGAATATTCCCAAGCCAACTGAGTTTTATAGAGAAATTTAATTTATAACACACTGATTAATCAATAGAAAAAGAGAGAAAGTAAGAAAGGAATAAGAATGAATAAATCAGTCAGTTGGTTTTATCACTCACCCAAGATCTCTCTAGGTAAGGCTTCTCATGCCAACCTCAGGCTCCACCTTCAAGAGAGCCTCCTTTCAAGAAATGTTTCCAGAGCCTTCTCCTCCTGACTCCTCCTGAGTACTCCTTCCACAGCCTCCTTCAAGACCTCTCCAGGAGCTCTCCCTCCAGGACCTCTCTCCTCTCAGACTCCTTCAGAGCAAAACCTCCTCCTCTCAGAGCAAAAAAAAAAATTCTCCTCTCAGAGCAAAAAACTCCCCTCCCTCTCAGACCCCACTATCTTTAAGGAAACCATCTCAGTCCCCTCCCCTCAGTTCTCACATCTACCAATCACTCTCGATGTCTCTCCTGTGCCAATGGTGGCTCTAGTTTAACCCAGGACCACCTAGAGGTCTGTGGCTTTGCACATGTCTGTTGAAGGTCATATTCTCAAATAATTAAATCTTGATCTTGCTGCAGCCCTTCCTAAATCCTGTTACTCTAAGTAGGGTGGAGATTGTATTTTCCAAGACCTGGTTCTGTCATTCCAAATATCTCTATTGTATCAATTCTAAAATCAATCATGACTCAAAGAACTTCCTGTTCTATGCTTAAGCATAGGTCAAAACCCTTTCCATTGTTTAGCAAAAGGTTTCTGTCCTAAAGTAGTCTTAAGTAGGGAGGAGAAGGATCCTCCCATGCCAAGAGGTTTCACATTCCAATAGAGTTTTTACTATCAGTAGGAAATTTTTTCCATATGAGATTTCCCAATGGGGAAATTTCCAACATTCATAAGTCTAAGAAATTTTAAGGTTTACATATCCCACTGGTCTAGCATAATTTTTGGAGCAGATATGTGTAGACACTGAATTCCTTTTTGAAAGATTGAATGAATGACACTCACTCAGGTGGTTTTTAAAAGCTTTCCTAATTATTATTTTAAAAAATTTTAAACAAATATAAAATTTAAATATGAATTAAAATAAGTTTTATTGATGCTTATTATTTCTAAATGGCACTCATTTCAAAATATAACTTCCTTTCTCTTTGTTGGAATGGAACCCTCCTTTGTAATAAAGTAAAACAATTAGGTAAACACAAGGGTTAGAATGCCATCTGATAAGTTTTGCAACTTTCTGAATTCATAATCTTGAAACTATCTGCCAAAATCAAGAGAAGAGTTTCATGATCTCTTTTTCTGGCAATATTGTTAATTCTTTTATATTTACAATATTGTTGGTTCCAGAGGATAGTTTTGTCTTTTTTTTTTAAACCCTTACCTACTGTCTTAGTATCATTTCTTAGTTAGAAGAATGGCAAGGGCTAGACAATATAGGTTAAGTGACTTGCTTGCCCAGGGTCATGCAGTTAGGAAGTATCTGAGGCAAGATTTGAAACCAGGTTTTCCTCACTCCAATCCTGGTACTGTATCCATTGTGCTACTTAGCTACACCACATAGCTTCCTTTTAATGACATTTTATTGTACATTGTTGTAGTCATAGGGAAAAAGAATAAACATTTATACAATCCCTACTATATCCCAGTCACTGTGCTATCTGCTTTATCAGTACTGTCTCATTAGATTCTTATAGTAAGCTTGTAAAGTAGGTAATATCATCTCCTTTTTACACTTGAGGAAACTAAGGCAGAGTGTTAGTTATTTGCTCAGGGACAGATAGAAAGTAAATGAGGCCAAATTTGAGCTGGTCTTCCTGACTCCAGCTCCAGCACTCTATCCACCTTGTTTCCTGAATTGGCCTAAATAGAATCTGAATCAGGTATTCCCTTCATCTCAAGCAATGAGATCTTCCTCTCAGGTGTTCCTTTGAGAAATGGCCAATGGAAATGTTAGCTACAACTATGCCAACATACCCAGCCCAGTTTTTATGACACTTATGGTGGCAGTTATAATATATACCCTGTGTACATTTATACAAACATTCTCTTGTTTTTATGAATTCCTTATATTTATCAATTTTTACTATATAATAATACTATATTGTGCTAATGTACCACCATTTATTCCATCCGAATTCCTGGTAAATAGACATTTAATAAAGAGTCTTATGAAGTTCTAAGTTAAAAGAAAAGGATCCAGACTTGGGCTTTGGTGCCCAAATATCATCCCTTCCCAGCAACCTCTACCACCCATCTCACTAACCTAAAATATACACAATTAAAAATAGTCAAGTTATAATATCAAAGATAGAGCTGGAAATGATCCTTAATATCAAGTCCAGAAATTTTACTTCATAGATGAGTATATTGAGGTTTAGAGCTAAGAAGTTTGCATTCAAACTTATGTCCCCTGATACCAATACTTTTGCTGATTTGCCACTTGCCATAGATGAGTGATCAAATAGCATGAAAGAGCAATGATGTTTTTGCTCTCCAAATATCTGGAAACCAGAATGAGCATTATTATTATTATTTTTAAACCTTATCTTCCATCTTAGAATCAGTATTGTGTATCCAATCAAAGGTCAAAGAAGGGTCAGGACTGGACAGGGGAAGTGACTTGCCCAGGATCCCACTAGGAAGTGACTGAGATGAGCATTATTTTCATGAAGCCAAATCCATTTTGAATAATTGAATACAAGAAAAAGTTTTGTATTAAAAGCAAACCAATATCTGTTTAGCCAAGGAAATTAAAGATCATATTTAAAATGCAATTGAATAGGAATAAGATGCATTGTATTTAAGTAGATTTACAGAAAACTTCTGTATAGTTGTTACATCATTATTAAGCAAATCCTGTTAAAAAAGGAAGACTTTATTTGGGATTCTCAAAAACAAAAAAAAATAGAAAGGAAAGAAAGAAAGAAAGAAAGAAAGAAAGAAAGAAAGAAAGAAAGAAAGAAAGAAAGAAAGAAAGAAAGAAAGAAAGAAAGAAAGAAAGAAAGAAAGAAAGAAAGAAAGAAAGAAAGAAAGAAAGAAAGAAAGAAAGAAAGAAAGAAAGAAAGAAAATAGAAGGGATGGAGGGAGGGAAGAAGGAAGGAAGAAAGAAAGGAAGAGAGAGAAAGGGAGAGAGGAAGAGACAAAGAGTGAAAAGAAAAGAAGGAAGGAAGGAAGGAATTAGGGAAGGAAGAAGTTTGATAGTAAAAAAAAAATACCCTGTGGTTACTCATAATATATAAACACAAACCCCCCCCCCCAAAAAAAAAAAAACAAGAGTGAAGTAAATACCCTGTGATTGGTTGCCTTATTATGTAGAAGAAAAAGATCTCTTTTATTGGCCCATGACATTTAGGATAGGCAACCTTTTCAGGTGAAACTGAAACAAGGAACAAATGAGAGGGGTCAGAGAGACAATGAAGTAGTAAAAAAAAGGGGGGGTGGCGGGATTAGCATTTAGTATTTAGAAATGGTAGTGATTAGATCACAGATTATGAAAACAAAGCAGGTACTGGATCTTCATTGTTTGTTACCTAGAAAATTGCTTTTCTCTCTTCATCCAAAATATAGGATTCACCAACCATTCCTATATAATTTATATGTGGGTGTGACTTGAGAAGGAGAATGGAGGCTAGAGGAATATGGATGTGAGATACATAAAGCAATCAGAGGAAGAGTCACATTTTAGGGTCCAGTTCGTCACCCACCACCATGGAAGACCCCCAGACAATGCAATCAAGCAGGAGGGTCCTTTATTCTGGTATACACCAGGGGAAGCTCAGCACAAGAGTTCTACCTGCAGTTGTGAGTGCAGAGTCTTTTATACCCAATGCCTGACAGCATATCACTAGCCACCATACGTGGCCCACAGGTTTCTCCTTGAATCTACATTTTGTGCATCAGTACAAGTTTCTCCTGGACTCTACGTTTTGGGCGTCGGCACATTTAGGTTCCCTGACGGGGTCTGTTGGTCAGATGTTCTATAGTGATATGTGCTGTACTGACCAAGCAGCTCCCTGCTTGGGGCTCCTTCATTCCCAACTTCTTTTTCTCTTAGGGGACAGAGGGAAGGCCTGTCCACTGAGGCAGCTTGTGGCCCTCCGTCCGGGGCTCGCTAGGGGTCGGTACTGTTGTCGGAGGGCCAACACCTGGGTGGCACCCAGCTGGCCTTTCATGAACCGAACAAGGCGGTTAAAAACACAGGGGCCAAATGTCAAGAGTAGGGTTAAGATTATGAGGGGTCCTATGAGGGACATGACTAGGGAGAAGAATTGAAAAGGTGGGAGTACCAGGGGCTGGCAGTTTCCCTCTCCTTCTGTCAGAGCTTCTAGACCTCATAGCTTGCTCAGGGAGTCCCTAATAATCCCTGAGTGGTTAACATAGAAGCAGCACTCCTCACCCAAGGCTGCACAGAGGCCCCCTCTTTAAGGAAGAGGGGGTCCTGCTTGGCATAGTAGGTCACTGGGGTACTATTGTGAGGGGGTGCAGCGGGCAGTGAGGGAGCTAGGGGAGACACAGGGCTGTAGGCCAGAATGGGGGGGGGCACAGCCAGTGCGCTCCTGCGAGTGGGATAAGGTATCTCCCGATTGAGGGAGACTCTGTGACAAGGGAGGGGGAAACCAAGGGAGGGGGAAACCAAGAGGCGGGGGAGAAAGTGAAGTAATGGAAGCGGGTGGGTCATGTATTCCTTTTGCTAGCTGTCTCCCCACTGCTTCTGGTGAGTCTTGCCATCTGGCCAGCCCAGCCATCCATAGGGGAACCACACAGCCTCCCGGAGGGCCAGAATCTCAGGCCCCACCTGGTTCAGTGCCCCCTGCCATCCCATCCCCTCCCCTCTCCAAATGTCTAAGGGGAAAAGGGCGGAGGTCCAGATCTTCTGTAGTTTCTTCAGTGCTGAGCATGGGGGTAGAGCTGTCCCTACCTATGTGTAGGAGAGAGGGAGGGAAATAAGAGGGGGAGGGAAGGCTGCAGACAGTGTCTTTAGGGGCGTGTCCTCAGTGGATTCCAGGGTCCCAGGTGGAGAACTGCCTGGAGATCTGAAGGGTATTGTAAAGATTAAAATTTAGGGGAGATGGGGAGACTGAGGCAGGTAGAAATAGTTTCTCTCTGCAAGGAGTATTATATTTTTTAGAGGGTTATTAAAGGTTAAAGATGAAAGAATATACAAGTAAGAAACATGTGCCTAGGCCAGAGGCCTAGAAAAAATAACCTCACATCACACAAGAGACCGCCTGCTCCAAAACGGAAGTCCAAAAAGAGCCCAGAGAGCCCATCAAAAGCCTTTGAATCAGCTTAAATACCTTCTCGATCTCCGCCCAGGTGAGATTACAAAGCATTCTGGGGAAGTGGAGCAAAGGCTTGTGGGGATTGTAGTCCTGTATTCGAGTCTATTTTTTACAGTATCCTGTCACTCCTTCCCTCGATTGGCAGACCGGTCACAAGGGGAAGTCAGCCCCTAAGAGAGAAGTGTACTGGGGCAAATAGCAGATAGGAACAGGACATTAATACAATAGCAATGAACATCACACATTTGCATTTGGGTATCTTAACCAACAGACTTCATCTTCAGAAATCATCTTCTGACAGGAACAGATCCCTTCCTGAGTTGTTTGCAGAGCTGGTATGTGATGTTTCTGTTAAAGAATATCCTATTGCAAAAGACACATTAACTATAACATCTAAAAACACTGGAGTAACAATATCTTACAGATGTATTTCCTTACCCAGAGGCTGGGGAAACCAAGAAGGCTGTGAGCTATCTTTCCAAGCTCAAGAACCAAACCTCAACTGTGGTAAATTAAGGCTACAAATACATGCCATCTAGGAATAAACTCCATCTATTTCTCAAAGCATGTTCCTAACAATTTGAGAATTCCCAATTATTAGGGTTGTTTGAGGAAATGGAAACTTTAATATCACAATTTGCATTATATGCTGATCATGGGAATTGTCACGAAGGAAGAAGGCCCTAAAAGGGAAATATCTCCAAGTCACAAAAGACACACCAAGCAAGGCTGTCACTTGCCATTGTTGTTCCACCCGAGGATGGTCAGGAAAATTCAATCCAAAGCGAGCCTTGGACGGCCTTCTCTATAACCATCCTAGGACTTTTTCTCTCCTTAGAGCCCTTGCCACTGGGTCCCAGAAGCCTTCTTTTACCTTAAAAGACAAGTTTTCCCCCATTTCAGCTGAGAGAAATTTGCTTATCAGCAATCCAGAAACAAATCTCCACACCCCCAAACAAGCCTTTAATATCCCTACAAGGCTGATCACGCAATTATTTTCATGTATTTACACATCAGGTGTAGTCACATGAGTGCTGAATTAAGTAGTTCCCTATAAACCAGGGCTGTATCATCTCTTGGACCTAGGCCATCTGAAAGACGTCATGCAGGAATCACTTCAAGGTAACTGTCCAAAGAATCATGTGTGATTTTCCCACATACATTACTTTATATATTATCCCTAAGTTAAAGAGCCAATTGTGAGAGCAGAACATTCATCTGTTCCCTTTCACCTTCTCTCTCCCTTTCTGTTCCTCCAAAACCCTCTGCTTAAAAGCAGAACACACCATCCATTCTTCCTTTACAAACCCACATACTAAAGCTTTATGGACTTTAAATCAAAGTCCCTTTCTTCCAAATTCAAACTCAACATACCTCCCCACTTTCTCTAACATGCTTTTACTATCATAAGTCAAACAACCAGCCCCCTGGTATCACTTCAACTGCTAATCGGTAACCCCAAAGAATTCTGGTTTAAAAAGATTACATCATTGAACAGTCTTTAGCATAGAGCTCAACCATTATAAATTTCAGTTCATAGTACAAATTGGTAGACTGAGGTAACAAACTATATGGTTGAGTCAGATTTACAGTGAGGTTTTTTTTTTTAATATCCAAACGATACTTAAACACATTTTAGCAGCCACTCACATAACAATCATAGATTTCTGAGCAAACATTTTCACATATGTGCCATTTTTATCACCCTACCTATTCTTTGGCTATTGTTTGTCACATATATCCTTATACAGATCAAAATGTAATCAAAATATCAACCAACAATCCCCAGAACTGGTATGAGGTAACTTCATCAATTACATAGCACTCAACTCATTTTATCATTCTGGACCTGGAATGTTTGTAGTAAGATTCCACAGCTGCAAACAAGCCTTTTTGGTCAGACAGGGCTGGCAATATTTGCTTGCTTGAGCACCTTAAAACCTCCCTTTCTACAATTAAGATATACTCATCTTTAAGTTCTATCACACAGTGTTTGTTAACTCTTTGAAGCCCCCATGTCAGTTCATAATGTTATAAGCACTTCTTTCTCCTTCCTGGGTGCAAGGAAGGGGTTAATAGCTTGGGAGCAATTTTATCCCAAGGCTGCTGGCCTTGACTTAGATTTTATTACTTAGCAACCTTGGCCCATCCTTCTTTAACCAGTAAGCTCACTATAATGTAAAAGTTTGAATGTATCAAACCCCCTTCATAATAATTTAGTCTCAGTGGATTGCAATTTGAACTCCACACTTCCAAATAACTCTGATTAAGTCCTTTAAAAATGTTTCAGTGTAACCAAATTGAGGTGCAAAGCATTTACCTGTACTTCTTTCAAACCTGTTTAAAGTAGAATAGAACCTCCAGTTTAGTCTCTTTCTAGCTCAAAACATGGCTACATTCCTAATTTAAGTCCATCAACATTATTCCAATTTATAATTTGTTTTATCTATTTCACACTGGAATTCATAGTATCAATTAGTATCTCTATTCATTACTCTTATTGAAGTGGAGCACTTCATAAAATGAATCCAGACACCCCAAAATTCGATTATTAACTTATATAGATAGGTTATAAGACATAAAGTTATTTCCCTTCACATGTACTTTTTAATCACTTTTCCCTACTTAGCTTCATGTTACCTGGCATTTCAGCCTGACCTCTTTGATATATCTGAAGCTAGACTGTATTTAATCCTCATGAAAAGCCCTCTCGATTACAGGGCTGGTTGAATTTGTCTTGTTAAGGGCACACAGGTTGTATGTCATATTCCTTTAACCTATTTAGGTGGAAAACTTAATCCTCTTCATAATATAATGCATGCATATTTAGCATTCACTCAGCATTCACTATTTTCCAGCATTTGGCATCTAGATTACAAATTCCTTCCTATGCATTTTGCATTTTGCACATTTAAAAACAATTCATATAACCTTGATTAAAAACATTATTTAAAAATTTCCTCTTTTGTAAAACATCAATTCTTAGCATTTATCTCATTAATGCCATGCACAGATTAACCACTTTGAAAAAGAAAAAAAAAACTTCTTGCGTGTGTAATATAATTTCTTGCTGCTATTTCTGACAGCAATATATTAAAATAAATGTGATTTGAAGGATTCCCAAATTCAAATTCTAGAAAAAGTTCTTTTCAACAACACAAGTTTTTCTGAATAACTTTTACATCTATAAAGTAGTCAGTACAATTTTCTGCCTATACAGAATAAACTTTCCTCTCTGCATCAGACTTGCTATCAATCACATTTACACAATTCTCAAATTCACTGAAATCATTATGCATTACAAGGTTTAACAAAGCAAACTTCTAATCAGGAGTTTTGTTGTTCAATAAAAATCTGGCAACATTTCACATTTGACAAACAGTAACTAAAATACATTACATTTGTACTGTATCAAAATCATTAGCAATTCACCCAGTTTGAAAATTAATTTTAAGAGAAAGTTTCTAACTGTGGAGTAAGAATCTCCCTTTTCTGCTCAGAATTTTCTCTCTTCCGCTCCTTTGGGGGCCCATCCAAAGGGAGAAGGAGGGAAAAATCATTGAATGGGTAATTGCACTCTCCCCCTCCCTGAAGCCGGTCACAGTGGTACTTTATCATAGCTTGCCTGATTGGAACGCAGGCAGAGGGAGCAGGGGTGCAAAATCTATTCTCCTTTGTAACCCTGCATCCCAAACTCCCCCCTTTTTTTTCTTTCCCTTTAATCCAGCCACAACAAAGACTCAAAGAACCCTATAGGACACCCTCTCCCACACATCTACATACCTGTGTCCAAATACAGAAAGACACACAAGACAAATAGCAAAAGCCAGAAGACAAATAACAGAGACATGAACATGTAAACTCACCAATCCTAGGAGCTTATCTTAAGATCTCATTTCTTGGAATGTACTTGTAAGGACCGTAAAACCTTGAGCAAGCTGTTTGACAAACAGGTTGATTTTCTATTATTGAGACCAAGAAGTTGCAAGGAAAGGGTTAACAACTGCCTAAAGCAGCTAGTTTTAATCAGGAAAGAAACCTGATACCCATAATTACTCTTCAGTGGCCAGCTCCTTTCGGCTGTTTCCAGCTTCCTTCGGCTGCCTCTGGCTATCTGTCAGGGGCAAGCAGCCAGCGGCTGGCCACCTGATCCCTCTGTGTGGCAAAAAATCCTCAGTGTGTCTAAAAATCACCTAGAGATCATGGGGCATCCCCCAGTCTCTCCTAGGGGTGCAATATCTTCCGCAAAGGGGACTCGAACCCCTTTCCCTTCAAACCAGTTGAGAGCAGTGTCCACCTGGCGGAGGTACGGAGCTCCACACTCAGGGCTCTCTCAACAAGACAGAGACTTTAACTCCTTATGACAGAGTCAGACCTCTGTCCTCAGGGGCCTCTAACCACCTGGAAGTTCCGATCTCGGCACCTGCCCTGGACCGTATCCTTTCCCCACCGCTAATCACAGACACTTCCTCAGTTTCCCGACTGGCCTTCTCTCGAAGGACATAGAAATGCGGTAATCCCAAGTCCGCACTCAGAAACAGGTGGGAGGGTCGGACCAATGCTGCGAGGCTAAGCCTCTCGCCTTAGAAAAAGGCGGGCCCTGGGGTTTGGCATAGGGGCTCTTGTTTAAACCGCAAGAACGAATGCCCCACTGAGCCTTATGCCCATCAGGGGTCCTCATCTCCCCCATACACATTTGGTCACCATTCGCACCCACAGCCACACAACACTCAGCTCACCTGAAGGTCCGGTCCAAGGCAGTTCCTTAGGCCCTCCTGTCTGGGGGGTTCCAAGATGGAGGGGTACCGGCGAGCCCCCAAATATTAGGGTCCAGTTCGTCACCCACCACCATGGAAGACCCCCAGACAATGCAATCAAGCAGGAGGGTCCTTTATTCTGGTATACACCAGGGGAAGCTCAGCACAAGAGTTCTACCTGCAGTTGTGAGTGCAGAGTCTTTTATACCCAATGCCTGACAGCATATCACTAGCCACCATACGTGGCCCACAGGTTTCTCCTTGAATCTACATTTTGGGTGTCAGTACAAGTTTCTCCTGGACCCTACGTTTTGGGCGTTGGCACATTTAGGTTCCCTGACAGGGGTCTGTTGGTCATATGTTCTATAGTGATATGTGCTGTACTGACCAAGCAGCTCCCTGCTTGGGGCTCCTTCAGCATCAATAAAGACTCAGAGACCACAAGTTAAAACACCTGGGGAGTTGTGAGGTCCTCCATAGATACCTCTCTAGTGGAAGATAACAGAGTGGAGAAATTATAAGTATGAGAAACAAGAGAACCTGAGTGGAGCAGAGGACTCTGGGACATCCCCCATGGGCCACACAGCCAAGAGATTAATGGGAGATGTGCCGGGCAGCTGTGCTGTGTACATCAGTCAGACACGAGGAGGCCATTATAAACCATAGCAAGATTAAGAGGTGCAAGAGCAAGAGCAAGAGCAAGGGTTGTGAGATCAAGAGGTGTAAGAGGGGAGAGGAGAAGAAGAGGCTCGCCTGTTTTCCCAGTCTTTATTGGGGACCTTAGGAAGGTCAAGTGGGAGGTGATTAATGAATATGGGACATGATATAGGTTTTTACATTGGTAGCATTGACAATGACAGAATCAAAGAGGAGGAGATTAATTGAACCAAGCTTTGTAAGGGAATGTAGTCTGAGCCAGGACACTGTGGCTGTCAACGCCCAGCCCAGGAATTTGCTTGTCCTTCTCCCTAATTTTTTAGATTGTCCCTTTCCATACAATGAACATTAAGTGATCTGACCATGTGTCTGGTAAATGAATATACAGGATATAATATCAATACATCAATCCTACTTCCAAGATGCTAAGATGCCTGGTATGCTACACAATATATCACATCTGTTGCCAAATCTTTCTATCTCTACCTCCACATCTTTGCTATCCAAGTTCCTTCTTACAGTTCACAAAGAATCCCCTTAATGTAGATCATCATTATATCTATTTGGCTTATTGAAATTGATTTCTACTTGTTCTATCTCTTCCTGCTCCAACCTAAACTCCATACAACTGTTGAACTATTTTTTTTTTCAGGCATAGGTCTGATCATGCTATTCCTCTAGTCAGAAAACTAGAAATAGTTCCCCATTTTCTCTAGATGAAATTTAAACTCCTCTGTTTAGCTTTTAAAGCCTGTTACATCCTGGCCCTAATCTACCTGCCCAGATACACTATCACCATCATTCCTATATTCTACAATCTAGACAAACCAGACTCCTTGCTATTTCTTTAACTCAGTACTCACTTTCTATATTTTTGCATTGACTGCTTTTCATGATTAAAATGTGTTGTTATTTACTCATTTCAGCTATTTCTGACTCATTGTGACTTCATTTAAGGTTTTCTTGACAAAGATCCTGGAGTGGTTTGCCATTTTCTTCTACAGCTCATTTTACAGATGAGGAAACGGTGACAAATAGGGTTAAATAACATAACCAGTAAGTATTTGAGGCCAGATTTGATGTGTCTTCCTGAGTCCAAGTCCAGTGCTCTATCTATTGTACCATCTAGCTTCCTGGAATGTACTCTATCCTTGTCTCTACTTTGTAGAAGCCATTATTTTAAAGACACCACTCATAAAGCCTTTACTGATCCTTCCAGTTGTTATAGCTTTCCCTCCCTAAACTATCTTGCAATTATTTTGAATTTATTATGAACGTACTAGTGGAAGATGTAGTGTGACAGTGGAGAGAGAGCCAGTCTTTGATCCAGAAAGACATTGGCTCACATCCTGCCTCTGACTCATGCTTGGTCTATGCCCCTGGGCAATTCACTCAACTCCTCATTGTTCTAGTCAACTCTCTAAGATTACAAGTATTAGAGAATATGCTAATCTGCCTTAATAGAGGAAATTCCTTCATCTCTGAGTTCCTTTTAATAATGAAGTTACAAGATTTACGATTAAAATTATCTCTAGAGACTGATTTTTGGACAGGAATATATGTTTATTGATTTATACCAGGTCTATAGGTTAGACCATTATCGTAGGACTCCAAGGCTCTCTTTTGGTCAGGGATGACCCAAGCTGGATCATGGCTGTTAATAAATAGATTTTTAAAAGCTCATTATTCAGACTCTCCTTTGAACATCCCAAGACCCCTTTAATTGATTACAGCTAAATAAGAGGTGGTCCATCAATCTATCCACCCCTTCTCACCACTACAGGTGGGCAAGTTATATACATAGGAAAAGAACCCTTCTCCTCTTCACTTATTACCCAATCCTGTTAAAAAAAGAATGTATTCTTTCAGATTCTCAAGGACAAAGAAAATGCAAAAATTCAGGAGACTGGATGTTTTCTCTCACTCAGATCTCAGACCCAGGAAGACTTAGTAACTCTCTCCAATATACAGGAATTAATACAGGATAGCAAAATAAATGCTGCCACAGATTCCTTCCTTTCCCCTATTATTATATATGAACATGTTATTTCCCCCAACTGAATGCAGCAAGAATGTTTCATTTTGTTTTTGTATTTTCTGCACTGAGCACAATGCCTGCTGCATAATACTCATGTAAAGATGTCTATTGATTTATTATGTATACTACATAAGATATAAGCAGCTACTTATACCTTAGTAATGCCTTATACTTGAGGCATTAGGGTGACATGATAGTTCATCATTAGATTAATTCACCATGAATTTTGTGCCCAGCATGTAGTAGGCACTTAATAAGTGTTTTTCATCTGTTTCATAGTTGCAATTAATTCTCATTTCTGGTAGTTATGTTCTTTAAAATCACTGCAAAAACTGAATTAGTAAATACTAAACTATTGTTCCTAGGAGAAATTCAGATTTAGTTTCCTATGAACTTCTAGTTATAGCATTATTTTAGCACTTTTTATAGTGGTGTCATGTAGAAATTGGCAAATTTCCTCTTCCTCTTTCTGGATGTACCATATTGCTGATTGATTAACATTGAACTCAGGGCCAACAGCACTATAACTCAGGCCTAAGTGAAGCTGCTAACACATCTAAAGCACATATTTTTTTTCTGTAAGGCACATCACGCCTTCTTTCATATAGGAATGCTAGTCCACACTTCACACTTCAGTACTGGGCTTGCTGGCCATTTTAAATACTAATTAAAATACTAATACTACACATTATAATCTTATTATTACAGTAGGAAGTGGGGAAAGAACCAGGAAAGAGAGACTGGAGATTAAAGAATAGAGAGAAGCCAGCAAAAGATAAAAAGGTAATTTGCTGAGCCATGATCTAATTAATGGGCATCTATTTTGTTTTTATCTCTTTATTAATAGCAAGTACTACTATGCATACTTTAGTCTATATGGGACCATCTTTATATAGATATTCTCCTAGATTGCTTAATAGTGGAATTACTTGCTAAAAAGCAATATTTAGCCACTTTAAATCATAGTTTACAATTTATTTCTGATATTATTGAGTTAATTTAGAGCTCTACCAACAATAGTTTGTCTATCTTTCTTCAGACATTCTAAAACTGACTATTCTCATCTTTTGTCATTTTTGCCAGTTTGTTGGATGAGAGAAATATTAGCATTGTTTTGGTTTGAATTCCTCTTTTATTCATGGTTTGGAGCAATCTTTCACATGGTTGTTAATAGACTGCAGTTCTTTCAATACTGTTTTGTTCACAGAGGTTTAACTTGTAAGTGTCAAAAATTGTCTGAAATTTAGACTATCTTTTGATATAATTTTTTTACAATGTGTGCCTTTTGCCTTCTTAGACAAGGGGATTCAGAAAACAATTTACTATAGTAATGTAGCAGATAGAACAATGGATTTGGACTCAAGAACTCCTGGGTTCATTTGTCATTTCTTGTCATTTTTAAGTGGTGTGTCACTGGGCAAGTCATTGAACATATCTGATCCTTAGATTTCTCATCTTTATAATAAGATTTTGGGGATGCTTAACTGAGATAACACTAAAAAAACACTTTGGAAACCTTTAAATACCAAATAATTTGTAAACTATTATTTTCCTAAAGAATCAGAAGCATTTTTAAACATCAGGAAAGAAACATTTACTAAATACCTTCTAGGTGCCAGGCACTATGCTAAGTGTATCTATGTTGTGTTCATGTATATACATATATATACATATATGTGTATATACACATATGTACATATATTAAATATATCCTAGACATAATTTCACCCTCACAACAACTCTGGGAGATAGATGCTATAATTATCCCCATTTTAGAATTGAGGAAACTTAGGCAGGCAGATGTTAAGTGACTTGCCTAGGATCACACAGTATTAGGATAGAGATTGACTAGATACTTAGCCTCGTGTCCACAAAGTATCCCAGTTCTCCTCCTTGAAGAAAATCCAAGAGTGAACCTTCCTTCACTTGGCTCAGAGCACAAACTATCTTGGAGAGTATTTTATATATATATATATGTATATATATATACATATATATACATATATATATATATTTGTATTATAATGGTTAAATATAAAGATTAGTAAATAAGGATGCCTTAGCAACTAAGGGAACTTGATTTCCACCCACTCTTCTTTCATTACAAAACAAAATTCTTTTGGTCTTGGGAATTCACCCAAGCTACTCTATAAATATTCTTATCAATAACTAAAATCCCCCCCAAATACTATCTGACTAAACTGACTAAATTCTTATATAAAAATTCAAATGTCTCTATAAAGCTTCCTCAGAGGGGAGAGAAGCTTTAAGGTAGGAAGATAGAGACAAGATAGAAGTTTTAAATACCATGAGGGGGATGACGGAGTCAAATTAGAGATATGAGGTGGCAGGAATGAGTCTTTATTAATTTTCCATGAGCCACAGCTAAGCTCTGATCAAAGGACCCTTCCGTAGGCTTTTTACCAGTCCAGAGATCCACATTTAATACCACACAGGTCGGAGAGATGAAAGAGAGATAGAGAAGATTTAAGCCAGGACAGCCATAGCTCCTGAAAGAGAGAGAGAGAGGCGGAGCTTGCTGGGCTAAATATAGTCTTTGATATGCAAATATACACAGTACATAGGGATGATTCTCATTGGTTAATGACAAGGTATAGGTGTGGTTTCTCTTAATCAGGTGAGCACAAAGAAACCTGTGTTCCCGCCTTACCTGGGGGAAGCTGGGGTCAAGGGTCAGAGGCTTCCCAGCCATGTGCAATACTGAGCATGCTCAGTCTTGAGCATGCTCTCTTCTAAGGCAATCTGTACATACCAACTGTTCCCCTTGCCCATAGCTAGGGGTGGACTGCTACACTCTATATTAAAATTATCTCCAAGTAAGTAAAGACAGTGAGCCAAAATGGCAGAGGCTCACTGAGCTGAGTGTGGTTCTGATGTGAGACTCAAAGTCCAAGTCAGCAGGATCTTCTATGATTCTTCTTCAAAAAAAAATGTTACCACAACGACAGATAGAAACTGGTTTCCTTCCTGGTTTTTACCAAAATGGACAAGAGGAAAACTATGAAGATAGTTCAAGTTTTCTCTTCATTTCTCCTCAAAACCAAGGCTATGGGCAGAGAGAGGAACAAGACTGGTTAATCCCTACAGCAGTCAGGGATTAATTTCCACTCTCCACTCTCACATCTCCCCCTTTTCCATTCATTCTAAGCCTTTCACAGGATTCCTTGCATGAGTGTCTCTGCAGGTCTTGAGACAAACATTCCAGATTCTTTAATTTAGTAAGTTTATTTTATCAAATATATATTTTCTAATCTCATTCTTATACTACTAATATTCTTATATCTTCCACATTCTTAAACTACTTTTTCTTGATCCAATCATTTCCA
Source organism: Monodelphis domestica (assembly GCF_027887165.1). Taxonomy (NCBI): domain Eukaryota; kingdom Metazoa; phylum Chordata; class Mammalia; order Didelphimorphia; family Didelphidae; genus Monodelphis; species Monodelphis domestica. Next base: position 323,360,076 of record NC_077229.1, on the reverse strand, counting down.
CCAGCTATTATCATATATCTTTCTTCCCATTCTTCCTGGTCTCAATTTATAAGCTTTTTTCTCCACCCATTAACTCTCACACATCACATCTCAGGAACCAATCTTAGTTTCTTAATTTGCCTGGGCTTCCCAGAGGGGGAACTGCCCATGGAATCATTGTTTCCTGTCTTATTGGTTCCTTGGTTCTTTACCTTCCTTTTTCTGAGGATCATCTCTACCTGAATTTACTCAGTGGTATTTGACGTCCAGGTCCTTGAGAGACGACATTTAAAAAAAGCAATGTAATAAAGAGAGAGAAATGTACTTCTGACATAATTGACTATATGAAAACATAAGGGAATATAACAGTCTGTAAGAAATGAATAGAAAGAATTCAGAGCTGCCTATGAAGACATGAAATGGTTCAAAGTTAAATGAGCTAATACATATTCTGATTTTGAAGTCTGGTCCAACTCTTCATGACTCCATGGATCATAGCATGACAGTTCTGTCAATAGAGTTTTCTTGGCAAAGACAGTGGAGTGGTTTGCCATTTCATGGCTAAAGGCAAAGTGAAGTTAAATGATATACTCAGAGTCACACTGCTGATTTTAACTCAGATCTTCCTGACTCTAAGCCCAGGGCTCTATTTACTGAGCCACCCATCTGCCTTCCTATTGTAATACCATGATTACAATAATGTAAATAGAAAATTCAGCTAAAAGAATGTCTAATTACTTTTGATCCTTGAATCACAAGAAAATGCATGTCTCTTTCCATCAAGAAATAGGGCCCTTTAGGTGTGGAATATTGCATCAACTGCCAATTAGTGAATGTGTTTATTAGCCTGGCTGAAATACTTTTCATTTTCATCTTTTATTCTTTCTTCAATAGGCAGAAGAAATGGAAAGAACATACTTGCAAATGAAGGTAATATAAAAACAAGAGAATTTTTTAACCAGTTAATTTTCATTATTCTTTAAAATTCAGCTTTCCACAATGACTCATCCCTAAGGACTCAGTATGGCCTAGGTTTTCCTGTGCAAAGTTTGCACTATGTCCCTGCAGCTGGAGTGTTCACCTATTATCAACACTGTGGGATTTCAACCTGGTAGAATGATCTCATGATGCCTGAGGGGCTTTTCAGATAATCAACTGCTGAGTGCTATTCAGCTCCTCTTCAGCTTTGGTAATTACAGCAGGACCATCCTGGTAAGCAAACTGGAGGGATAGAAAATCAGTCAACAGGGGAAATTGTGCAGGTTCCCCCTTCTAATGGGAGAAATTGAGAAAAAATATATGGAAGACTTGATTATTTTTATACAATGAATTCTGCCTTTTCATGTGGCAAAGCAGACTCAGGAAAGTAGTGTACCATAGGCACAGAAGAATGTGAAGTTAGAACTCAAGACTTTCTCATACCACAGGAAGACATTTTATTTTCATTTGAAATTAAGAATAATCATGTGGTGGGATATATATTTTGTTGTTCTTCTTTAAAATAACCTTGTTATAAATTTTTAATTTTTATTATAGCTTTTATTATAGATTTTTATTAGAGCTCCTCTTGTTTCTATTTTATAGATGTTCATACACTGAGGCCCCACAATGGATAGAAAGCTGGACCTGGAGTCAGGATGAGTTGAGATCAAATTCAGCATCAGATCCTGGCCCTGAACAATTCACCTAACAACAACTTCACCAGGCAAGTATGCTTTAGCTTTCTCATCTGCATAATGGAGATAATAATATGAACTACCTTACAAGATGGTTGTGAGAGAAAAATATTTATAAAGTGCTTTGCAAACTTTTAAGTAATATATCATTAATCACATCTTAATCACAATATCTGATTTTTAATACTGTAAAGATGTAAAAGAGAATCTTGTCCCTAGATATTGATCACTGTTATAACTGTCACTAGTTATTGACTATTGAGGGAATCAAAGGTATTAGCTATTGAGGAATTGCTGGAGACCAATTATAAAAAAAGTTATTCCTATTTATTGAACTAATCAAAGGAAAGTAAAATGGTAGTCCGTAGTTGAGGTAATTATATTTTTCCCTAATCTAAGAAAATCTAACTTTAAACCCCATTCCCTCTATCCTGCAAGAAATTTCTTCTCCCTTGGTAAACCAAGGCTGACATCTCTTCCTTACTTATCTATTAAAATAATCTACCTTATTAATCTATTCTAAAATATATCTTAATAATATGGTTTCCAGCAATCTTCCTCTAATTGAACAGTGAAAAGTTTTTCCTTCTCTCACAGCGGGGAGTCCACTCAGCAGGGATCTGTTCAGCCACTGGCTGAACTTCAACTTCCCTATCTGGGGTGATCAGCTCCACCTGCCATCTGCTTCTCTCTCTACCTGCAACTCTCTGGCAAACAAAACTTTCTTCTCTTCAAGCTGTTAAGTTCCTGATCTAGTTTTCTAAACTTGTCCCAAAGAGATCACAGGGAAAATCAGGCTGCTCCTCTCTGAGTGTCCACCTCCCAGAGAGAAGTGACAGAGAGATTCCACAGCAACTAGTAAATTTCCAACTACTCTTTCCTTAAAGGTTCTCTTGGAATTTTATCCCTCTGACCTCCTTAGAATTCTACCTTCCCTGAAGACCTCCTCATGTACCTTTCTAACTCCCTATGCCAGAATCTTGCTTTTGACTAGCAATCTATGCTTAATTAACCAAATTACTTAATTAGCTATTTCAATATGGTTGGTGGAGGTAAGGAACTAGTAGAGTTCCTCTAAATAACTCCTACATCAACCATTAAAAATATGATATGATTGAAAAAATTCTACTTAAATGAATCTTTTGCAAACAATGAAAAACCTTTATGGTAGAATGGTCATCTCATACAAATTTTTTCATATACTGTGATTAAGATGTGATTAATATCTAAATTTGAATACAAAGGGTAACATTCTGCTATCTATTCTTGTAAAAATATGGCTAACTCTTTCCACTGTGTATACTTTATCACTCATTCCAGGAGGCAAAATTTTTTCATGTTTGCTTGGAAGTGGTCCTATTCCCACACCAATGACTTAGCATGACTGAAGATGGAAGAGATGATTTTGGTGTGTATAGGAAAGTTTGCCTGGACTTTGGCCACAGGCCTGCAAACCAGTTGTTCTAGGAGTGGGAGTTAGCCCTTGCTATGCCCAGAACAGTTCAGCATATGGGGACGCCATGGCAAGCTGGAGCCCGGCATTCTTCCCAACACTTCCTCATTCTTGGTGTTGCACCTGCTTGACAAACTGTTCTGAGAGGAGGCACGAGCCCTTTGGGTCCCATTTTTTTCTTCTTCCCTTCCAGAGGCCCTTAACAGAAAGAACTACTGCTGAGAGCTTAACACAGGGGCATGAAGAAACACATACAAATGCACATACACAAATACAGAACTACGTCTCTACAATTTCCTGGCCATACATACTGCCTTCACCCCCTTCTGCAGACTACTGAGAAACTTGTCTTTCTAAAATACTGGTATCCATTCTTAGAAGAAAGGGATCATTGCCAAGTTAAAAATAAGACAAAATAAAAATACAACTGGCTCATGTTTTTCCAAATGCAATCATACTTCAGAAATGGTATTAAAACTAAAAATTAGAAATTCAAGACATAAATAAGTAAAGAGAAAAGTGATTTTTGGTTTTAGAAATAGATAGCATGCTATGGTGGAGAATTCTGAATTTGGACTTAAGATGTGAATTCTAATATATTTGTAAACCTCAGTTTCCTTATTTTTAAATATAAAAGGACTCGAGTAGAGAGTAAGGTCTTTCTCATGATGTGTGTCATCTTTTGAATGCCTTCCTCTTTGGCCTGTTTTCTAATCAACTAAAGCATAGAATAAAAATGTTACTACAGAAAGGAACAATTTACTTTCCTGAGTTCTCAAAGTTGGAAAGATATGAATGTGTGTGTGTGTGTGTGTGTTTGTGTGAAAGGGGAGGAAGGAGAGAGAAAGAGAAATAAAAATGAAAAGTTAAACATAGAAAAATTTAAAAAATTAAAAATTAAAAAATATATAGCATAAGAAGTTTCAGATTTTTGTTCATAAAAGTTACAGAAGATCAATCACTGCATGACACAAAAAAATTGTCCAAGCCGATTTCATGTTTCTGAAGAGATCAACCAGAGATAAACAGAATTTTGGTTAACATAAAGAAAAATATAATTCTACTAATAACATTTCATTATGATATTTGAGAGAATTCTGCTCATGTGAAAGTGTGAGAGTACAAGTACCACACAGGGATTTTCTCCACTTGCCCTATTCTCTGTTTCTTTCTCTGTTTTTCTCTCTGTCTCTGTCTCCATGAGATGTATTCTCATTTTTACCAAACTCTAAGAATGACTATACATTCAAAATTCATCTAAATGTTTTGGGACTTCTGTAAGGCATTGAGATATGAGGTGTGGCTAAGACACATCCTTTTCCTACAACATCAGTTCTACTTTGGAAACAATCCAGAGGACTTTGTCTTTGGCTCAAAGGTTTTCTCCATTCATTAATAACTGAATTTCTACTTAGGTCCAAGATTCTGAGCCTGCTTGTTCCCAGATTCAGGCATCCAATCCACAAAATTCTAATTAATCATTTCTCCTTATATTACTATCAGTATAACTTGCTACTCATGTCTGCACAATCCTTTTTCTTTGTTACCATACAAGGGTATTTTTTTCTAACATAGTGAGGAGACTGGCTCAGGAGCCACCTCTTCAGCCAACTTTCCCTCAACTCAGTTAATGAAAACACAGAACAAAAAGGAGAAGGTTTGAGATAATAAGCTATTAAAATCTTGGAAAGTGGGAAGATGTTTGTCAGTCAAACTTGAAAATATTAAAATTGAGCTAGCCATTGGATCCAAAGAGTTTGCCACATCTTTAGGGGATCTTGATAAAAAAACAAACAATCAAGGTAAGTAGCCTATCAATTCAGAAGATTTCTGATACATGTGACTCCATGAAGCAAAGGTAATCAGCTGTAAAAAGGAGGAGCCCAGGCCTTAAGAGGGGATTACTCTCTACTTTTTCTCTTGCACTAGTACCAGATGGCAGCTGAAATACATGGGGATTTATTTATCTCTCCTAGCTCATCCCTCCCTACAATGGCATGGTGGTTCAGAAAAGAGTCATTCACCCAGAAGAAGACACTTATCAGGAGTAGGCCAAAATAAAGTCTAATTGAGTGATCTTCTGTTCAGTAGACATATTTCCCATAGTGGAGAAGAGCACTAGGATACAAGAGGAGAAATGCTGTGAGAGTCCCATAACCCTGGAGGTGTGAATTGCTTTGTCTACATGAAAGATCACATATCTGTTTTCCATATATGTGCCTCTCTTGTATTTATTGAGAGTTTATACAGGAATTTTTTTAAATCTACTTTTCATATTATATCTTTTTTGAGCTCATTGCATTTACCAACAGTTAAGGGGAAATCCAATAAAAGGGACTCATTTGATCTAGTTTTTGGAATGCAGGCTACTTTGAACCTGGAATTATCACCTTACTGCTTGGAACCAACTAATGAATTCTAGGTGCTATTAGTTCCAAGGAGGGGTTCTGCTCAAGGATTTATTTGCAAGGGACATTCTGTTAGCTTTCAAAGTACAGAAAAAACCAGGCTTGGAGTCAGGAATACCTGAGTTCAAATCCAGCCTCAAACATATATTAAGCTATGTGATCATGAATAAATCACTTAATCCTTTTTTTTTTTTGCCTCACTTTCTTCATCTATAAAATGAGACTAATTTGCACCTACCTCCCAGAGTTCTTCTGAGGATCAAATAATTTAAAAAATGTGAACAGGCTTAGCACAATTCATGGTACATAAAAAGCACTAGATAAATGTTAGCAAATAGGAGGAGGAGGAGGAGGAAAAGTAGGAGGAGGAAGAGGAGGAAGAGGAGGAAGAGGAGGAAGAGGAGGAGGAGGAGGAGGAGGAGAAATGAGTACTCCTACAATGACTTACCATCACAAAAGAGTGATACTGAGGTTTCAAGGCTCATGTCAGCAAAGTATAAGGTCTTTTATTTTTGACCAGTACTGTAAGACTTCCAGTATTGGCCTAGTGGTGGGCTTTATTTATTTATTTATTTTTATTGTTCAATCAGCTAAAATCAGAGAGGATCATCATGAGAGGAATTATTACTCCTTGATCATTATTTACAGTTATAGTAAATTACTTAGATAATTTACTCAATTGAAGAAAGGTTGCAATATCCACCAGTGGAAAAGGCACTCACAATTATGATATCATAAATCCTTGAAGTACTAATAAAGTATTCACAGGGGGAAAAGAGTGGTGTACAAAATAAGCAAGGATAGGTTGTAGGTACTCAAAAGTATATTTAAAAATCTACTTAGCCTAAATTTACTAATTTACCTAATTATAGGATGATAGGTTCATGAGTGGGATGGGCCTGATAGGATATATATTTCAACCCTCTCATTTTATTTCTCCTATCCTCCCTTTTATTCATTAGTTTTTCCTTCTTCCTTTGGGTTTAAGTTATTTCTACACTAAAATCTCTGTGTGTATTACATCTTTCTTTGTGTTGGTGTATATTTATGTAAATGTATCTTATACCTTTTTTTGACCAGTTCAAGTGAAAGTAAGTCTCAAATGATGCCCGCTGTTCCATTCTCTTCCACATGTACAGAGAATTCTACTTATATACACTTCCTCTCTAACTTTCTCTCAAGTCTGTATCTTTTCTCCTGCTCTCCATTCTTCTTTTGAGATGATCAAACATAACAAAACACTTCCCAGGGCCTCTATCTGATTCATATCCTTTTATAATGCATGATGATATCAGAAGCTGTAGGAACAGTTATTTCATCCTCTCTCCCACCCCACACTGGATATAAACAATTCATCTTTATGAAATATTTCCCGATTTCTCACTTGTATTTCATTTTTATATTTTTGTTGACTCTCATATTTGTATTTCAAAGTTTCTACTCAATTCTATTCTTTTTATCAGGAATGTCTGGAAGTCATTTATTTCATTGAAGATCCATTATCCATTTCTTTCCCTTTTAAAATTACATTCAATTTTGCTAGGTTAGTTATTATTATTTGTAAGCCTTTTTGCCTTTTAGAATATTATATTCCATGCTTCCTGCTCTTTTAGAGTAGTATATATTAAGTCTTGTGTGATTCTGACTCTATCCTTAGTATTTGCAGTCTTGCTTCTTGGTTGTTTGCAAGACTTTTTCTTTTTTCTAGAAAATTTGGGTTTTTTCTAGGACATTCATGGGGTTTCGGTTTAGGATTTCTTCAGAAGGGCTCTATATTTTAATTTAGTCTTCTAATATGTCTGGATAATTTTAATAAAAAAATAAATTTAATAAAAAATAAAATAAAAAAATAAAAAATCATTTTGAGCAATAAAATGAAATAGGAACTTTCTTTTTGGATATAGCTTTTAAAGTCATCCAATAATTCTTAAATTGTTTCTCTTAAACTGTTTTCTAAGTCAGTTTTTAAATGTGGGAAAAGCTGTATCATCTTCCATTTTTAAAAATTCTTTTGATCTTTTAAAAAACATTCCTTATTGCTTTATGGAATCATTAACTTCCTTGTTGTACACTCCAATTTTCAGGGAGTCTCATTATTATGTATAATTTTGCATTTTTGTGTTATTTTGATAATTCTCCTTTTAGTATTTAAAATTCAATTTTATTTAATTTTCAGTTCTGAATGCTCTCCTTCCATCATCCTCTATTCATTATGTAGGAGAGGCCAAGCCCATTACAAATATATATATATATATATATAGTCATTGAGAACAAATGCTTATATTAGCCATTTTGGAAGAATGAATGAAAGAGAGAGAGAGAAAGGAAGAAAAAGAGAGAGAGAGAAAGAAAAAGAGAAAAGAAGAAAGGAAGGAAGGAAAGAAGAAAGAAAAAAGAAGAGAAAGAAAAAAGAAAAGAAAAAAATTTATATTCCAAGGCCTGAATGACATCAGTGAAAAAGAATAGATAGTGGATGCAGAGAAGAAAACTGGCCCAGGATAGAGTTCTAGGGTACAGCAAGAATAAAGGAGCAGGAAACAGATAATAATCTAGCAAAAGATACAGAAGAGTAATGAGACACATTGGAAGAAAATCAAGGGAAATTGTATCTAGGAAATCAAGAAAGGAGGGAATGTAAAGTAAGAAAAAGGAGCTATCCAAGTATGTTCTGGAGCTAATTCTAACCAGCTTGCAAGAGCCAGTTTTAAATTTTCAGTGTGAGCTATAAAACAGGAAATGATTTATTATTTTGTTGATTGTTTAGACTTATGAAAGTGTTAATGATTCAGATTAAACTTAAAAATGTATGTGCATACATTCCCCTCTGCCATGTAATTGACTTGTTAAGCATTTACTAATACTTTCTGATATTGCTATATTAACATTGCTTGAGCTCAGCAGATATAATAGAAAGCTCAGGGGATGATGTCATCACCACACTGGTGGCCTAGTGACTGTAGGGTAATAAAAACAATAATGATTGATCATAATAATAGCTCACATTTATATAGCACTTTAAGGTTGGCAAAGTGTTTTATAATCATTATCACATCTGAACCTAAAATTACCTCTGTAGCCAACTATGACATCAGGTGCTGAAAGGCAAAAGAGGATGAGCCTTTAGAAATGGTTATTTGGTTTAGTAACTATGAAAATGCTGGAAGACATAGAAAGAGCTATTTAGATAGTAGTTCTATTGAAAGTTAGATTGCAATGAATGGGTGGTGAGGAAGAAGAAGTAGCTACCCAGGAATTATTTTTGAAAAGGAGAAGAGATAGAACTTGAGAGGATGGCATTTCCATGATTATTTTTTAAGTTGAGAGAAATCAGTATTTTTAAATGCAGAAAGGAAGGAACCATTATAACACAGGATTAGATTGAAGTTATGGTCAGAGTGGGAAATAATATGTGAGAAAATGGGAGGAAATGAGATTAACAGTATAATTAGAAATCTTGGCATTAACAAGAAGAAGGATTGCTTCTTACTCAGAAACTGTAGTAAAGAGCAGAAGATGGCTGAGGATGTAGAAGTATTTTTTTGGGTAGAATAGATGGAGTTCATCACTGATGTCTACATTTTCTTAGAAAAGTAGGTAATGTAGATATCTGCTAAGAAAGGAGTATGGAGGTTGTGTGGTCTTTAGCAATGCAAAGATTAAATTTTTGTATTGAAGGGACTTTGATTGAAGAATCATAGAATGGTCTTGCAGGACTGAGGGCCCAGCTGAGATTAAATAATATGAATTAATAGGGGATATCATTGGACTCTCTGATGTAACTTCTTCAGTAGAATTCATTTTCTTGGGGGGTAAGATTAGAGAAAGCATTGGGAAATATTGTCAGGGTCTAGAAATGGTAGAGAAGAAGGAAAGAGCCAAAGGAGCCAGGAGTGTTGTCATTCAGTTATTTTCAGTCATGTCTACCCCTCTGACTCCATTTGGGGTTTTCTTGGCAAAGATCTTAGAGTGGTTTGCCATTTCCTTCTCCAGTTCATTTTGCATATGAGGAACTGAGGCAAATGTGGTTGTGATCTGTTGAAGTTCATTTGTCTAGTAAGTGTCTGAGACCAGATATAAACCCAAGAAGGTGATTCCAATTTGTAACAGTTAAATTAGTTTCTAGTAATAAAAGTATTATATTTTATGAGGTTTATTAAAGATTATTAGAATTAGGAAATAAAGAAATACAAAATAAGAAAAGCACGTGCAACCTACTCACTACATCTTGCCTGCTAGGTAGAGAGACACAGGTGCTTAGAGACCAAGTAGGCAGTACAGTCAATTTAAATGCAAGTTTTGTTCTTGGCCCAGGTGGGGATCTCAGGTGAGATTATGGGCATTCTGCGAAGTGCCAAGGACTTCTGGGGATTGAAGTCTGGGGTTCAAATCTCCATTTTTACAAATTCTAAACCCAATGATCTATCCACTCTGCCACCCATCTTCCCCATGGGAGTAAGAGAGCATAGATAGACTGTCATGATATACTGGGACAACAGAGAAGAATAAAAAGTTTAGACAATGGGTTAAAGATTAAATATAAACTAAGGAATAATAAAGCAAAGTAAGAAAATGAAAGACAAGAAATAAGGATCAGAGAGGAATATCAGATCAAAATCATGGAGGCAGCAGGGCTGAGTGATGAGTGATCTACTATGAATCTAATATGGCTATTCTTTGTGAGTCTGAAATAAGATCAAGATGCAGGTCATAGAAAGTAAGGAGTTTAGTAAATTAACCATCATGCTTTTCTATGCCCTCAATGTATATGGAAGTCATCAAGTATGAGGGCAGAAATTCGATTTGAGTAAAGAGATTCACCTGAGATGTCAACTCCTCTATAAGGTTGCCTTTATTGTTGGTGCATCCTCTTCAATTCTTTCAATTGTACTATAATTAACTTTCTTCATATTGTGTCACTCTTATCACCACACTCCATTAGAATGTGAGCAATTTGTTCAGGTACACTTTTGTTTATGTCTTTGTGCTCCTAGTTACCTACACAGTACTTCCCACACAGATTACTGGCAACTATCTGATAATTGTATTTATTGAATTGAATTGAGGAAGATTGCCAATCAGGTACTGAATTTCTTGAGACAGGAAGGAGCCTGAAATGTAGACCAGTATATCATAGCAACAAGAATCTGGATCAGGTAATATAGGCAAATGAAAGGATTTTACAAGTACTGGAGGTGAAATTAGGATCTGGAAGTGAGAGTGAATAGAAAGTATGCCCATTTTCTAATCTTGGCTCATTGTTCCTGGATAGGTGGGGAAAGAAGTCATTAGTTTTAGAGAGGGTGGCTAGAGATATAAAATACTGTTTATAAAAAGTCATATTTTTCTGAGTATAAGAAAATAGGAGGATTGTGAAAAGACAAGATCTTATGGTCTGCAATTTGTTAATGTTAAAGTGGGAAATCTTCAGGACATGGCAAATGGTTCATTAGGATGGATGGAGAGAAGGATAAGAATACAAGAAGAAGTGGTAGGGAAAGGGACTTTTACCTTTTAAAATGGAGATTATGAATTACTATCCTTAGTAGAGCAAGAAGTACAAATTTGCTAGCCTTAGAACAAAAGGAAGCAACACTGGGTGTTTTAACTTTATCCTTAAAGGCCCTTGATCATGGGTCACTTTGGTGTAGATTCCTTCTCTTCCCCCAAAACATCTGGATCAGGGGCTATCCTGAATTCCCAATAGTTCCCTGTAGTTCCATTCTAAGATTGTTGGGTATAAGGAAATTGAAGAAGATATGCCACACATGAATTAGGCTCTGTCTCAGACCTCGTGTCAAAGACCAGTAATGGAAACTGAGAATCCAACCCTAGAAGGACACTAGGCCTTGGTCTGATATCTTAGTCCCCTTATTTCTCAAGGTTAGAATGCTCTCCCTCTATCTCCCACTGTTTCTATTTCTGAAATGCATGGCCTCTTAACTTCTGCATGAAATAATTTCTCTTTTTGTTCTTCATCTTCTATGTGAAGCCTTCCTTGTTTCCTGTTTGCCTTTCCTCCTGCCCTCCAATGCTAGTTCTTTGTCTCCCAAATGATCTTATATGTATTTTATTTTCTTTATTTAAAACCCTTACCTTCTGCCTTAGAACCAATACTGTGCAGAAGAGCTGTAAGGGCTGGGCAATGTGGGTTAAGTGACTTGCCCAGGGTCACACAGCTAGGAAGTATCTGAGACCAGATTTGAACCTAGGACCTTCCATCTCTAGGCCTGGTTCTCAATCCACTGAGCCATCCATCTGTCTCCTAAATGATCTTATATTTAACTCCTTTGTTGTCCAATGGATAGAGAGCTGGGCTTAGAGTCTAGAAAACTCATCTTAACGAATTCAAATTTGGCCTCGGACTTATAACTAACTGTGTGAACCTGGGCAAATCACTTAAACCCTATTTGCCTCAGTTTCCTCATCTATAAAATGAGCTAGAGAAGGAAATGGAAATCACATCAGTATCTTTCCTAAGAAAATCCCAAATAAAGCCATGCAGAGTTAAACATGACTAAAAATGACTGAATAGCAAAATTCTTTGAATGCATTCTCTTTATATGTGTGTATATTTCACATATACAGGTTAGAAAGTGAAAATGTATTGTATCTCCAGTAAGAATTTAAATTCCATGAAAGTAAATATTTGATAATTTGTGTTTCTATCCCTAGCACCTAACATAGTGCCTGGCACACATTGGCACTTTATTAATTTATTAATAAAAAGGTAAGTCTGGTATTGGTTAAAATACCTAAGCTAATTTCAAAAGCCTCCATCTTCAGAAATGTCCACTTATTCTTTACCTTTGTTTTCTGTCTCTAATGCTGCTCCTTCTCCAACTATGCTGCTTTAATCACATGAGGATTTGGCTTAGGTACAGAAAAGTCTATACCTATTAAAACATTTGGGTTGCTTTTGGCCGTGTACATAGTGCTCTTCCCAAGATGAAACAAGCATGAGTTCTATTAACAGAAAGGATATGGTCTCCCCCAGCAGGCTCTGTTTATGTATGTGTTCAGTGATCCTACCTTTTATTATAGATTCCACCAGATTGGCTAATTTGAAAATGAGTTCTCTTATATGACACTTGCCAGCTTGAGTTTGACTTAAGTAACCAGATGGAGAGGAAAGTGGACACTTGCAAATAATAAGTTTGTCTTTTGGAGGCATGATTCAGTTGACCCAAATAAAATGTGAAGAAGCACAAAGAACTTAAATAAAATAAAACAAAATGGGAAACCCAACCATTTTATGCTAGTCTTCCCAGAATGAAGTGGATTAATCAATATCAGTGATTATGCTTCTGAGGGAAATTGGACAATGAGAGTTCTTGGGGAGCCTGATTTACTAAATCCTAGAGTTAGTATTCCCACTTACACAGAAAACACTAATCTGAGGCTTTTACATTAAGATTATTTTTTATTCTGATAAAAAAATGATTATACATGACAGCATTATTCAAATCTAGAATCTACAGAAGGTGAAGGTAAATATTAACTACCAGTTCTCTACTTCCCACATCCAGATCACCACCCAAGACTAACACAGAGTTTCTTGGACAGTAATCTTAAATATCTTGGATTGGGGAAAGCAGTTTTTCTTGATTTTAGAATATAAGCATATTTGGATGACTCTTTCTTAGTCTCTATTACTGGTTTATCATCCATATCATATGTTGAAGTTGTAAGTACTTAGTACTTGATCTTGGATCCTTCTCCTTCAGGGACCTCATCAGTTCCCATGTATTTACACAAAATCTTTCCCCAGATGATTCACAGATCCTTATTTAGATTCAACTCCTTTCTCTAAGCTTCCATCCCACATCATCACATGCCAATTGGGGATATCAATTTGGATGTTATGAGGTCATCCAAAATTCAACATGTCCAAAACAGAACTCAACATCTTTTTCCCCAAAGCCACTCTTATACTAAATTTCCCTGCTTCTGTTAAAGTCACTACAATTTCTCTAGTTTACCAACTTGTAATGTTATTATGTTGTAGTTGCCTTTTTACTCTCCCTCACCCTTGAAATAGGTGGGTTAAATAAGGGTTCAAATTAAATATATATAACAAAAGAACAGATTTGTTTAACTAAAGGGAAAAGGGAAAGGGGATCAGGGAATATCTAACTTTACACCCAAATCACAGAGCAAAACCCTAACAACCTTTTATACCTATTCTAAACTGACTCCTTAATTACTAATTAACATTGGGGAGGTTTAGGTAGGAGCAAGAACAAGGGTCGAAGTTAATCTCACACAACAGGAGTCCATTTGGGATCAAACAGAAGTCCCATAATGAAAAGTAGTGCTGCAGGAGTCAGGATTAGAAGGGGAGTGATGGATTAACACACACTGGCCACTGGTGTAATGTTATCCAGTATCTCTATCACTTCCTTAAGATGATTTTGATTGTAGGAAGGTCCAGTCTCCTGACAGCTTCAAGTCTCCTTTTCTCCTCCACAGAAGACAACCAACTGCTCCCAGAAACTGTCTGTGTTGATCAGTTCCTCAGTTCCTGTGAGCTCCGAAATGTTGGCCTGCAGGATCTTCTGCTTTCTGCTTGCTCCTGCTAAAATCCCTAATAACACCCTAAGTATCCAATCAGTTACTAATTCTTGAATATACCTAACATCCAATCCCACATAGCCACCACTTTAATGTAAGTGCTCATCACTGTTACTTAGACTGTTTCATGGGTATCTAAATGTTTTCCCTGACTCAAGTCTATCCCCACTTCAATCCATCCTCCACACAATTGTCAAAATGATTTTCTTTTTGGTATGGATCTAATCATGTCCCTCCTCTACTCAATAAATCCCAAAGAATCCTTATTACTCTCTGAAAGAGGCTCTCTCTCTCTCTCTCTCTCTCTCTCTCTCTCTCTCTCTCTCTCTCTCTCTCTCTCTCTCTCTCTCTCTCTCTCTCCTCTCTCTCTCTCTCTCTCCCCTTTTAAAACTCACTGTAAACTCATTCCAACCTATCCTTCCAGCCTCATTGACTTATTATACACCACTCCCATTTTATACTTTATGCACAAACCAAAGAGCCTTCTACATGTCCCTCATTCACTGAACTCACTCACTCCAGCTCTCTTATGTGTGGGCCTTTGAACTAGCTTTCTACTATCACCTAAAATATATATTATCCTCCTCCCCTCTGCCACAGAAACTCTCTCTTCCTTTAAGACTTTATCTCCAATACCATATTCTACATAAAAGCTTTCCTAATCCTTCAACTATTAGTATCGCCCCTCCATAACTATCTTATATTTAATAATCTTAAATTAATTTTCTATTCATTCTGGATAAATCTTATGAAGCAACATGGCATTTTGGAAAGAATGCTGGATATGCAGCCAGAGGACCTGTGTTCAAATTCTGATTCTGCCACTGAATACCTGTATAACTTTGGGCAAGTAACTGAACTTCCCTGCACTTTGGTTTTCTCATCTCTCAAATGAGGCAGTTTTGCTAGGTAGCCTCTAAGTTCCCTTCTAGCTCTGGAACTATGATCAAATGACCCTTTGTATGTATATAGATGAGTGTAGTTGACTATCACTGTGGAAAGGAAACTAGAACAAGTTCTGGAATTTCCGCCACTGTGTTGGAACAGGCAACAATGGGAAAATTAGAGAGAGAAGAAATTGTCAAGACTGATAGTTGGTGGGGGAAGGGGCAACTGGGAGTGGCAGTGGGGCTTGTGATGAGCACTTCCTTCCTGGCATGGGTAGTGGGAGGAGCTTTGGCTTCCCAGTCTGGATAGGAATGCCTCGATTTCTTCAGCCCGAAGAGACAGGCCTAAACAGCTCTGAAGATCAGAACTTTTCTTGTTGCTTGGTGTCTACTGCTAGGATTTTGAAATTAAGAAAACTAGCACAGATATAGCTTTTCCTCACCAGCAGCTATATTCCCTCTTTCCCTTCAATTCCTCCATTCCCTGCTACAAAGCTTTCGTATCCCCTGTTCTTCACATACACCGCATCTTTCCCTATAAATATTACAGTACCCAGCTTATAGGGTTGTTGGGAGATACTATATATAGATACAGACATGTATAGATATAGTCTGTCCTATATATATGAGGATATACCTGTATGTGTGTGTGTGTGTGTGTGTGTGTGTGTGTGTATATATATATATATATATATATATATAAAATCTATACATGTATGTATGCTTTTCACATTCTCCCAGTAACTCTGAGCGCTAGGTACTATTTGATTATTTTCATCTGTCTATCTATCTTTCTATCTATCTATCTATCTATCCATGTATCTCTCACTCTCTATCTCTGTGTCTGTATGTTTATCTATGTCTGTCTGTCTGTCTATCTCTCTATTTACCTCTCTCTCTTTCTAACTTTGTAAACCTTTAAATGTAATAAATTAAAGTATTATTGTTGTTGTAGTTGTTTTGAGAAGATAATAGAAACGATATATTTGAAATAAGAATACAAAGATCAGGGGGCAGTTGGGTGGCTCAGTGAATTGCAAGCCAGGCTAGAAATGAGAAATCCAGGCTCCAAACTGGCCTCAGACTCTTCTCAACTGTGAAACCCTGGGCAAGTCCCTTAACCTCCATTGCCTAGCATTTAAAACTCTTCTGCCTTGAACCAAAACACAATATAGATTCTAAGATAAAAGGTAAGGGTTTAAAAAAAAGAATACAAAGATCAGGCAGAATGTTAGTCTGAGTACCTGTTACTTTCTGTCAACATTCTGACTGAAAGGAAGAAACTTCATAAACGTTGTCTGGGACAGTTGACTGAAGAGAGTTATAGCCCTTCTCTGAAGTGGAGAGGCTTACTAATCATAGCACTCCTACTGGATAAGATAGCAGGAAGCTTTGAAGAATACTTCAGCTAAGTAATCTAGAAAAATTGAGAGGTTAAATAGACTTGTCGAATAAACTATAACCTGTGCTTGAAGGGAAAAGTTTATTCACCATGAAATCCATCTCTCTCAAATAGATGGTGAAGATGAACTAGAGAGTTGCCTGAAAAGAGAAATAGTTTTCCCTTACTTATTAATGCTAAGAATAGCAGACTAGCTAAATCAATGGATGCAATACATAATCATGAGGAGAGAAGATACAGTACCTGGTGAAAGCAGGACTAGAAGAGACAGGCTGACAATATTACAAGTAGCCATTAGAAGTTCAGCAATTTTAGAGACATGAAGTACTCCTCTTTATGTATACCCTTTTCATATGTGAGAAGAGTGCTGAATATGGAGCCGGGGGTCTACGACATTTCATATATAAGATAAGTAGGTAAATAGTGAGTAATTCTATGTAAAACACATTGCAAACCTTTAAGTCCCATGCAAATGGGAGTTGTCATTGTTGATGATGATGTATTTTCACATATGATAAAGGTAAAGTTGGGACAGCTAGATAGCATAATGGATAGTACTTGACTTCCAGTCAGGAAGACCTGAATTTAAATATGGACTCAGAAACTAGTTGTGAAATTCTATGTAATTTAAACTATTTGCCTCAGTTTCTTCATTTAAAAAATTGGGATAATAGTAGCACTTATCCCCCCAAAGTAGTTGAAAAGGTCAAACAGGATTACTATAAAGCCCCTTAAAGTGCCTGGCACATAATAAGTACTATATAAATGTTAGTTCTATCATTATTACATATTCTCTACATCTGAATCCCTAAACATGAGGACCCTAGTCATATATTTGTATATTTCATATACACATATGTATATCTCATGTATGATCCCTGTACATGTTTTTTCTTTCCACTGAATGTTTTGTAGTTAACTGAGCTTAATATTTACAAAGGGGAATGTTCTATCACTATTTTGTTTCTGTCCTTTCAGGAAATACCTTTGGTTTGAACTGTGTGTACTCTGGTAATTGGTAAAAGTAAACACATTAGTGTAGATTTATGAGTTTTGGTTTAGAGACAGTTCTGTTTTACAAAGTAACTAGAATCTGGTAGAGTTTTTAGAAGCTTAATGGGTAGGGAAGGATCCATGGGCTACAGTTCATACTTATGCCCCAAAAGAAAAAAGAGGGACTCAAGTTTCATCTCAGTATTTTAGCTGAAACAAATAGGTATCACTTGCTATCATGGTTTATGTATTATAGAGTCTCTAAATTGGCTGCAAACAAATCAGAGTCTGGAGTAGAATTAGAAAGAATCAACAAACACCATATTTGTACGTTGTTTGGGTTCTGTGATAGTTGAAACAAAATAACAGCTTAAAGTTTAAGAGATGAGAATTTGTGATAGATGATATGTTATTGATTTCATTTATAATATTTTGTTTCATTCTAGGTACCTCATTTTAGAAAGCACATTAGTAAGGTACAAAGAACTCAGAGGAGAGAAACTAGGGTGCTACATAGAAACTGCCATAGGAAGATTCATTGAGTAGTTTGGGAATGCTTACCTTGGGAAAGGGAAGGTCTAACAGGGAAGCAATAATTTTCTTCAAGCTACCATCTAGAAGGGAGATTAGACTTATTTTGCTTTGCACTAGAGGACAGAACAAGGAGCAATAAGCAAAGGTTCCTAAGGGATTTAGACTTGATGTAAAAAACAAACACATTTTGAAAAAATAATACCACCTAGTAATTTGAGGTAGCTTTAAGAAGAAAGGGTTCCCGTGGGAAATGATGAGTTCCCTTTTACTAGAGATTTACAAGCAAAAACGAAATGACTGTCAGCTTTTACACAGAAGAGATTTTTTTCCTTTCCTATCTATCTTTAGAATAGATGACAATGAAGCTCTCTTTCAAATCTGAAATTCTGTGATCTCTATGGATGCTAATTTGCCAGACAACAGCTATTGAAACCAAGCATCAGGCTAATGTTTAAGATAGTCATCTAGTGGACAGAACTCTGATCTTGGAGTCAAAAGAACTGAGTTTGAGACCCAGCTTATAAGAGTTCTGACTTTTACTAGTTGCTTGATCTTGAATGAATTACTTAAGATTATTTGAACCTCAGTCTCTTCCTCTATAAAGTAGAGATTTTAATGTTCTCTCTAATGATATTTGTTCCTGTAAGGAAAGTATGCTGTCATTTACACTTGATCACTATACGGTATTGCTATTGTTGTGTACACTGTTCTCCTGATTCTGCTCACTTCACTTTCCATCAGTTCTTGTAAATTTTCCCAAGTTTTTCTGCAATCATTCTGCTTGTCATTTCTTATAGCACAAAGTTTTCCATCACAATCATATATCAGAAATTGTTCAGTCATTCCTCAATTGATGGATGTTCCTTCAATTTCCAACTCTACCTTCATAAAAGGAGCTGCAATATGCATATGTATATATATATATATATATATATATTTATATATATATGTAATAAACAAGTCACCTTCCTTTTTACATTTCATCTTATTGGGATATAGCTATAATAGTGATACTGCTGGGTCAAATGATATATATGGTTTTATAGCCCTTTGGGCATAGTTCCAAACTGCTTTCCAGAATGGTTGAATCAGAAGAAATGGTATTCTCAAAGAAGTTAAAAAAAACCCTGATCCATGTCAAAGAACTAGCAAATAAGAGAACTATAAATTAGGCCTAGATATTCTGACAATAATAGACTAATAAGTCTATTACTATTTTCCTGCTACATCATTCCATATATGAAATTTTAGTCTCTAACAATGAGGGTAAGAAAATAATTATAATAACTTCCACCAGGTATATCTTCTTTTAGGTAAATTTATTAAATATTGACAGATAGAAAAAGGAAAGGAAAAAGTATATTTTGAGTATAGAGTTTAAGTTAGACTTCTTCCCTCTACTCCCACATCATTCCCTTTAATTTACTCTCTTTTGTAGACAAACTGGATTATTACCTGTTCCTGGAAGCCAACATTTCATTTCCTGCTTTCATAAGTTTACATAAGCTATTCCTCAGGCCTGGAAAATATTCTATCCTTCTTTCCCTGTTATTCCCTCATATCCTTTTCTTCCTTCCAGCTTTAGCTCAGATGCCACTTCTGCACAAATTTCCCTGAGAAGCTGGGTTATTGATGCCAACTCTGACCTCAAATGATTTTGTTTCCATATTTCCTTCCCAGATAAAATATAAAATTTGAGGCCAAAACCTATTTTAATTTTGACTTTGTATCTCTAACACCTAGAATAGTTCCTTTCATAAAATAGGTGCTTAATAAATGTGTACTGCCCTTGAATTATTTGCCACTAGGTAAATCTCTTAGTTTTTATTCATTTAGAGAAGAGAACAGTTTCTCATTTTGTACTTCATTGAGACTAGTAATGATTGGCATAATGATCCAAAGTAAGTCTTAAATTCCTGTGCTTTGACAAACTATTTTGAACTAAGGCAATATTATAATAGTTTTGGGAAAGTTATTATTTTTTTTGAATGTAGAAGAAATACAGATTAGTTATGCTCTAGACTAACAGTAAAATGCTATATTGGTCCATATGATCAGAACTTCCCTTGAAATTAGATGAAGTCTCGTGAGGCTTTGATGATGTGACTAAAACCAGCCATTAGCCCAATTTTATACTGAGATTGTTCTCATAAGTACTTAGACATTGCTATGTTTTATAGGCCTTTAGGGAGTCCTGCCTTATCCTGGACCCCAAGCATTCAATTCCTTAAGAATCAATTCTTGTTTCTACAACTTCTCTTCTCAATGACAAATGAAGAACACATATGGCCCATACTTTTGATGGGCAAATGCCAGTAATATTTCCAAACCCTCAGAAACAGGGTTCCCTCAAAGTTATGTTCATCCTCACTGCTTCAAAATAATTTTAAAAATAGGATTATTTTATCCCATTCTCTGAAGCATATCTTAGTTATAATAGAATTGTTTTAGAAAACAAAATAGGGAGAAGAATTGGAACTGCTGCTACTAAATTAGGGCAGATATCAAACAAGAAAAGAATGGCAGGGAAAATCCTCCCTTTAGTAGAAAATTCAGAACATAAATCAGTTGAAGACAAATTTGAACACAATCAATTTGGGCTTACCTACGTTTCCTTATTAGGAACCTAGTTCTCATGAAAAAACCTTCTGGGTTCTAACTTGGAAGAGTTATATTTGGGCACTACTCACTCATTTCCATTGGAAACACCTCCAGATAAAATACTCTCCAGATGTGAGTATGTATATATAACTTTTCAAAGTTAGATCCCAGAAGGATCTTTGTGAGTGCTGTGCTAATAATAAGGAAATGCAGGTGTGCCCCAGATGACAGCCTACAAATATGCCTTCATTTGATTTATCTCCTGAAATCTCCTCCCTAGGGAGTTTTGCCTGCCTGTCTCCCTATTCTTCCACTGCACCAATAGATTAGTTGACTTATCAGGAAGATATAAGAGCCAGACTAAACTGTCAAGACAAAACTTGAATTGAAATGTATAGGAGGCAGGAACCCTTCATTTTCTTCTCAGCATTGGGCTTTTAAGCTTGAATTATCTGGAATTATGATAATTATTTTAAGACTGAACTCTTTTTACTAGAAATATAGAACCCCAAGATTGTGGCCTTTTTTCTCTTCTATCAATGTATCCAATGATATCTTTTATGGAGAACTGAGATTGTTTACTTAGCATTACATTATTGTTTATGTAGAGCTCCCTTTTACTCTATTTTGGTTCAAAATTTAAAAAAAAATCTAGAAAAGATAATTAGCCACTTAATAAACATTTATTTTTTGTGCTCAATCAAATGAATCATGTGAATTTCCTGAAACATTCCTTAACTATCAAAGAGTCTGGTGTTGAAAAGAGATTGTGGGAAGATGTGAATTAGGGCATAAAACTGTCATGCCCTACAAACTCCTCTACAAATAATCAGAAAGAATTCCACTGAATCAATGCTAAAAGTGACAGAAATGGAAAGGAGTCAGGAGTGAAGTAGAGCAAACTGGGATAACTTGGAAGAGAGGTCTCTGAATCTCTAGCCACAGTATCACCTAGTGTTGAAGGCATTCAGAACAATGACCTAGGAATCAACAAGCTGTAAGCCCTAGGGACAAAGGGGACAGTCTCACCTTGTCAGCTTGACTTGAGAGTTTGAGTTCCAGTGGTAGACACTAGTGGAGCCTGCAGGGGTCAAGCCCTGGGAGCTTCTGGTTAGACTGTTTGGCCTTGGTACCAGGAGTCCTCACTTGCCCACATCTAGGAGTTGACCACTAAACAGGGAAGGATTTCAGGGGCCCAGGCTCTTTCCCAGGCTGTGACTTTGGAAAAGGAGTAGCAAAGAAGGAGCTCATGCTGATGAGTGCATTTACTATTAGGACCCTGCTGGCTATGGACTTCCACAGGAGAATGGAATTTCTGGCTGCCATCCCAGGAGGAAGGAGAGAATTTTGTCTGCTTGCAATAGCAGAACTACCCAGTGGGAGGTGAAGTGGGGGGTGGAGAAGAGTAGGTTATTTGGGTGTACCTGAAATCAATCACGGACTGAAGTTTACGTCAGAGGGATTAGGGACTACTTTTATATTGGAAGAAAGGTTCAGGAAATAACAAACTGAAAAACTCCTCTACACCCCCCACCCTAAACTGGGAACAGAGAACATCTCAATCATAAAATTAACTGTCAAGCCTATTGGTTTGGTAGCTAAAATTTGAAAAAAATGAGTAGGCCAAAGAGAAAGAACCCAATTACAGATAGTGAAGTTAAAATATGTGCTTCTAAAATAAAAGATAGTAAAAAAAAAATAATCGAATGATCACAAGCCCAAAAAGAGTTTTTGAAAGAACTTTAAAAAGGTTTCAAAACCTTTGTAAAAGACTTAAAAAACTAAATGAGAGAGATTAAGGGGGAAAAAACTAGAAAAAGTAAAAGAATGAAAGAATATTATGAAAGAAATATCACCCAAATGGAAAAAGAGATTCAAAAATTCATGGAAGAAAATAATTTATTAAGAATTAAAATTGGTAGAAGTAATGGTTTGGCACATAGTTTATTTTTGCATTTATTTATTTAAATGTTTTCTTCATTGATGATGCTCACAAAGTATATAATACAATTAAAAAAGAAAAGAAAAAACAAACAAACAAGAAAGCATAGATCACCAAAGCACTTTTCCTTGACTGGTTCCATCAGTGTTTTGTGTTGGAGGTTATAAAATACCTTGCCAGAAAGGGATTACTCTTCAAGGTGTTATTGCTTTTGGACAATGCCCCCAGCTACCCAGAACATGAGGAAGTTCAAGTTGATATCATCTACATGCCAACTAACATATGCCTCTTGATGGGGGAAATGTGGACATTTAAGTCACACTAAACATGTTACTCATTGCAGAGGATAATAGAGACTATCAAAGAAAACCTTGACAAAGAAAAAAAATCATGCAGATTTTTCAGATCTTGGGATCATAAAGCCCCTAACCCCTGCAATGTGGAAAAGATAACTGTATTATTTTATTTCTACTACATTTGATATTACTCCTTACCTCTTATAACTGGACATAACCAAGCCTCTCAATTTATTAGAGTAGAATCCTTTACCAGTACAGATACCAAGGCTGGTGCATATAGGGGCTAGGAGGGTAGGATGGACAAACTGAGATTAGAGAAAAGAGTGAGAAAAAATGAAGATCAGTTCATATCTCTTAGGTTACTTTTTTTTAACTTGATCAGATTTTTGTCCAAAGCAGACAAACCAAAAAGTAGATTCCTTGAAAACTTATGCAAAATAGGACCCAAGAACAATTTCATGGATGGTTCATGCAATCATAGGATATTTTTGTACTATTTGCCATTTACTGATTATTAAAAGGAAGGCTTTTATGTCTCAAATTTATTAAGGTGGTAGCAATACAAACATTATATTTAGATTGAGTTTTTTGTTGTTTAATGTTATTTTCATGTTCATAGTTTTATTCAGAGTGGAACTTTTCTTCCTTTGATTCTCTTCATTCTGAAACCCTTCATACTTTTCTCCAAATTTCCTTGAATTTATTTTATTTACCATTCCTTATGATAATATGCATGTGATTCAATTGTGACCAATCCTTTGGCATATCATTTAGGGTCTTCTTGCCAGAAATGCTGGAATGGTTTACTATTTCCTTCTCTAGATCATTTTATAGATGAGAAAACTGAAGCAAACAGAGTTAAGTGACTTGTCCAGGATCAAACAAGTTCACACAACCAAAAAGTATCTAAGAACAAAATTGGAATTCAGGAATATGAGTCTTTCCAACTCCAGTTCTAGCACTCTGTCCATTGTACCATGTAGTGGCCCTTGCCTGATTCATAATGGACATTTAATAAATGATTATTGTTTCTTTGGGGTGTATGGGATGATCAGGGAGGAGTAGTATCTCTGGTATGGAGGGCTTGTAGTGCCCTCCTAGGGCAGCTCTCCAACCTCTGACCCTCACCTGACACCCAGCTCTCACTTGTGGCTCCTAGCAACGGCTTCGACAGGCGGGTTAAACCTTGTGAGGGTAGCCATCGGGTCATCGACTCCTGGTGAACCAGGGCTTTGCTCACCCAGCATGTGAAAACTGCTTCAGCCGAACAGACGGAAGAAACCAATAAGAAGGTTCAACGGCTGAGAAGGCGACGCAGCAAAGCACTGTGGAGTGCTTAGGGTGTGTTGGAGCACAAAAGACAACATGGCCATCCAATGCAGCTGAGGAAGTCTCCAGGTGTAATGATTTTTCGTGCCACTGGACCCAGGTTTCCAATGCCGAGAGAGTGGGACTGTCTCTGTGCATCGACTTTTCCACTTAAATCTCCTTCACGCACAAGTGTTTTTGTAAACACTCATCTACACCACAGATGAAAGCTCACAAAGACAATCGTCATCCTCTGTTACCGAGAAACTACTACTATTGTTTGTTTGACCACATATTCATGACAATAATAATAATTAATAATAATATCACCTTGCTTTTATAGGATGGTTCTTATGATAGGAGGTTGTTTTATTTCTTCTTTGTATCTCTCTCTAATGCCTAGCACTATGTATTTAATATAATAGGTGATTAATACATTTTTATTTCTTAAGTTGAAAAAAATGAGAATTGGACAAGGTGAAGCTAATGATTTCTTTTTTTAAACCCCTACCTTCTGTTTTATAATAAATATTTTGTATTGATTATAAGGCAGAAGAGAGGTAAGGGCTAGGCAATGGGGGTTAAGTGACTTGTCCAGAGTCATACAGCTAGGAAGTGTCTGAGATCAAATTTGAACCTAGGACCTCTCATCTTAATCTACTGAGCCACCTAGCTGCCCCCTGCTAATGACTTCTCAAGACAATAAGAAATAACAAAACAAAATCAGAAGAATGAAATAATAAAAGAGAAAATGAGACATCTTATTACAAAAAGAACTGACCTGGGAAATAGATCTAGGAAAAATAATGTAAGAATTGTTGGACTACCAGAAAGTTATGATTAAAAAAAGAGTTTCAAAATTACACTCCAACAAATCATTAAGGGAAATTGCCTAGATGTTCTAGAACTAAAGAAACCAGAACCATAAACTAGAAAATAGAAATTGAAAGAATTCATCAATCACTACCTGTGAATTTTAGATTTACTGTACCCTGCTTAGTCTAACAAAACAGGAATGTCTACACCCCTACTTAAGGATTAAGTCTTGAGAAGGAAGGCTTACGACAGACATGTGCTAGCAAATGACACATCAGAAACAACTGACAGATCCCCTGGGCTGTCCTAAGTCAAGCTTAAGCTACCATTGGTACATCTGAGATGCAGGAAGTGATGTAAAAACGGTCTATATATTTCTCGTCACTTCCTCTCTCTGGTCTTTCTTCGCGGAGAGATGGCTGGTGGCAGCGTATTTGGCATCTTGGCATCTTGGTGTGACTGAAGCTATTGTCTAGGTTTGGCAATTAGCGTCCTTGATACAGTAACTGGGAGAAGCTTAATACCGTAGGTTGGGTGAGGCGTCTTCTCTGAGTTCTCTCTGAGTTTAGTCTGCTTCTTTTTATTTTCCTTAACTCCTAAAAATGCCGTCCTCTTAGGAGGCCCCTCATCTTAGAGGAGGCCTAGTGACTGGAAGGTCTCTGAACTCCTCTTGGCTCAGGCTAGGCTGGAGAAATCCTATACCCTTTTCCCTCTCTCTTCTTCTTAATTCCTTCCCTCTATATTAATTAAACCACCATAAAATTTCCAAACTGACTTGAGTATTTTATTTGGGATTTGAATTAATCCCTGGTGACCATAAGGATAATATATTAGTCAAAACCCCTAAATTTACCTCCTTACACACCACAAAGATACCCCAAGATGAAAATGTACAGGATCATCATTTCAAAGTTCTTTAATTCTTAGATTAAGTAGAAAATACTACAAGCAACAAGAGAGAACAAAAAAAAAAACACTTTAAATTCTGTGGAACTGTATGCAGAATAATAAGAATGAAGCACATGGAACACAATATTTCAAAGAGGAAAAGAGCTGGGTTTACAACCAAGAAGAACATATCCAACAAAACTGAGTATAATTATGAGGGGGAAAATTGTATTTTTGATCAACTAAAGGGATTTCAACAATGGGGGAAATGCAGAAATTTTTTCTTTCTTTATTCCTTCTTTCTTCTTTATTTCTTTCTGTTTGTTTGTTTGTTTGTTTTTGTTTGTTTCCTCTTTTCTTCCTTCCTTCCTTCCTTCACCCCCTTCCCTCCCTCTTCCTTCCTTCCTTCCTTCCTTCCCTCCCTCTTCCTTCTTTCCTTCCTTCCTTCCTTCCTTCCTTCCTTCCTTCCTTCCTTCCTTCCTTCCTCCCTTCCTTCCTTCCTTCCTTCCTTCCCTCCCTCTTCCTCCCTTCCTCCCTTCCTTCCTTCCTTCCTTCCTTCCTTCCTTCCTTCCTTCCTTCCTTCCTTCCTTCCTTTGTTCCTTCCTTCCTTCCTTCCTTCCTTCCTTCCTTCCTTCCTTCCTTCCTTCCTTCCTTCCTTCCTTCCTTCCTTCCTCCTTCCTTCCCCCTGACCTGTCTTAGTATCAATTCTAAGAAAGAAGAGTGTAAGGATTAGGTAATTGGGGTCAAATGATTTGCCCAGGGTCACATAGCTAGGAAGTGTCTGAGGTCAGATTTGAATCCAGGTCCTCCAACCCCATGTCAGGCACTCTATCCACTGTGCTACTTAGCTGTCCCATGTGTTTGTTTTTGCATAAATTTTATATCTTTAGACTCTCTAGATGTGTTCTAACTGTTTCCCAAGCATACTTGAACTTTCAAACTCTTAAACCATTGGATGAAACATTTTAACCTGAGTGAGTAACTCTGCTTCCATGGCCAAAAGGGTGAAGGATTTTTTTTTTCCTCTTGAGATATGCAAAAGGATCACACTCTGGTTTCTGGCTTAAACTGATTATAGACCTTAACAAGGTAGACTTTTTAAAAGAAAACAAACCTTCCCTTCCAACATAGAACCAATACTTTATATTGTTTCTATATATAATATTGTTTTTATGTGTGTGACTTGCCCAGGATCACACAGTTAGGAAATGACTGAGGCCAGATTTGAGCCTAGGACCTCTGGTCTTTAGGTCTGGCTCTCAATCCACTAATCCATTGAGCTATCCAGCTGCCCCCCAGCAAGGTAGGTTCTTAAAAGGAACCAGGACATGCCACTTTTTCTAGCAGCCTTGGTTGATCTGCAACTCAAATTCTATAAGGGAGAAGTTGAAACTGTATGAGGAGTGTTATAAGGAACAGAGAAGTTTAGTAGGAAAATGAAGGTTTGCAGAGGAGAGAGGCAAGAGACCAACTGGGAAAGATTCTGGAATGCTGCAGGGAGGGGTTAACCTGAAAACTCAGACTGTCAGGTCTGTCTGGCTCTCTCTGGATTTGAACCCGGAGGGAGTGGATGTCCCATCCTGAGGGTTTGACCCTATCTATATAGCTGCCTGTGTCGCTACCCTTGTGCCGTGTGTCCTGGAAGAATAACTTTAGAGCCTGTCACTATCCTGTATCAACATCAAGCTGTCAGTTAACCTAGGTCTGAGTTCATCTGGACTTGGGACCTTTTCCCTGGATCCCTGCCTGACCTGTTATAGACCACTATCTCTAGTAACAACCAAGAGAAGATTTTAGTGCAGGATAGATAGAACAGGGACTGGGGTTTTATAGCTTAGCCAGGACAGGGAGATAAGAGTAGAAAATCAACTCTCTGAAGATCCTTTGTGAGAAGGCTTTAAATTTTGGAGTACTTAGCTAGTAAAATTAGTGTCACGGATTTTCCCCTTTCCCTTTCCCCCTTAATGTCTCCCTTTGGAAATAAAATACACTTCCCATTTGCTGTGACTTTGGTTATCTGGGTACTGGTCCAGGCTGTCTGTTAGGCCCTCTCACCCACAGTGTAGAAAACTTGATACTGGCCCGAAGTAGTTCAGCTAATCCCACCTCCCAAATATCCCTATAACAGGATTATTAACATTTTTGTACTATATTGATAGCTTGTAATTTCTGTTCTATTCCTTTAATTTCTTTGATTATGTTTTTTCCATCAAACAATATTTTGTCATCTATAATTACATGGTATGGAAGGATAAGGTGGAAAATCAGCAGACCAGAAACCAATTTCCCCTCTTACTAGTAGGCTAATTTGTATAGTGCTTAACTATGGATTACAACATGATATAACCAACATAATCTTATTTGACATAGTACTCGGAGACAATTTCAGGACTCCTGACTTCAGAACTTTAGGAAAGATCTCCAGAATTTTTGCTTGTGCTTCTTATGTTAGATAGATTACTGTATGACTCTTACAGTACTAATGCGGAATGAATGGAGAGAACTTGTTCCCCCAACTGTCACTTTTCCTTTTTATCATAGGGAAATAGATGATGAAGGCCAGACCATTGAGCGCTTGCTTATACTAAACACTAAAACCTATGTTCTTTGAAGGCTTAACCTGTCAGCCCATCCCAGATACTTCCCAGGTCCTCCTATGAATATTTCAGTGCCAGGGGACCTACTCTAACCTCCTCCAGATCTCTGAGGCTACCCTCCACCAAATGTCAACTTCCCATTGCAGGTTGAATGGTCCAGTCTTGGCTGCATCTGATTCACCTACAGTATTCTCCAGAATTAACACTTTAACTCATTAAAAATCAAAAAGGAGCATTTTAGCTTTCAGCTTTTCTGCCTCTACCCTAATGCACCATTTTGAATATGCACAATATGCCTACTCATTCCATCCTCTCTTTCTCCTATTTTAAAGGCTGGACAATAACACAGCACCTGCTAACTACCTTCCACAGTGAGAATTAATGATTTGTCCATAAAGCACTTTGAGGAACCCAAAGACATGCTACATACACAAATTGAAGGCTGCACGGAGACGAAAGGTTTAAAATTCCATTAAGATTCCCCTGAGTCACTCAGTCTTCCTCCCTTCTTTTAGCCTGCACTTTGCAACTTTAGCTCAGTGGGTTTTCGAAATTGTTTCTGTTAATTTTAGCAGTTTCTAGATAGATAGCCATATTCTAAGTGAATCATCAGGAAATTTTAGGAGAGGAGCAAATAGCACACTGCTCTTGTTGCAAGTAGCTTAATCAGTTTTCTTAGGGAAGATAGGAAAAAGACAGGAGGTATATTTTCTCCCTAGGGCTCCTCCTGGGTGATACCATATATATGCATGTGGAATGGTGTAGGGAGGAAAACAGTAAGTCATAGGAAACTTCTTTCAGCTTGATAGGCTGCTGTGTGCCAACATGTTTATTCTAAATTACATGTATTAAATGTGAAGCAAAAAGGACACATCTGATTGGTTGGCCAGGTCAGAGATTGAAAAGAGGCCTTGCCCTGGAATTAGGGGATGTGGGTTCAAATCCCAGCTCTGTCACACTATTTTTGTGACCCTGGGAAAGGCATTTAATCTCCTTAGACCTCAGTTACTTAATCTTATAAAAAATGAGGCAAGGAGTTGATTTAAGGGATTAAGGAAAAGATATGGAATTTAGTGTAAAAGGACTTGAATTCAGCTTCTGACTCTATTTCCAATATGTTCTTTGTCAAGACATTTAACCTGTCAAAGCCTTAATTGATCATTTGTAAAATGCAGACATTGGATTAGACAAACCTTGAGGTTATTTCCAGTTTTTGAATCAATACAGCTACAAATCTATTGTTTTATCATCCCATGTTATCTTTCTTCTTTATTTGAGTCACTGGAAGATCTGAAGCAGATAGGAAGGTTTCGGGTTTGTCAAATGGTAAATGTGACTAATTGTAGGCAAGACAGGGTAATGTTATAGTTCACTTATCCCGAGCTGTGCAAGCTTTTACAACGTAAATAAATATTGCCTCATTTGTTACCTTATTGGATATACCAGTTTGCCCCTATTCTTGAGATTTATCTTTTGGATTAAGAAATCTATTTTGTAACCTATTATTAAGACAAACATTTTTCCCCACATTATGATTACAAAGGGTCCTATTTTCCTGTCCTTCCCACCCCCACACAGCTTTGCCTTTGATGAAATTTCAACAATAGAACTGAACCACTTTATTTCAAAATGAAGTAGAATATCAGAGACCATCTAGTCCAAACTGCACCTGAGCAATAATTCCCTTCATAGCATCTCTTACAAATCATGGGCCAGTATCTGCGCAAAGACCTTCGCTACCTCCAAAGGCAAACCCTCTCCACTTTGGAGCAGCTCTAAATTGTTAGGGAGTTTTTCTTATATCAAACTGAAACCTGCCTCTTGGCAACTTCCACCCACTGCTCTTATTTCTTCCTTCTGGGTTCAAGAACAAGTAATCTAATCCTTCTGTATTCTATACAATGCTCTTCAAGTTTCAACCTTGCATAAATAGTCACTAAGTTTTTGAAGGAGGAAGACCATCCAGTTTCTTCAACTGTCACCCATTCTTTTCTCTCAGATAGCAATACACCCATCTTTTAGGGCATGCCAAAGGCAATTCACTAGAAAGCACAACAGGGGAACCTACAGTGAGTGGGAGAGTAGGAATTCCCATGTTTATATTTAATATGACTTTTTTTTATAATTACCGATATCTTTTGTCTTTAGTTGACTTTCATTTCCAAGTATATTCTTTTCCTTCTTACCTTCCAAAGTGTCACTTGAGTTTAGCAAAACCAAGCAACACATCTGGGTCTGGCAATTTATACAGTGTTCCAAATACATAGTCAGCCTCCTCCACAAAAAAGGAAAAAAGCATTTAAAAAAGTTTCTTCTCTGGGCAAAACTTGGTCATTGTGGTTATTTTACATTTGAAGTGAGAGAAACAAACCCAAGTTTGTCTCACACCAAGAATGGGAGATTCAAACTCAGTTCAGTCCAAAAGTAAGAAGAATTTTATTTGAAGAAGTTGTGGTTTGGGGTGGTATAATAATAGCCCAATAGTTGGTGTAATTGTCTGAGGGGTAATCAAGTAGCCTTAGGGCTGATGGGTAAGCCTAAGGCTAGTAGAGTAGCCTCTTTTGAACTGATAGTATGGAATAGCTTGGTGGTAGCTTCCTGAGGTGTGAAGCTTCCTCCATAGAGTAGCAGCTTCCATCGTAGAATGGTAGCTTCCAATGTGGAGTGGCAGCTTCCACACCCTGTGGATCAGGGTTGGCATATTTATTGGTTTGGTAGTTTAGCATCTCCTTTACCAAATTCACATGGAGGCATGTTTTGGGGTTTGTTGCTATAAGGAATAAGGAGCATGCA
Source organism: Monodelphis domestica (assembly GCF_027887165.1). Lineage (NCBI taxonomy): Eukaryota > Metazoa > Chordata > Mammalia > Didelphimorphia > Didelphidae > Monodelphis > Monodelphis domestica. The sequence continues at coordinate 323,328,929 of NC_077229.1, read as the reverse complement.
CAAGATTGGGGGCCCTAGGGCAAAGTTTCCATTTTCCTCCATTCAATTTGAGCCTGGATATGAACTCAAGCATCCCAACAAGTTCATCATTTCTTTTACTATATTTTTGGAATAAAGTCAATTTGATTATTCACATACATAATTGTGAATCCTCCATCTCTGTTTTTTTTAGACTAACAGTGTAGACAGTCCCACATTCACTCTACAAAATTTTCATTTAATTTTCTTGATGTCTAGTAAATTTAGTTCTTCAAACATTTATTAAAAATGCACTATGGGACATCTAGGGAGTTCAGTAACTAAGAGTGGCAGGGCGGGATTCAAATCTGGCCTCAGATAATTCCTAGCTGTGTGATCCTGGGTGAGTCACTTAACCCAATTACCTAGCCCTTACCACTCTTCTGCCTTGGAACTGATACTTATTATTGACTCTAAGATAGAAAGCTAGAGTTTTTTTTTTCTTTTTGAAGAATATATTATGTATTAAGGGTAATCCCATAACCTAATTAGGAGAACATAAGTAAGTTTACCTGCCAAATCTATGAATAAGGGAAGAAATTATGACCAAAGAAGATATAGAGAACATTATCAGATATAAAATGGGTAATTTTGATTGTATTAAATTTAAAAGTTTTTGCACAAACAAAACCAAAGCAGCCAAGATCAGAAGGAAAAAAGGCAACTACAGAAAACATTGATGGTAAGTTCTCATTTCTCAAATATGTAAAGAACTGAGTTAACTTTATAGGAATATGAATCATTCCTCATTGATTAATGATATGAACAGGTAGTTTTTAGATGAAAAATCAAAACTATATCTAATCATAGAAAATGCTATAAATTGCTATTTTTAGAGAAATGCAAATTAAAACAACTTTGAGGTCTTATGTCACACCTAGCAGACTGGCTAATATAACAGAAAAGGAAAATGATATATACTTAAGGGGATTCAGGAAAATTGGGACACTAATTCACTGTGTGAATTGTGAACTGACCTAACTATTCTGGAGAATAATTTGTAACTCTGCCCAAGGGGTTATGGAACTATAAAACATTACTAGGTTTGTATCCCAAGGAGACAAAAAAAGAGGAAAAGGATTTACATAAACAAAAATATTTATAGTGGCAAAGAATTGGATATTCAGGGAATATCCATCAATTTGGAAATGTCTGAAAAAGATATGGTATTTGATTGTGATGAAACGCTATTGTGGTATAGGAAATTATGAGCAGCAGGCTTTTAGAAAAACCTGGTAAAGCATGAACTGATGCAAAATGAAGTGAGTAGAACCAGGACATTGTATACAGTAACAGCAATATTTTATGATAAACTGTGAATGATTTAACTATTTTCAGCAATAAAAAGATCCAAGACAATTCTGAAGAACTTATGATGAAAAATGCTCTCCACCTCCAATGAGAGAAATGATGGGATTTTAATACAACTCAAAGCATATTATTTTTCCTTTTTTGTATTTTTGGTTTTTTTTTGCTTGTGTTTTCTTCCATAATATGACCAAAACAAAAATATTTTTGCATGATTGCCCATGTATATCCTATATCAAATTACCTATTATCTTAGGTATGGTGTTTGGGAGAAAGGGAAGAATTTGAAATTTAAGATTTAAAAACAAATGTTCAATTTGTTTTTACATACAATTGAAAAAAATAAAATATTTTAAATAGTAGTTACTATGTGAAGAATGTTATATTTGGCAGAGAGGAGAATACAGAAATAGTATCAAATGCTAGTTTTCATGGAACTTCTATTTGTAGTCTATGTACCAGTAACAATTAAAACGCAAAAAAATAAATATATGTCAAATGTAGATAGTGCTTTGTGGAATAACCGGCAGGGAGGGTACTGGAAAAGACTCAAAGAGAACTTCTTGGAGGAGGGGACATGTGAATTTGGCTATAGATGATGGATAGGAATTCAATAGGAAGAGATGGGTATAAGAAGAAATGTAAGTAAACGCCCGAAGGGAGTATGTATGTGGCACTGTGAGAATGTGTAGAGATGAATCATGAGATAATCTTACAAAGGTAGAAAAATATTTCAGACAAATTGAGTTTATAATTAAGAAATAAATGCTACTCTTTCTCCATACTGACATGGGCACTGTACCCCAGAAACCCAGGCGAACTATTATCAGTGAAACTCCCTTGTTTTGCCTCCTCCTGACTCTGAGCCTAAAAACACCCCATGACCCCTCTAGGTTCCTGAGATGACTATCTTCCTTTGATCACAGATGGACAGAAAGATGCACCTTCAAGCCACACCTCGATCCTATCAGACATCTGTTTGTTCCCTAAAACCAAGGAATCCTTATGTCCCCAGGCAGACCCCAGTATGATCACCCCACCTCATGACTGAGTGACTAACTCTTGTGAAAAGTATAAAATCCCCAGAACTGATGTCATCTGGGGGAACAGCCTTTCCTTTCATGCTGTCCTCCCAAAGAACTGCTCGCCATCTTGCTGTTCCACCTTGCTATGCTCCTGACCACTCTCAACATTACTTTCTAAATTAATAAATCTCCCTTTTGTTTTTAAGCTAAGCTTTGGAGTCTTGCATGTTTGCAAAAGGTATCCTTCCCGAACTCCAAGGGTATCCTTCCAGAGCCCATAACACATACCCTGCTTATATTCAAGCCATTTTGACATCCCCCTCCCATTTTCTTTTTAGTTCTGAAGATGAGCACAGATCCACATGTTTCCCTGCCCCAAATCATGCTATAATCTCCAGGAGAAATATGTTACCAAGTACAAAGTCTTGTTAAAATTCTCTATTTGTGTAGTATTTAATTGGCAATTAGTTTCTAATGAGGTTATTGGTAAATTCAGCTATCTATTTCTCTTGTGAAGAATTTCCTTTTGCAGCCTTATTTCAGTGGTTATCTCCAGTAGAACTGTCCTTGGTTACTACCTTCTGGGGGTTGTTATGTTCCATACACTCCCCCTTCCCCCAAGCCTGGAAAATATACCACCCTCCTGGATAAGCAGTTGCTAGGCACTAGCAAGCACTCAGCTCTAGCAAACAAATCACTTTAATAACAAGGATTCAATCAATACTGCCTGTGGCCTTGCTTGCAGCAATTCACTTGGCTCCCACCCTCTTTCAGAGGCTCCTCAAGGTCACTAGCAGTCCAGAATGAAAACCTTAACAGAGTTGTCACCACCCCCTTTAGCACATCACCTGCTCCTGGTCCGGTGGTGGCATGGTGGTGCTGCCCTCTACTGCTCACTCTCTATCAAAGACCTTTTCCTACTCTTACTCCCTTGGGGCTTCAGAAGCCTCAAAGGATTTTTCTCCCAAAGTCCCTGGGGGTCTTCCTAGCAAAGTGAATGCACACTCAGTAGGTAGTCATCAGCAGAAGTCATATTTATCCTATAATAATCAGTCAGACATTTCAATTTTTTTCTGACACAAACTCCTAAACTATTGCCATTTATAAAAACAAAAAACAAAAACTTAAAAATAGAAAAAGTCCCATGGAAAATTTTCTCATGGAAGGGTGGTATTTAAAAGATTTTAAAGTTTTTTTTTTGTTAAAATCTGGTGGGAAAAGCTATTCTTTGGTAAATTTGGAATTCTATTCAGAGCCTTTTTATATATAGAAGAGCAAAAATAAAAATTAATTGTATGACTTGCACATGAAAACAAAGCAAAAGTTAATTTTAGCAGGACTAGAAAACCTGTTAAAATTGGAGGGATACACACACACACACACACACACACACACACACACACACATATATATGTATATGTATGTATGTATATAGGATAGAAGATCCCTAGTTAGATTTCATTGGGGAAGGGGAGGTTGGTGAACTTAGATGGAAAAAAAAATCTTTATTTCAATATAATTGGTTTCCTTTGTTTTCCCATATATTTTTTTCTATGCATTTAAAACATTATTCTCAGAAGGAGTTCACAGCCTTGGAAGGACCAGAATTTAAGGATATCTTGAAGCATCTAACTGCCAGTTGACACAGTGTATTTTTTGAAATCTAAAGGTTAAAAAATGCTGTAGTAGAATTAACTTTTTATTTTAAATTATATATTTTATCTATCAATTAACATACCTATGTCATTCAAATATCCTCATGGTAAGTTTGTATTTACCCTACTTACACTTACCTACTTACATACATTTAGGGTATGTAAACAGTAAGGCTATAGACTCAAGCAACTTCTATGTATTTGCTGGCCCCAGAAAGGAAAATATTCACACATCTCTACCAATGCCCTCCCTGTTTCAAGAAATCTGGTTGGAGGACATGGTTGTTAACCTTCCCTATGAAAGTGTCATCAATAAGAATTTCTCACTCTGCTTAAAACAAAACAAAACAAAACAAACAAACAAACAAACAAAAAAACAAAACCCTTACCTTCTGTCATAGAATGAATTCTAAATATTGGTTACAAGGCAGAAGAGCAGTAAGAAATAAGCAATTGTAGTTAAATGATTTGCCCAGGGTCTCACAGGAAATATCTGGGACCATATTTGAACCCAGGCCCTCCCATCTCCAGTCCTGACTCTTTAGCTACTAAGTCACCTATCTGCCTCTTCTGATTTTGTTTTTGATGAACATTTCATGAGGAAGAAAGATGACCATAAAAAGTTATGAATGTGAAATTCATACTTCATCATTGTGTAATCTTATTGACCCTAGAATCATTGAGTTTTGGCTGAAAGGGACCACAGAGGCCATCAAGCATTACATTTCCCTTAATTTTTTTTCAGTTAAACTGAGGAACAGAGAGATAAAGTGACATGCTCATTGTCACACTGCTGGCAAGAATCTGTGGCAGAATTCAAATCTAGTGATTACATTATGGATATTCTCTCCAAGGTGGAGATTGAAACCTGTCTGTATCTTCTGATACTGAAAAATTCTTGTCCTTCTATAAGACTTTCATGTGAGGTTTACCCAACATGCTCAGGATCTTTCTATAAGATTTTTATCATTATGTAGGCACTGGTATTATGTTGATTATGTTATCACTCTAACTTTGCTTGAAGATTCAGACCCCTCCTCTTATAGTCCTGTATCTCTGTAGCACTGCTCATTAGAAATATCATCTACTCTGGCAACAGGAAGACATGTGTTCAAAACACACCTCTGATTCTTAGTATTGCACGGCAATGAGCAAGTCTCTTAAACTCCAAGGTCTTCATGATCCTCATTGGTAAAATAAAAGAGTTGGACTAGATGATCTTGGAGGTCCCTTCCAGCACTACATGCATGAATTCATATTTTTGTGAGACATTTTTGAGTTCATAATTCATTTAACTTATTTACTCCTACCATCTCTCTTTATTGTGACAAAATTGACTTCTCAGAGACAGTGATATTCCATATATAATTCTATATGGTTTCTATATGCCATATAGAATCATTAGAAAATTATTGGTGCTTAAAAAGATGGGTTTTTATTTTAGAGGGAAGTCTGACTTCACTGAAATGTAAAATTTCCCAAGTTCAGTCATTTACTTTCTTTGCCTTCTTCATATCCTATCCGTGTCTAGCTCACTGATTATCTATTGTTTCTGTCCAAGATTCATATGTTGATTGACCAGCGATTCATCTATCTTTACATCACAGTGTGGAAAATAGGATTGCTTGTCCACTTTATCTGGCTAAAATATTTTGAAATTATTATAGATCTACCTAATACTCTGGTCTTGATGTGAACAGCAAGCTGGCATTCATATGCTTTGTATATTACATTTAATATGAGTTTGCCTCCCTTAGTCCAATAATTCCCTATTTATAAGAGAGAATAAGTTTTCATTGGGTTTCATCACTTTGGCATTCCATTCCTAACTGCAAGACAGTGGAAAGATAACCCTTCCCATAGAAGAATTGACATAGCTTTATGTGAAGATACCATGCATGCCCTTTGATTTATTGTTTGGAGTAGTGTTGAAAAGCATGTTCTGTTAGCAAGAAGGGTGGCATGAGTAACATCAAAGATGGTTATGGGATCTGTTCATGAGTGAGCTATTCTAGGAATCTCGGTTGAGTGATAAATATTGCCTCCCATTCTCTGGGAAAACATGTGTTTTAATGTTAAGCCTGCCAATAAGAGAACCCACAATAGGTCAATAGGATTATGTACATAACATCATAGCATTGGAGAGTAGGAGGCAGCTAGGTGACATGGATAGACTGCTAGTCAGAAACCCCAAAAGCCCTGAGTTCAAATTGTGCATTAAATAAACATTAATATCTGAACAACACTGACAAGTAATTTTCTTAACCTCTCAGACAGATTCTTCATCTGTAATAGCACCTATCTCACTGGGGTATTATGAAGATCAAATGAGATAATACATATAAAAGCCATTGAAAATCTGGAAGTATTGTCAAAAATGTTAGCTTTTTACTATTATTATAGATTTAAAGCAAAAAAAATAAACTACCTTAGAGTTCATCTAATCTACCTGTCTCATTTTTCAGATGAGGAGCAGTGGCCCAAGAGGTTAAATGAGCTGGGTCCAATGGATTCAGGGAAAATATATTAGGTCAATTTGTCCTTAAGCTTTTTCTATTTATTTACATGTTAGTAAAGTAAAATTAATTTCAGATATTTCATATAGTTGTCAGTGCGAAAAGATCAGTTAGCAAATTATCCATAAAAATGGACACAGACTTACACTCTGATTATCTTTAAGAAATCTTGATACACCTTACTGTCTAGGCTGAAGGTAAACAACTTGAATCTATATTAAGTAAGATGTGAAGTGAATTTTAATGTTCTTAAGCAAAAAGACTTTAATCATATCTAGAATTCGAACCAGGGAATGTCTCTTTTGCCCCAAGAGGCTTGAATAGAAATGAAACTGGCTCAATAGTTGGGTTATTCCATATCTAATTGCTTAGGCTCCAGATGGCATTTCCCCCCTTTCATCAAAATTATCAAATGAAAACAAAACCATTTGGATCTCAATATTGTCCTTAAGATAGCAGCTGAAATATGGAAAATTATCAGCATAAGATATTAGCAAGTCTAATCTACAATGTTATTTTTTTCATTCTAATCTAATAAATTGCCCATCTTAGGTAGTAAGTATTACTTTGAAATAAATCAAGGATTGAACCTTATCTAGACAAAAACCCCTCCCCCCCGATTATTCTATTTTAACCTTTATAAGGCTCTTTAAATCCAAAAGTTTATCCCTCTACATAATTAACAAAAGAACAAAAAATCTAAACATTAGAGGAGGTTTCAAGGGTCAGTTAGTCCAAAGTGTACCTGGGAAGGAATAATTTTCATTATTTGTGAAAAAAAAAATCATCCTGTGTTTTCTTAAGGACTTCTAGTGATGGGGAATGCAATCCTGCCAGAGACTGATCATATTTATGGCTTAACAGGTTTTCTTCATTTCTTATGAGCCAAAATATCTTTCTGTTATTTTTTTTCAACTCATACAAAGGACATAGTTAATCATTGAGTCAATCAATCAATATTTATGGAAAATCTTCCATATACCTATATATACTAGGTTTTGGGGAAATCAATAAATTAGATAAAACCATTTCTATCCTCTATGAGGATATACACAAGTATACATTTAAGTATATATGTAATGGGTATCAATAATTACATATGTGTATATGTATAAATATGTACATGTATAAATAGAATAAATATAAAAACAATAAATCCAAATAAATAATTTAAACAAAAGAAGCAGCTGAAACCCAGACAAACAAAGCTGTGTTGGAACTATCATGTTAAATTTTAAGCATATATGTTTTAAAATTTGTGTGTAATGGAGATTCACAATTTTACTTGTGGCCCTCTTTTTTCCTGCTATTTGAATGTGTAAATATTTGTTCATGCTTATTTAACTTATAGTAATAAAAGAGATGACAAAAAACTGGAGAGGAGTTAATATCTTCTTGTAGATTCAATAGAAAGCCACCAGTTTATTCAGTATTCAAATTATATTTATTCATCATCAAATCTTCACTTAAAGGTAATATATCTGGCAGAAATATGGAAAATGAACTGAAGTGGGGAGAAACCAAATGAGAGGCCAAATAGGAGGGTATTAAAATCATCTAAGTTAGGAGTTTTGGGGGTCTGAAGTAAAGTGTGTAAATGTAGAGAAGAGATCAGATTTAAGAGTTTTGAAGATAAAAATAGCAAAATTCAAAAACTGGATATGTGAGGTGAAGGAGAATGAGGCATAGAAGATAATTCCAAAATTACAAACATGAGAACCTGGAAGAATGGTGGTGCATTTCACAGAAACATGGAAGTTTGGAAGAGGGGAGAATATTGGAGGAAAGATAATTGAAATTCCTATTTGAGAAAGAAAGCATGATCACAGTTTCAACAAGGGAATGGATGTAATAATATTACTGGGGCTGTGGGGCTTTAGGAGGGCAACAAAAAGACACACCACAGAAAATTGCTCAGCTTCTCCCAGATTATAGCACTTGGAGCTTCAAAGTGACCTTAGAGACTATCGAATCCAACACCTCACATTTTGTGGAGAAGGGATTACCTTTAATCCCAATCATAGTGACCTGGGAAGTTTATACTCAAAATGTTTAAACTAATGGGACTGTTGGTTAGGCATTTCATTTTCCCCTTGGCTCTGCATTGTCCAGATAAGTTTTTCAAGGTATATATCATCTCACAATCCAAACAAGGGCTTGGGTTAATTCTCCTGTTTGTGGTCATCTTCAGTCCTGTGATGTATTTGTATTAGCACTAAGAGAATCTCCTCCAGTTCAATCAGAAATGATTGAGGAACTTAGAAACCCTTGAGGTAGCTACTTTTGAAATGTCTATCACATGTATTTGCTGTTCAGTCACTGTCTGGGAAAAAGGAAAGAAACACAAAGCAGAAGAAATTCATGTTCTCAGGCAGACCTGCTTACCAGAGAGCAGCTTCCAAGTAGGAGGAGAGGTTGGAGGAAGAGATGTCTATCCCTACCTTCCACCAGAACTCTTGTGGAGAGAGTTTAGTGCTACAGAAAGCACAGAGAGGAAGACCATGTCAGCAGTTCTATCTCTTCCTTTGAAATGTATTCATGAGGACTTTGTTCCTGGCCTAATGGCTAATTATTCTTTAATGCATCTCCCTTCCCTTCCTGCCCCAATATTTCTGAGGATTACTGCATCATCCCAATGGTTTAAATCACTCAGCCCTGTCATGTCTCCTTTGGCCCAGGGGAAATGGTGTAGGGTCCCACGGATCACAAAACTCACTCAGTTGTTTTTATGATCCAGGGATATTGTTAGCTTAAAAAGTACTTATATATGAAATATTTTTGTGGTCCAAAATACAAGAAGGACCCATTGCTGAATAGTTATGGTTTTATACTAGTAATACAAAAAGGCTGGAGAAGTGGAGCAGCAGATAGAGTATCATTCTGTTATTGCCTAAATATAATACTAAATATCAAACTTTGTGATACATTTTTTTTCAGGTTAAAATGTAACTGGTCTGACATAAAGGTCTGGGACAAAAATCATGACTGATATACCACCATATTGATTTATTTTCATGATATAGCAATCCATTCTGCATTAAGTAATAATATTAATAAAGAAAATGACCAACATTTGGCCTAAAAGGAAATGAGGTTGGAGGAAATAATAGTCATCTTTAATAGCACTTTGTAGTTTACAAAAGCTTTTATGGATATATTATAATTTGATTTTCACAATCTTGTTTGTCAGGCAATGCAAATGTTATTATTCACAAGTTGCCAGGAAGGAAACTGAGGCTCAGAGAGGTCCAAGTGATCTATTTTTCAAGATAGTGAGAATCTGGTTTTTAGACCTTAATACAAATTCTTACACTTCTTCATGATAAATGAACTGTTTGCATCCTCTTGATTTATTCAATAATGAGACATACTGTGTCATTTAACCTGTAAGTAATGACATGCACATTGTAGATATTCCTATTTTCACTGTTTTTTAGGGATACCCACAAGGAGATCTCTTTTTGGCTATTTGGGCCAAAGACAGGTGATCGTCACTGCCTTTGCATCCCTCAATATGAGGCATGTATATCTGTGTATTTCACACCCTGATACATGAGACTATCACTTTTGATGAAGGCTATACATCTGGATATTCTGTTTTTGTTCTTTTAGCTTCTTTAAAGAATCAAAATTGTGCACGATTACTAATTATCATTGAACCTGAGGGCAACTGAGAGATGCCTGGTGGGTGACAGTAGGCTGCCACATACTATCAAGATGGCTTGCCCACAAGAAGTAGTACGAGTGAAATTCTGGGAAGTATATGATTGACTGATTCAATGAGCTGACAACATAATACAAGTAAGGAACAACAGATGAATGATCTTAGTGCTGCAAAGGCAGGTTAAAAAATGTTTTAAAACCATTGAGAAGTACAGAATGAAACATGCTATTCACTTTATTTCCTCTATAATTTTTTTTTCTAAGGTGAGCAATATATATATATATACATATATATATATATTGTTTCACAACATGATGAACAAGAAAATATGTATTACATTATGATATATATACAGTTTAAATGCCTTCTTAGGGAAAAGGGAAGGATTGGATGGAGGGGGAAAAGAATGATATGGTTTATGGGATATAGCTACTATAAGAATTTGTTTCTCTTGGACAAACATATGATTTATTTCAGACGTATAACAAATAATATGTATTATATTATAATTATTACATATTACATTATGTCCTATATAAAAATAAACATGACATTCTACACTGAAAAAACAACTAGAGGAAGATCTCTAGATATTGAATAGATTCTGTATGGAAGATTAATGGGAAGATAAACATTACACAATATGAGAAATCACTGTTGAATTTCTGTTTACTGTTAAATTTAGTATCCACATCAATGAGTTAACAAGCTTACTAAAGTTATGAAATATTTTATAGAATAATAGAATTTTAGAAATGGAAAGGCATTAGATGTTATTAGTTCAAATTCTTTATTTATATATAAGAAAACCAGAATGCTGAGAAAAAATGAAACATACGTGACTTCCCCAAACACAGAAAAAAAAATCTATATAGTGGTAAAGTTGGGAGTAGAACTTATATCCTTTAATTTCCTTTTTAAAATATTTTATATCTTTTTTCACCTTGGGAGGGAGAGAATTGGGAAATTAATTTCTTTAGGAAGATTTTTTTTCTCACAGTTATGACTCAATGCAATTTTTTTTTTTTTTGGTGATCAACAAGGGAATGACAGAATGCTGTTGTGTATTCACTATATCTCTCCATCAAATGTGTAACTGTGAGAATGTCATCTGCAGAAGAGTCATTTGCAAAAACCTGAATGTTCCCTTCTCATATTTCAAGTGAGGGTATTTTCAGTATATTCACAGACCATTCTCATAAAGATTTTTAGAGATGATAAAGCAATCCTTTTGGGTGGCAGATTTTTATGACTTCTCAGGTCCAAATTTTGAAATATTAATTCCATCTGAGATATTTCCCATTCTTTTGTAATTTTCTCCTTTAAAATATCACAAAAATTCTTCCCCAAGTACCTTTCAGAAGAGTTCAGCTCCAAGAAAATTGTCTTCTGTATATATCCAGTAAGAATTAGTCACTTTTCAATTTTAACTTTATGAAGGCCATTTTCATTTCTTCTTATTGAATATTGAAATGTTTGAATTTATATGTACCAATTTTATTTTGATGATAGGAATGTACAGATATGATATCAGATTTTTCCATTTCCCATCATTAGTAGTTTAATTTTGATTTATAAAAGCTCTTGGGATGATCTATTTTTGTGCATTAGGACAATTTTCTGAAGGTGCATTTTTACCACTGCTTTTCTCTGTTTTGTTAGGTGAAGCTATTCATTATTTTCATCATACTTTAGTATAATGTTTTGCAGATGAGTTTATACTCTAAAACAATATTATTCTTGGCTGCCATCCATTATTGCTTGGAAGGGAAAGGAAATACTTATTGACTGAGATAATTTCTGAACCCTTTTGACTTCTTTTCTGTGACAACAATTTTATATCAATTATAATTCTCTAAGAAAAAACTAAATGACTCAAGAGGTAGAGCAATAGTCATAAAGTCAGGAAGATATGAGGTCAAATCTGGCCTCATACATTCACTAGCTATATAACTCTAAGCAAGTCACTTAACCTCTCCTCTCTGCCTTAATTCACTGGAAAAAAAATTTGCCAAGCTCCCAAGCTTTGCCAGGAAAATCCCACACAAGATCACAAAGAACTGGATACAACTGAACAACAAGTAGTAACATTCCAGTTTTTAAAATCCATACTCCATTTTTGAGAGTTAGCAGCTTATTCATATAGGTCAAGCTATGGCATTGTGGGTACAGAGTGGATAGAATGCTTGACCTGGAGTCAGGAATACTTGAATTCAAATATGTCTTTAGGAACTTTCCAGCGGTATAACACTGGGCAAGTCACTTAAGCACTGTGTGCCCAAGTTTCTTTAACCATAAAATGGAGATAATAATAGCATTTATCTACCAAGGTTGTTGTCAGGACAAAATGAAAAATTATTTGTAAATCACTTTGCAAACAAAGTATTACATAAGTACTAGCTGTGACTATGATGGTGATAGAGCTGTATAGAGGAATTATAAAATCACAAAATTTGAGATCAGAGAAGAACCTCAAAGCCCAAAAAACTAACCAATGCCTTACCAAGAATCCATTTTCCAACATCCTTGGAGAGTGGTCATTCAGTTCTGGTTGAAAAGCTACAATTTAGGGAAATCTTTTGAGGCCACCCATACAACTTTGAGTTGAATTGATAGGAAGTTACAACTTTGTTCCACTTAAAAAAAATACATCCATTGATTTTAATTCTGCCCCCAGATCAAATTGAAAAATATCTACATAACATCTCTTCCAATGTTTTAAGACTTCACTCTCCCCCATTATCTCTATTATCCAGGTAAATCATCCTCAGTTTTTTCAACCCATCTTCAAATGGCACATTTTTCAGTCCTGTCACCATCCTGGTCACTTCAGAACATTTCCAAGTTGTCTATGCTCTTCCTAAATTAAGGCTTTCCCAATGGCCAACCATAGTACTGTGATGATTATACAAAGTTTTGATTATTTTGAAAAAAATAGTATTTTAGATCGCATTGTAACTTTAGTCCACAGTTTTTCTTCACTCGATTAGGATAATTATTGATGTTTCAGTACCAAATAAAAAACCAGATTAATTATTTCAGAAATAATTATGCCCATATGAAGATGAAATGAATTCAGTTTCTGAATTCTTTTATTTGTGAATTCACTATTTCTTGTTATTTTTCTTCATCTAATTTTGTCTTTACCTCTAACATGCAATAAATTCTCAAATGAATTTTGAGCAGATTGCTTGAAGAAGAAATGACTGACTCATTACCTTTATATGATATATGAAAGTGGGAAAATAGTGTGCTTTTACTATTCCTGGGAAGTTCTTTTCCCACTGCCTCCCCCTCCCTTAAGAGAACCTCCCTTTATATGCTTTACTTATATAGTTCTCGATAGTACTTTCTAATTCGTTAATAATGCTAGATTTTTTTCAAGGAGGAAAATTATTTTTCCTTCTACATATAGTGATATCTTAAAATGTAAATGACAAGGTTAAGAAAACACATTGGTATTAATTTTGAATTAAATCTAAGAGACCAACATCCCTGCCCTCATAGAGCATACATTCTAGTATTGTAGATAACAAATGCATATATCCCCAAGAAATTTAAAAGTACATACAATAAGAGAGAGGACATTAATAGCTGGGGGGACCATGAAAAACCTGCTACACGAGATCACATTTGCAACTCTTTATAGGAAAAGGGGACTTAATATGATAGAGATGAAGCAAATCATTCCAGACATGAGGAAAGTTGTATGGAAGAGTGGACCATTCTGAGTCATGAAGATGGGAGATAAAGCATCATGTGTGGCTCTTTTTAATTTTTTCTAAACAGGAAAAGACAAGGAATCTGTGATCCTACAAGATTACATACAACTTAAAATTATATTTTTGCTCTTCCATTTCCTTCCCTTTCCTCTCCTTTGCCACTCTTTACTCTTCTTTCCCCATGACCATTTCCCATGAAGCACAATAAAATATGATTAACAAGAGTTTTCTTTTTGCCTCCTCCCTCTCCCTTGATCTTTTCAAGATCTCTCCCAAGAAGGCTGAAGGAATTCTGTACATACACACCTCTATCCCCTGCTTCCCTCACTGCTCACCAGAGTAATTACACAGCTGGGGAGGCTCTTCTGTTGCTACTCAGCCTGTCTTACCTCCCTGTGCTGTTTGCTCCCACACTGTGCCGACAGCATGATTATAATGTGGAAGCAAAGCAAAAAGCACCCCAGTGAAATAAGCCAGCCTGACAGCCTCCCAAAAGCCACCCTGGTGATTTACTAGCTTGATAAACACTACGCACTACTTAATAGGGCCTGATGCTCAGTTCTTAGACAAGTGGACTTCCCAACTGAATCAAAACATCTGGCTACTACTCTTCAGATTAATGCTATATAAGATTTGAAGCTAGAAAGGACCTTAGAAGACATTGGTTTAAGCCCCCATTTTACACATGAAGTGACTGAGGTTTAACAGATTGAAGTAATTTGTCTGTGATCATATCAATACCAAGCATCTAAGCTGCAATTCAAGCCAGGTTCTCTGAGACATCAGATCTAATGTTCATTCTATTATATATTATTTACATTTCCAATGCTATGCAATCTATTTGAGTGAAACAACTGTGGAAGTATCAAAGATTTAGAACTGGAAGGGATCTGGGAGGCTATCTAATCTATACAGATGATGAAATAGAGGATCAGAGAAGTTACATGACTTTCCTAGAGTCAGACAGTTTGTAAATTCTAAATAGATCTTATTGGCTCCAAGTCCACATTCTAGCTTCTAAAACACACACACACATATACACATGCTTACACATATATGAATATTTACTTAACTGGTACTGGTTCCAAAATTCCCTCTACCAAGTAACATCTATTCTTCAGCTTATATTCTCAGAGTATTTCCTATGGTTAAGTGTTTAAGAGACTATGTTACTAATAGGATTTTTAACCTGTGTCTTCCTGACACCAAAATAACTCCCTACATATGATTCTATATTGCCTATATAGATCATTATATATGTTGTATAGAGATGTGAAAATAGGTAGATAGGTCAATAAATTTTGATATTCTCTAAGTTTCATTTTTTTCCTGGAAGTAATAATATCTGAGCTTTTCCCCAGATTTTGGGGAGCTTTTTTGGATATCTTGAGAACTGATCCATCAATTCACTCTTAATTATGTTACACCTGGCTTGGACAGTGTCTATTTACATTTTGTCTATTAATTTGTCTTTCCCATCTTTGTTCTCTTTAGTAACATTTTTACCTCTTCTATAAATACATCTGGGATTGTGATGTTCCAGTCCAATGTGGTGGACCAACTGTTCTGGATGGTGAAAAGAGCTTATTATAAATACATTTACATATCATTCTCATCTTTTATCTATTGTTATACTTCCAATTTCATAATTAAATTCCTTTGGAATGACTTTGCTTATTGGATGTCTTGTCAACATTTAGTTAAATTGGTTTTGCCTTCTCCTAAATGAAGCAATAATATTCACATTCTCATACTGTACTCCATCTCTAGGTCATCATTGATCAAGTCATCAGTACTTCTTTGGCCCATTCATTCAACCAGTTTTAAGTCTACCCAAATGTTCCTCATTTAATGCACACATCTTTATATTGTCTACAAAATATAGGTGTATATGTGCATTGTAAAATTGATTGGGAAAGGAAATAGGCAATTGGAAAAACAGGGGGATAATGGGAGGTTTGTATGGGGTATGGAGGAGTTGAGGGGAGAGAGAGAATATCACTCGGTGAAGCAAAGGAGGGAGATGCCCCCTGCTGAGAGGAAGCAGCAGGGTTCCAATAAGGACTGTTTGTAGTTGAATGACTGAACTGAAGTTCAGCTCCCTCTATAACCAGAAAAGATAGTCCACTTATCTGACTGTGAATTCAAATAATATAAAGTTTAATAACCAGTTGGGATTGGAGTTTTTTCCTCAGCTTTAGAGTTGAGGCCAGGCCCCGGAGGCTGGCGGAGGGTTTGTCCCACTCCCGTCTACTCTATATCAGTCCTGCTTTGGCTAATTCAGAATCTTAGCAGTAGACAGAAAGCAAACAAGAACAGTTTTAATCTTCAGAAGCCCGTATCTTCGGGCTGAACAAGTAGAGGCACACCACACCAGACTGGGTTGAACAAGCTCCTCTCTCCTCCAACACCAGGAAGGAAGTGCTAGTCACAAGACCCAACTGCCACTCCCAGTTGCCCCTTCCCCCACCAACAGTTAGTCTAGATTCCTTTCCACAGCATTGATTTTTTTTGTAATTCAGTCCTCTAATTTGTGTAGCTTAAGGGATACCAGGTGAGTATATTTCTATTATCAATTAATGCCTATTCTTAAACTTGTTTTCTTAGAGGGTTGCCTTGGGTTATTAAGAGAGACTTCGTCAATTGCCTGTCTGAAATCCAGACCTGATTCTATAGCTTTATCTTATTAACTTAATGACACATATCTTATCTCTGTTGTTTTCTTGATCTATTAGTCTAACAGTCTTGTAAAAAAACAGAAATGAGGTTACTCAGGAATAATTTGCTTTTTGATGAAGTACCCTTAGTGATTACTACTTCTCTCTGTACATGATCAGAAATTATCTAATAATACTTCTAGAATTTTGCCAGAGATTCCAGTAATTTACTGGTCTATGTTCTTCAGAATTCAACCTTTTAAAATGGGTTATTTGTCCTTTTTTATTTCTGTAGCTCATCCTTGACTATTAAAAAAAAATTGTGGGGTATATACCATTTTTTATTTATTGTGACACCAGGAAATATAGGGTGTTTTTTTTAATCCCTGATTTCAGAAGGCAGTTCCATACCCTCATCATTTCCATCTTGATCTTACATTTCAAATTCCTATGAAGAAATTTTGTTTTATCCTTACAAATCTGATGGTCTCCTTGGTAGTGAAAACAAAGACAATGTAAGAATTTACTATTTGGGTCTTTTTGTTGTCAGTTATCATTATCTATTCACCCTAATGACTAATATTATCCTTTCATTCATTTGTCTACTTCTTTCCTTCAATACAGTGTACCAATAGTCATTTGCAGAATTTATTGTCTGCCTCAGATTGTTCTAAATTCTAGAATTTATGATAATTATTTCTGGGAAAAATGCATTTTTTATGTATTCACAGTTTTATGTCTTTTCTTTCATCTCCTATTTATGTCTTTTTAAAAAATGAAGCTGGAAGGTAATTTCTTAGTACAAATACATCAGTCTCTTTTGAGAACTGTCCTCTTCCTTTCTTGTTGCAATAGTCTGCATTTGTCTTAACAACATAGTGCTAAAGTGAATCATTTACACACACACACACACACACACACACATATACACAACCTCTAAAAGGAATTAAGGGTGTGGTGTGATATGTGACATAGAATAATCACACACCAATGTCTAACATTACAGTTATATATCATCTTTCATGCCTTTCATGTAGGGCTGTATTAGTACCCTATTCTCTCTCTGGATTGGCTCATTCATTCCTACCTGCTCCCTTTCTACTAGTTTTAGATGCCCAGAGATAGTCAATCACCACATGTTAATATTCTAATTCTCTCAGGTTCAAGAGGATAACTATGTTGAGGGGAAATACATTTCCCCCTCATGACATTCTAGCTCTTGAGCCACCATTTAATATGTTTAAACCATGGATGTCCATTCACAATAATGATATTTTAAAATGTTGAATAACACATCATGCACTTATGTATAAAGCAAAATAGTGGGCATTTAGTTGACCCAGTGAATTGAGAGTCAGAGCTAGAGATAGGAAGTTCTGGGTTCAAATCTGGATTCAGATACTTTCTAGCTGTGTGATCCTGGCCAAGTCCTTTAACTCTCATTGCCTTGCCCTTCCCACTCTTTGGCTTTGGAACCAATGCAAAGTATTGATTCTACAATGAAAGGTAAGGGCTTAAAAAGAAGATGACAAATTAAGGCACATTACAGGTACTATTAAAGAAAGTGCATAATAATAAAAAATTAGAATGTACATACAAACCTGGATTCTGGTATTTCTCCAATGCATTTAATATCTGTGGTGAAAAGGACACGCACATTTAAAGGATCCTAGCAGGGAAGTGCATTAGGGAGGGAAACAGATGTGTTCAGAGTTAACTGATAACTGGATTGCAGATTATTGGTCAATTCAGGAACATCAGCATTATACAAAGTCATTTTTTGTTAATTATTTAATGGTTGGTCATCACTATTTTTTATCTGAGCAAATGCTTTTGTTTTGGTCTATTGGAACAGTCATTTACAAGCTTTCCAATTTACCATAATGCTTTAAAAAGTGCTTAGAAAGCATTATGCCTTATTATGAAGAGAAATTCTCTTTAAGACAGTAAAATGAAGAGCACATCAGACTGGTTATCTCTGGGCTATACACCTCAGAGTAGGCTGTTAATCCATTCACTGTTGTCCAATCAGGAGAGAACTCACTGAAATATAACTCAAGCTTTAGCCAGCTCATCAGGATACCACAGTAGCTGCAAAGCCCACCTAATGCTCACCGCTTTTTCTTCTCAAACTAGTGGTAACAGCAGAGAGTAATAAGTTCTGTTGGAACTCTAATTGGTGCTGAAGGGCAGTAACTGTCACTGAAACTCTTGGCCAATGAAATAAATTTCCCATCAGTCAATCATCATTCAATGGACTGCTTCTAATCACTGTGATTGTGATTCCAATAATCCCCCTTGCTATATCTTCAGTTTTTCTGAGGTTCCCATGTCAGATTCTTCTATCAAGTTAAGCTATCTGGTTCCTCCTTGCTTCAATGACTTAAATGAGAGCTTTCTCCTTCTCACATACTATAATGTTACTTAAAAAACCATAACCACTCAAATTTATCCTATCAAATCAACTTTGTTGTTTGTTGTTCATTAATTTCCTATACCTGATGATTGGAGTTTTCTTGGCAAAGACAAAGATACTGGAGTGGTTTGCCATTTCCTTTTCCAGCTCATTTTGTAGATGGGGAAACTGAGGCAAACAGAGTTAAGTGACTTGCCCAGAGTCACACAGCTATTGTAAGTGTCTGAAACTAGATTTGAACTTACATCTTCCTGGCCCAGCATTCTATGCACAGTAATATTTAGGCATCCAACTAGTCCTTCAAAAAAATCAAACCTTGGATTACAGCTCTTAATGTGATTTCCCTCTCTATTTTTTAGTTTTACATTTTAGACACAAAATAGCTACATTCGAATGAGCTGAAGTACCCATAATGATTATAGATGTCCTTGAGATAGATTTTAATTTCATGGTGTTCTTGAAAGTGTGCTTTTATACTCATATTTTTCCATTTAAAAGAAATAAAACATTTTCCTTTACCTTTTAATCATTAAATATAAAAGATGAGTCTTATTCTATATTATTCACAAAGATTTCCAAGTCTTCATATTATATGCCAGCTCATTTTCTAACTAAAACTGTCCTTTCTAAAGGCTATATTTATTTTTATGTGGATATTATATATAGATTTATATGTATGTATATGTTAGAAGTTTTATTAAGACAGTTACTTTTTTATTTCTATTAGGGATCAAAACGTCCACATTCAACATGGATGACTTCTTACATTCTTTCACAATATTACATTTTTTTTTCTGTTACTGCAAGATACTTTTTTATGATCTTTCCATTGCCAAACCATACTATAAAGAAATGGGTCTTGAACATGACAAACAGGGAAGTATGTGTCATATGAAAATGGATTTACCATCTATATCATACTCCCTGCCTTCTTGGGAAGGGGATGGGCTGGGAGGGAGGAAGAGGAACAAGAATGAGACATGGATTTTTGTATATAACTAATGTGAGAATTTGTTTCTCTTGGACAAACATATTTATTATAATCTATCATATTTATAGCAAATCACATTTATTGTATCATCGTCATGTTACATATTAAAAAGAAATAATTTAAAAAAGAAACAGGTCTTGAATAATGTACTTACACCATCATTTCCTCACTCTTGCCCTGCCTTCCCCAGTACAATTTTAGGAAATGAGATTTTACCTGTGCTTTCTTCGAGCTTATTGAAACCTATTCTTCTCACCGCTCTCACAAATGCATGGTGTACCTTCCCCTTTCCTAAAACCCAGAAATCAAGTGGTCATTTCTTTCCAGAGCTCTGTTCTTTCTTTATGAGAATCAGTTCCAAAATTGCGATTACTTTCATTGATTCAAAAACTTTTTGAAGAAAAATATAAAAATACCTCATATTTCTATGGTATCTACTAGGTACTAGGCACGGTGCTAAACACTTTACAAATATTATTTCATTTCATTCTCACAACAATCCTGGAAGGTAGTGTATAATTATCTCCATTTTACAGATTAGAAAACTGAGGCACGAGATGAAGAGAGATGAAGAGACCAAGATCTGAGACCCGCCAATAAGTGTCAAAGACCAGTTTTGATTTCAGAGCTTCCTCACTCCAGGCTACACCTTCCATATACTGGGTGCCACCTAGCTGCCACAGACAAACAAAGAACTTAAAATTGAACAGGAGGAGAGAACTCTTGAGGCTCATCTTTGGTCACCTTTAGAATTCTTTCAATAATTACCATAAACTTTCTGTGGCAATAACCTGTTTAATAGCACTAATTTCTCAGTGAAGTTAAATGGTCAAGAGTCATGGAATGCAATGATGCTAAATGAATCAAAGGTACACATACCATAAAGGAAAAGGGAAAGAAGGCTTGAGAGTCTATTATTTGAATTGCAAAAGTTGCATACAAGATACTATCAGGTACAAATTAGCCTGGAACAAAGGATAGGCCAAACACAGAAGGAGAGATAACAGAAAGACTGCATGAGCTCATACTGTCTTTCACAAAATAAATATTTTTAAGTTCCTCTAGGGAATTTTTATAGAGAATAGATGGAAAGATGGGGATAAGAATTGAAAAAAATGAGAATTTAAGGGAAAGAGTAATGTTTATTGGTATAGAAGTACCCATACTTTGGATACCATTAATTTTCCAAAGAGCTTACAGCTATTGTAGGCATAAGCAAAGAGGAGAAAGTTGATGTCATTAGGCCTGACAGAGTATTCAGAGAAAATAAATTATCTAGTGGGTGATTCATAAAAAACCAAATAAAACTGAACAACAATAACAACAACAGCAACAACAACAAAAAAAGCCCTTTTTCCTTGATCCTAGAATGTTATAATTATATTTAGAAAAGAAATAGAAAATATAGAGAAGAGCATTTGTTTGCTCCAGGCATTGACCTCTGTCCTTATTATACATAAGGACATAAAAGGCTATCATATGAAAGGAGAATGGTGAATTATTGGCACTACTGAAATCTTTTAGAAGCTCAGCTTTCCTAGATGAATAATGATGTTGATGTCAAGAAAAATCATTACATGGAACATCTTGGCTAGTCTCCTGCTAGAAACTTTAATTGACTGTTGAACTGGGGATTGGTGATGTCCAATTTGCTTTAGGTCAAGTCTTCATTAAAAAGTGAATTTATTTTTTGAGTTCTCCAGAATAAAGTTATAATTTTCTTTTGAATTATAGTGATGGTCCAGTCTTATTTAAAGTTTGTTCAACTCTAATAAGTATAATTTTTATTAAAAATAATGAAGAGCAATTTGGGAAAGAAGCATAACTCTAATGGTGTTATTTTTCCTTTTTAATATGATCTTTAAATCAAGCATTTCAAGATGATGCACAGAAAACAGCTTTCTCTAGGGAAATAACCCTGTACACTAGACATCTTTGTAAGGGTTCCAGTAAGGGCCCAATGACTTGTTCCTTGGCTTTGCCCTGTTTGCTTTATCATTCATATCATCATGATATATTAAACAACCACTTATGGCATCTTGCTAGGGTAAGAAACCAGACTTTACCTCTGTTAACTAAGTTGAAACAAAATATGTATTATCAAAAGAAAATGCAGATTGTGATTGATAGATTTTCCTCAAAGGAATTCCCTTTGTGGATTAAATCATAAGTCTGATAAAAGAATATGGGTATACATATTTATATGCACACAAACACATACTATGCACACATATGTGGGATGTATGTAGTAATAATAATTGCTAGCATTTATATAGCATTTTTAGAGTTTGTAAACTGCCTTACAAATATCTCATTTCATCCTCACAAAAAGCCCAGGAATTATTTATAATATTCCTTTTTTTTAAAGATGAGAAAATGGAGACAGAAAGAGGTTAGTTAAATGAGTCAGTTACCAGGAAAATGAGGTGGTAACCAAGAATCACCCCATTAGTAAGTATCTGGGAATACTTTCTGACTCAGGGTCTAGTGCTCTAACCACTGTACCAACTAGCTTCCTGTATTCATACAGATGTGTATAAAAATACATGTGTATATAGGTGCCATACAGAAATACCTTCGAGAATATATATTTCCATATATACAGATAACATGTATACATAAACATACATGAATGTGTACATATATGACTGTTTAAACAATCCATTAAAAATAGTTCCCGTTACCTTAGAGACTTTACTAAAATATAAATATACATTCATTTTAATGCATATATCTATTTGTTTAGACAATCTAGTTTTTAAAATTGTTTCCATTATACTCATTATAGTCCCTGCAAAAAAAGGATAAGACAGTCAGATAGACAATATTCTTATATTGTTTCCATAGATAAATGAAGCTGGATTATTTAAAAATCTATTTTTTTATTATAGGTGTGTGTATCTGTGTATAATGTTGGCTCACTTCTTTCCACATCGCCAAGCGGGCTTTGACTCTTGCCTCACACAGCCCTGAAAGCACCCAGGGGCTGTGAGCCCCAAAAGAGGAGTCAGGTTTATTTGTATGACTCGTTGCCACCACCCCAGTGACACTTGGGGGAAATGTTTTAAACAAAGCTTACACATGGCTCACGTCTAGGGTCTCCTCAAAAGGTGAGCAATAGGTTTTCTCCTCGAACAGGTGCAGAATTTCCAATCTGGGTATCAGATACAGGACTGCAGTTATTTCATCCATCCGAGGAACTGCACAAGACACAAGTCTGCCAGGCACATGTGAAGAGAGAAATGCAAACATAATCCATGTCCAGCAGCTCCGTCTTCTCTCTTCTTGCTGTGACAGAGAGTTCACATTTTTATTCACCACACACTTGTGCTCTCTGAAGAGATCACGAGTCCAGATCTCCTGGGCAGTCTGCATGGGGCTTGGACTTTTTTTGGTCCTTCAGCTACTGGGCTTTTGTAATGGTCCACTTCTCTTCCAAGAGTCAGTGCAGTGTTAAGGAAATCAGGTCTGACCAAGCCAGCATGTGCCTCAGGAACTCTCAAGTTCTCAACTCACAAAGTAACTGCCTCATTGTCAGCATTTTTGAAAACCAAAAGGTTTAAGATCCTGAGTAAGCACAAACTCCATTTTATTTATATACATATAATTTCATTTACTCATGTATTACATATGATTCCATTTATTTATATATTATATTATAAGTATATATTAATATATTTATAGTTATGTAGATAATTTCATTTATTTATACATTAAATATATAATTTCACTTATTTATATTCTATATATTTATATTATATTTATATATAAGTTCATTCATTTATATTACATATGGATACTATACTTATGGTTATATATTAATATTATAGTTATAGTTATATATGTAATGGGCACAATAATAGCACCTAGCTCATCAAGTTTTGGTGAGAATCCACTCGCATAACATTTATAAGAAGTGCTGAACACTGTGCATGGCACATAGTAGGTGTTAAATAAATGTTTACTTCCTTCTCTCTTTTTTCTGCCCCTTTTAATGATATGTTAATTTATTTGTAAAATTCAATAAGATTCTATTTCAAACCTATTACTCTTCTTGAAAAATTGTAAAATAATTTTGTATGAATCCAAAAAAGGGCACTGATAAGTCCAATGCAATTAATAGTGTATTCAATTGAATTCTATTCTATTTAATTATCTCTTGAGGTTACAATAAATTACACCTTTTGTTTTGATAAATCCGTAAATCCTCAGGTATTAAGAAATAGATAATTTTTCTTTTCCACCCCTTAATTTTTATTTCAAAGCTTCATCTAATTTTATTCATTCTGCCTATGAAGCATTATATAACATTTGCATTTATCTTTAAGAATATGTTTTTGATTAAAATTTGAAGATTATTTTCATCTAAGAAGCATTTGGGCTTCTTATAATTTGCTTAACTGTTGGGATTCACTTTCCCCAACCAAACTGAGGGGCTGAGTGGATTCCCTCCCTCCCTTCCTTCCTTCCTTTCTTCCTTCCTCCCTTCCTTTCTTCCTTCCTCCCTTCCTTTTTTCCTTCCTTCCTTCCTTCCTTCCTTCCTTCCTTCCTTCCTTCCTTCCTTCCTTCCTTCCTTCCTTCCTTCCTTCCTTCCTTCCTTCCTTCCTTCCTTCCTTCCTTCCTCCCAATTCATTGTTGTTCCACTTAAGAAACATAAAGACTAAACATTAAAGAGATGGTAAATGTGTGAGAAATCATTCAGTGTGTATCCTATGTAGTTATTAGTATCATATAGCTATAACAATCCTGAGTAACTATTGTCTCCTTACAATTTGGATATCCTTCATCTAAGAACAAGCCTTGCTCATTTTAAAGGAGTTTATCAGTAGAATATTCTTTTTGCCTTATCAGACATATTTTCTCCTAAAGTGTGACATGTTTGCAGTTACTATGGACGTGGGAAATGTCAATGCTATTAAGAAGTGACTTATTATTATAAGTAGATGTTAAAACTGCATCAGTTTGTTTCCAAAACACATATTTGAAATTAATGATCTGGAAGAAGGATCCATCAATTGAAGAGTGAATGAAGAAGCTGCAGTATATGGTTGTAATGGAAAACTATGGCATCAAAAGAAATTATGAATAGGATGAGTTCAGAGAAACCTGGAAAGACTTAAATAAACTGATGCAAAGTGAAGTGAACAGAACCAGAAGAACAGTATATACAGTACAGAAATATTGTGTGGTGATCAACTGTGAAGTACCATTGTCAGCCAAACAAGGTTCAATAATGACCCCAAGGGACTCATGGTAAAAAATACAGAAACATAAATTGTTATCCAGAAGCAAAGAAGGAATCTGCAGGTGAAAGCAGGACATTTTTAAAGTTATTTCCTTCATGAGGTTTTTTTTTATTGTATATGTGATATGTATCTTCAGGAACAACACGGAGAATACAGAAATATGTATTCCATGTAAGCATTGGTATAATTGTTAACCAACGATTTACAGTTCTTGGATTATGAGGGAGAGAGAGAATCTAAACTGAAAAATGTCAGAAAACAATTGTCAAAAATTGTTTCTACAGGAAATTGAAAAAATAAAATTTAATAAAAAAGAAAATAAATAAAGCAGTTGTTACCACTTCATGATTTCACAGAGCCACAAAATCTTAGAATTCAAAGGGATCTACAAGTCTAGTGAGACCATCCCTTACCTGAAAAGCAATCCTTTCCTTTTGCTATATTCTCATCAAAAGAAATCAGTCATCCAAGTTATGCTGAAAAACATCCAGTTATCCCTCAGACTGAATCTATAAATTATCTTTTGTTATTATTTTTCCTTTGATGAATAAATGGTTATTTTCTGTGATTGGATTAAAAAAATATATTTCATCACCTGGTCAACTTTCTGGTGATAAGACTTCCCAAACTAAACTTGTCTCGTCCTCATATGCATCTTCATGCAGTATACACACAATAATTTTTCAAGGTACTTATGTACAACAATAAGTATAACAAAAGGCCCCAAACTTATACATAGAGTAAGTTCTCCCATACTTCCTTATGAGGGAACTCTTTCCAAAAACTGGGGACAATTGCTCTGCAACTGATCATCTTAGAGAATTTCTTGAGATAATAAGAGTTTAAGTGGTTTGCCCATAGTCATACAACCAATATGTGGCAGAACCTAGACTTGAACCCAAATCATCCTGGCTTTGAGGGTAGTTCTCTCTACATTATGTTAAACTACTTTTCTCACCTGAAAATTTCTTAGTGTCTTAAGTAATTTTTTATTGTTGGATTAAAAATGGGAACATTTTTTCTTGTCATCTACTGTTTTGAATTAAATCATTTTGAAATAAATTATGTAATATAAGTGATAGTAAAAGTGTGGTTTTACTTGAAAGAGGTTAGAAATCAGAAAGGGTAGTGGGAAGTTACTGGTTAGTTTGTTTTTGCATGCCATATGAAGTCCTAATATATACATGTAATTAAAACCCTTACCTTCCATCTTGGAATCGATACTGTGTACTGAGAAGAGTGGTAAGGGCTAGGCTATGGGGGTCAAGTGACTTCCCCAGGGTCACACAGCTGGGATGTGTCTGAGATCCCATTTGAACCCAGGACCTCCCATCTCTAGGCTTGGCTCTCAATCCACTGAGATACCCAGCTGCCCCCTGAAGTCCTAATATTTTATAAATGTTAGTGCTCATTTATCAAATGTTAACATCATTCAAGTGTATAAACTTGTGCACATAGATTTTTGTTATGTGGGCAGTCAGCTAGTATTTAAATCTCAGGGGAAAACCATTTTTTTCACCTGATAAGAAAGCATTTGAACTCTATGTTGGTTGATAGATGATCAAGATAAGGTATGGATTTATGGGTTAGGCTACTAATCATCTGGATATGTAAATCCTGTCATATGCCTTTTTTAGTTCTCAAGATCTGTAGAAAAATAAAAGAAGATACAACAGATGACTGACTATCTCTGCTTAACAAATCTATCAGAAATTATTTCCAAGTTAAAAATATATATTATTCAAATTTGCCATCATTTATAAGGCCTGTTTTAGACAGGAAAGAACTTTCTGAATGAAACCACCCCAAACGTTCAAAATGAAAGGACAGCCACAACATAGAAAACAAATCAGAAATTGTCAGTGAACTCAAAATTATTGACTATATAACATGTTACTCTTGATCCATTTCTGAGTTTGCATTTGGACTGGAATATTTAAGTATAATTAGTGATTAGAATGGGAACCACTTTGGTCAACCTCCACCATATATCAATGAACTTTGGGCAAGTAGGGTCCAAGCATACTGCCTGCCTACTGTTAGATGCTAACATGGGATTTATACAGATGAAATATAACAAGGAATCATCAATAACCACATTTTAGGTGAGCACAGATTAAATGTGGGTGAGTACAAAATAAATAAAGTGTATATAAATCTGTATAAGAAAAATATATGGCATAGAAAATTATACTTCCTATAATGATATATGATATATGTGATTGGCAAAATCTAAAACCATCTTTGCAGTTAACACAAAAATATTACATTTCATCCACTTTTATGGGTATGGCAGGAAAAAAAAACCTTGGGGCTTGTTGTTGTTGTCATTGTTGTTTTGCTGTCCAATGTAATAGTCCCTACTAGCAGTAAAACATTTAAGATAATGATAACTATTCAGGAGGAAGTCTAGAAGACAACTTTAGAAAAGTAAATGCTTAATAATTTCTTTACACAAATATAATTAATATATTCATTTTTTATGTTACGCATGAAGTCATTGGACGGTATCATTTAAGTTCTATTTGCTTGTTTCTTAAAAAAATCTTTTTTCTTGACAGGTTACAAATAATTAAATCTTATAAAAAGTGATAAAAATCAGCAGAGGAGATTTCTTAAAACTCGTTAGCAATTTGTTTCATTATCTAACAATAATCAAGCACTTTTTCATTTATCAACCTAGAGAAATCAGAACAGATAGAAATAATAGACCACTCCCAGAAAAACAATCCCTAAGGACTTTTTCTTTTACATATTAATCTGTTCTAGTTTCCTTTACTTGAGAATTGTGGGTAAAAGGCCTTCTTAATATAGTATCAGTACCCCCCCCAAAGGTCCATATGGTTTATAGATTATGGATATTTATCTCTTTTAATAAAAATATTGCATATTTTTGACCAATGGCATACTCAAAGAGTAACTCTCAAAACCATTCTTTGAACTACTGTTGCCATCCAGTGGTACCATGTAGTATTTCAGTATATTGAAGAAAAAATATTTTTTTGGATTTCAAGTGTTTTGGAAATCCAATTATTTAGGAAAAGTTCAAATTACTTCCTAAGAAAAATGTAGGAGGTGAACAACATTAAAAATAGTTAGCATTTGTACAGTCTTTTAGAGTTTCCAAAGTGCTCTTCCAATTAAAAATTTCCAGTTTTTAAACTTTTAATCATTCTCTTGTGATATAGTATTCTAGAATTCAAAATTACCTAGAGAAGGTTTTATTTGTGGACTAGTATAATACCTTTAACAAAGTTCTACTTAGATGTCTCCTGATGGCAAGAAGTTGTCCCTGCGATTCTGTCATACCACACAAGTGGTCCTACTAAGCATCTTTTCTGTCTTTTAAGGTGGAAACATTTCAAGAACTATACAATAATACATGGTGTGTCCTTTTCAAGAACCCATGTAGCTACATTCTGAGAAGCTCATCACAAAGAACCCTGAAGGTGACATGATTTTACTTGCTTAGATCAACTCTTACAAAACATCTAAATTGTAGACAGGCTGAAATCTGCATCAGTGAGAAGAGTGTTCACTTTGAGGAGATTAGAGTACTTGAAGTATTGAAATATTTATCTAGATTTTTATAGTGTTTTTCATTGTAAAGTCTCTATCCACTTCGATAATTTCCTTAGCCCACCAAAGAAATTGGAAATGTATTTTTATTGACTGTGTTAGCTGTTATGTTACTTATGTTTGTACTTTTCCCAGTTCCTCTTTTAATCTAACCCCAGTCTGTCATAGGGTTGTCTCCTACTTCTTTAGTAACTCCCCGCAGTAACTGACAAGACAGCTAGGTATTATAATAATTAATGTGCCAGCCCTGAAGTTAGAGAGACTTATTTTCCTGAGTTCAAATATGTCTTCAGACACTTGCTAGTTGTGTGATCCTGGGCAAGTCACTTAACCCAGTTTCCTTAACTGTAAAATGAGTTAGACAAGAAAATGGCGAACCTCCCCAGTATCTTTTCCAAAAAAAACCCAGATGGGATCATGAAGAGGTGAACATGCCACAAAAATTATTGAGCACACTTGTTAAAATAGAGTGAGTATAACCTCATTCTGAGACTGCAGCCAAAGCTATACAAATATTTTTGATTCTTCATTTAAATTGCATCATCATATTAGATGCTTAACCAATCTTCATTGCATGAATAAATCGAAGAATGGATGAATGGAGAAAGTAAGCACAGGATAGTGGAAAGAATGTTGGATTTGCAGAAAGTAGGGTCTGTTACACACAGGTTGTGTGTCTTGGGGCAAGCCACTCTGGTCCTCAGTCTGCTCATTTAGAAAGGGAAGGAGCTCTTTTAAAGATAAAAACAGATTTGTCAACTGATTGCATAGATGAGGTGAGCAAGTTTTATGAGTCAAAAAATGACACCAAGGTAATGAACCTGGGAGATATTGAAAAGATTTGGAAGCAAAATAATCCCCCAATGGGCAGCTGGGTAGCCCAGAGGATTGAGAGCCAGGCCTAGAGATGGAAGGTCCTAGGTTCAAATCTGGATCCAGATACTTCCCTGCTGTGTGACCCTGGACAAGTCACTTGACCCCCATTGCCTAGTCCTTACCACTCTTCTGCCTTGGAACCAACCCACAGTATTGATTCCAGGAGGAAAGGTAAGGATTAAAAAAAAATAATCCCCCAATGATGGGATTGGGGTTGGGAGTGGTGAGGGTAAAGGATCTTCTTATTCTCCCTAGTGGATAGTACATAGTGAAAACAAAGTCGCTATGAGTAAAATTCTGAATAAGAATATCAACTTATTGATTCGGCTAGCATTATGCCATGAATTAATTCTCTCAATTATCAAAGATCCCTATGACCTCTCATACAAGTCCATCAATATAGTCTGGAAGTTCAGTAATCAGGAGCTGTTTTACTTTTTGCTTATGATTATATTAGGGAAAAACAACACTTAAATGGGACCTAAATAGGTAGGGTGAGAGAGGTTTTCAGTATGGTAAAGGAAGTCCTCTGCAAGTGGGTCTCCAGTGAAATCTGGAGAGGAATGAAGACATGACCTGGGTGTCCTCCTTAAATTAAGGTACTAGGAAGAACTAGTCAATCAAAGTGAAAGGTCCTAGGTGTCCACTTCCAGTGGAAGAATTATTTTAAGAGTGGAGTGAATGGAAAGACTTCTATGAACTAGTAAACAAGAGGAATGAAGATATTCTCAAATGAAAGTTCTCTTCTTCCTTGATTTTTTTAAGATTTAAATTTGTTTGTTACATTAAAATACTCAGGTAATTCCTTTCTTTTCTCCACTCTCCCCATTAGAGAAGGCACCATTTGACAAAAAGACATATGTGCAAATTAAACTATTTCTTACTTATTTCTATTTCTCAGTTCTTTCTCTGGAGAAGGATATATACAAGTCATTGTTCAAAATTTTCAAAGTAAGTCTGGCTTCACCTCTTCCTGGTCCCTAGGGGGTGCAAGGAATGGAGAACTAAACCTGGAGTCAGATATACTTGAGATCACATCTAAACTCCAACACCCATTAACTGTGTGACCTCGAGGAAGTCAATTAACTTCTTTCCTCAGTTTCCTCCACTGCAAAATGAGGATTATAATAGCACCTACTCATAGGGTTGTTGTGAAGATAAAATAAAAATAATATTTTCATAGTGCTTTGCAAACCTTAAAGCACAATATAATGACTCGTCATCACATTTTATATAATATTTAGTTGAACATTCAATATTTCTCTTATTAAATTAAATACTAAATTAATTTTTGAAGGCAGGAACACTATGCTTCTTATTTCTGTATCCTAAGAAGCAAATACAATATGTCATGATAGATCTATGGGTTAATGATTTAGGGGTTTCTTTGTTGGATTTTTGTATTTGATTCTACTATTAAAGATGCAGCCTTTGTCACATCATTTTTCTGTTTGTTCTAGTGCAGTTATAGGAATGCCTATGGACAATGCAACTAGTTTGTTTAATATATCCATTTAATCCTTTTGGGAGGACTTATAAAAAGGATGCAAATGAAAGTCATGGGCTGAGAAGATGGGGATGGGCTGTGAATCTTGTCTTATTGGGAGGCATTTCTACATCAAGGAGACTGTGTATCCATTGAAGTTTGAATTGTTTGATGTATACTTTTATTCTGCATATCTCCATTCCTTAACATATTGTTCACATTGTACTCTGCTTTAGATTGTTATCTCCCATACAGCTATTCCCTCCAAATATGCATGAAACAAACCCCTTTTGATGATGGAGACATCTTCCTTAGAAAAATATTTGTTTGGAGGAAAAAACATATTAAATCAAACAGAAAATTTAAATTAAATCCCTTTGCTAAGTTTCACATTAAATATATCTCC
This sequence comes from Monodelphis domestica, assembly GCF_027887165.1. Classification (NCBI taxonomy): domain Eukaryota; kingdom Metazoa; phylum Chordata; class Mammalia; order Didelphimorphia; family Didelphidae; genus Monodelphis; species Monodelphis domestica. Next base: position 323,297,364 of record NC_077229.1, on the reverse strand, counting down.
AAACCTTTCTTTCTTATTTCTTAAAAAAAACAAAACTGGATTTTCAGATGAAGAAATCAAAGCTATTCATAGTCATATGAAAAATGCTCCAAAACACTTTTAATTAGTGAAATGCAAATTAAAATAACTGAAGTACCACCTCACACCTATCAGATTGGCCAATATTATAGGAAGGAAAGTGATAAATGTTGGAGGGGATGTGGGGAGATTGGGACACTAATTCATTGATGGTGATGTTGTGAACTGATCCTACCCTGCTGGAGGTAAATATGGAACTCTGTCCAAAGGATTTTAACACAGTGTATACCCTTTGATCCAGTAATCCGATACCACCACTAGGTCTGTATACTAAAGAGACTTTAAAAGGGGGGGGGCAGGACTGACTTGTACAAAAATATTTGTAGCAGTCCTTTTTGTGGTGGCAAAGAATTGGAAATTAAAGGGATGTCCATCAGTTGGGGAATGGCTGAACAAACTGTGGTATATGATAGTAATGGAATATTATTGTGGTATAAGGGATTACAAACAAGATGGTTTCAGAAAGAGCTGGAAAGACCTAAGCAGAACCAGGAGAACACTGTACAAACAATCAGCAATAGTGTGGTATGATCAACTGTGAAACCTTAGCTACTCTTGGCAATGCAATGATTCAGAACAATTCTGAAGGACTTATGACAAAAAAGGCTATCTGTCGGGGTGGGGGGGAGGGACTATTGGAATCAGAATGCATATTAAAGCATGCTATTTTTCACTTTAATTTATTTGGGTTTTTATTTGGGGGTTTTGGTTTTATATGATTATTCTCTTACAAAAATGAACAAGATGGAAATGTTTTGCATGATAATACATTTATAACCCAGATCAAATTGCTTACCATTTCTAGGAAGGAGGAGAGAAAGGAGGGAGGGACACAGTTTGGATCTTATAACTTTATAAAATTTATGTGGGAAATTGTCCTACATATAACTGAAAATATATAGTATCTTTACAACAAAAATAAAACTGGAGCCTGAAGCAATTTAAAACAAAACTATGATGGAAGGACACCAGAATTGGGTTAAAAAGCTTTGTTTCAAATCTCAACTCTGTATTTGTGACCTTGGGTGGGACATTTCTATAATTTATACTTGAATGTTTATGTATATACATATATATATATATATACACATATTTAAAAAAGATAACAATAGAATCTAGGCTTCTGGGGTTGGGAAGCAAACTTTTATTGGCTACTAGACACCTGACCCAGAAATCCCATTCAAATGATCACTAGGTGAGCCATCCCTCCACTGCTTGCATACCTCCCCTGATATAAAGATTCATGAAGCAGACCAATCTGTTTTTGAATAGTCCTAGATGTTATGAAATTCTCCTTGGTGTTGAGTCAAAACCTGCCACCTTATAATGGTTGTGCATGAAAATATTCTACCAAGGAAACCTGATCTAAATTGATAGTTCATTTCTTCTGAGTTCTAAGAGCAGCATATGTTATTTTCATATACAGTAATCCTTCATTTATCCAAAAAGTTCAACTATCTGGAACATATCCAGGAACAAAAACTTAGCAAGAAAAAGCTATGAAGAGCCAAATTAGATGTTGCAAAGTTGGAGAAGCATTATACAGTTGTGACAAGAGAGAGTCTCTCCATCAGCAAGACATGATCCAAATAGTTCCTCTGAAAGATACTGTTTTTGTGATTCTAGGCAAGTCATCTAAACTCTTAATATCACAGGCAATTCTTTTAGCCTCTAAATTGAAAGGGCAGATCCCAATCAATATTGGTAGAAGTCATCAGTTCCTTAGGAACTGCTAAAACAAAAGGGCTCTAACCAAAGTTCACTTAATTATTTCTATAGATGAAACTTAAACAGTTCATTCACTCTTACTTTAAATGTAATTCTATTAATTTTATTTTTATATGTTTTCAGCCTGAAACTTATAGTAAACTACACTAGAATCTCTTCCAGTCTTCTATATAGTCCTTTGAACCTATCTGGATGCTTAATAAGTATTTGCTGAATCCATTGGATAGAAGGAGGACCTTGCAGAGTAGAGGCTAGGGAGGCAAATATGAAAACCTGAATTCTGACCATAGTAAGAAGTGACAGTTGATAGCATGACCTTGAGTAAAAGTCAGAAAAAAAACTATGTGTGTATGTATATATGCATCTGTCTATCTATCTATCTATCTATCTATCTATCTATCTATCTATCTATCTATCTATCTATCTATCTATGTGTGTATGTATGTATGTATGTATGTATCTATCTATCTATCTCTCTGTCTATCTATCTATCTATCTATCTATCTATCTATCTATCTATCTATCTATCTATCTATCTGCCTGTCTATCATTATCTCTCTAGAAAAGACAGGAATTCAAAAGGCTCTGAAGACAAGTGTATCTTTTCTTTTTCCTATTACTTAAAAAATATTTAGGTCTGAATCCCTTCCTTTCCACATCCTTGTCCACCTGTTGAAAAGGAAAGAAAAACAGAACTCATTAGTAATATGTGTAGTCAGGCAAAACAAAGTCTCACATTAGCCATGTCACTCAAAAGAAGGAAACATGTAGAAATAAATGAAAATGTTTCAATATTTATTCTGAGCCCAAGAGGTAGAGAGCATGCTCCATCAAAAATATTTTGGGGGTTAGCTGGGTGGCTCAGTGGATTGAAAGCCAGTCCTAGAGATGGGAGGCCCCAGGTTCAAATGTGACCTCAGACACTTCCTAGCTGCATGACCCTGGGCAAGTCACTTGGCCCCTATTTACCTAGCCCTTATCACTCTTCTGCCTTGGAACCAATACACAGTACCAGTTCCAAGATGGAAGGTAAGTGTTTAAAAAAAAAAAAAGGAATCCTTTGGAGTTGTGGTTGGTCATTACATAGCTCAAAGTTCCTAGGAATTTCAAAGTTGATTATCTTTACAGTATTTCTATTAAGATATAAATAATTTTCCTATTTCTGCTTACTTCACTGTTTAAATCTCTTTAGATTTTCAGATTTTTGTGAAGTCACCCTCTTAGTCATTTCTTACAGTAGAGTAGTAGTATTTCATAGAACTCATATAGTATTCCCAATGCATGGATTTCCTCTCAGTTTCTCATTCTTTGCCACCACAATAAGAATATTTATGTACATATAATTTCTTCTTTCTTTGATCTCTTTAGGTTATAGACATACACATGATAATACTGGGTCAAAGGGTACATGCAGCTTAATAACTTTTTGGTAGCATAGTTCCAAAATGCTTTCCAGAAATGTTATACTCACACACAGCCTCACAAACTTTGTGCTGTTTTACATATCTACCCACATCGTCTGCAGAATTTGCCATTTTCCTTTTTTTCTACTTCAAATCATTGAGGTAGTATCTTATTGTTAGTAACTTTTGTACATTATCAGTAACTTGGATTTCTTCCTCTGAAAATGACTATTCATATCGTTTGATTATTTATCAACTGGGAAATAGTACATATTGTAAATTTGATTCAGTACTCTCTATATCTTAGAAATGAGAACTTTATCAAAGAAACTTCTGCAAATATTTTCTATGATTTCCTGCTTTTCTCCTCATTTTAGGTACATTCATTTCACTTATGTATAATTTTTTTTTTTTGCAAATAAAAAATGACCATTTTATCTCCTGTGAACATATTTATTTTTTTATTTGGTCATGAACTCTAATTTCTTCAACATTCCTTACATTTACTGATTATATTACTCCTTATTTCTAAATCACATACCCATTTTGAGTTTTGATACACTACTTTTTAGTTTTCCCTACAGTTTTTGTCAAAAAATGAATTCTTGCCCCAGTAGCTATGTGATCTTTGTTGGCTTTGTTACTTAAGGTCATTATGCTTACAGTTTTCATAAAATTGAACCAGCTTTGCATTCCTGCTATAAATTCAGCCTGATGATTCATAATATATAATTTTTGTTAGATTGTTTTGATCACCTTGTCATTTATTTTTTAAAATTATAGCAATATTCATTACGGAAATTGGTTTATAACTTTCATTCTCTGTTTTACCTCTCCCTACATGAGGTGTCAAGACCATACATGTGTCATAGAAAGAATTGGGTATCACTTCTTAATTTATTTTTAAAAAACTGTTCATATACCATTTGAATTAATTATTCTAAAATATTTGGTAGAATTTGTTTGTAAATCCATTCATTCCTGGATTTTTTCCTTAGAAAATCATTAATGGTTTTCTTAAAAGAATTATTTTACATATTCTTAAGTATTTATTTAAATTTTCTCTTTCCTGCTTTGCTAAACAAGGGAATTTATTTTTGTAAATATTCATTCAAGATTGTCAATATTATTGAAAAATAGTTGGGTAAAATGGCTCCTAATAATTTTTTATTTCCTCTTCGAACATTATGAATTCACAGTTTCTTGTTTTAATATGAGCAATCTGATTTTTGTCTTTTCTTTTTAGAATTAGTCAGCTAATGGCTCATTTATTTTTATTATTATTTTCCAAAATAATAATTTTTAGTTGTATGCTAGATTCATTGATCTGCTCTTTCTCTCTTTTATTGATGAATGAGTTTCAAATGATGAATTTTCTCCTACTATGTACTTCTATGGTTACATGCCACACATTTGTCATATCTTTGTTGTTGTCATTATTGGTCTTATGAAATTATCAATTGTTTCTGTGATTTGTTCTTTGACCAAGTCATTGTTTAGCATTGCTTTTTAGTTTCTAATTAATCTTCAAAGGGCTTCTACTAGATGTAATTTTCATTGTGTTATTGTGAACCTTAAAAATTCTCAGACCCTACTTCATAAGGTTGGGTTAAGACCATTCCCCACTTTAGATCATGAAGGAACTTAGTCAGGAATGTGAGAACTCTACTCCACCCCTACTTAAGCATACTTTACGGGAAGAAACTCCTTGCTGAACAATGAAAAGTACTTAAACCCATACTTACAGTAAGGCAAAAGTTCTTAAGCTGTGCCATTTTTAGATCTAATACAAAAGGGTGCTAAGTACCTATAAAGGTCAGGCAACTTGTGAACTTGCAAAAGGCAAAGAGGTAAGAACTTACTCAGGTGTGAATTACTCAAAAGTTTAGCCTACTTAGGTGTGAATTAAGAATGGTCTGTCCTTTGGAAAATGTCTACTGTGATTGGTAGATGTGAGAACTTAAGGGAGGTGACATAGGAGAAAATTCCCTTTAAATGGAGATGAAAAGCTGAGAGAAGGGACTGTCTCGGGGAACTCTCTCTAGAGATTCAGCTGGGAAAAGCTGAATTGGAGGAGGCAGCTGGTGTCTCTCTGAACACTAGAATCTTACTTGGACAAATCTTGTGGTGAGTGGATAAAAGACTGACTGATCTCTCTCTTAGGGTTTTCAGCCTAGGCTGGCTCATGCTGGCCTAGGCTGCTCTAGCCCTTTTTCTCATTATTTCCTCTCTCTCTCTCTCTCTCTCTCTCTCTCTCTCTCTCTCTCTCTCTCTCTCTCTCATTAATTCCTTATTTGTATTAATTAAAATCTCTATAAAACCCAGCTGACTTGGGTATATTTAATATTTGGGAATTTTCCCCTGGTGACCACCTTATATTTGATTTAAAACAAGACACTGTCTTGAAACCATTTTTTTCTGAGGTCACAATTTAAGCCAACCACTCTTTTATCTGTAACAGTTTATGACTCCCACTATTTTAAATGTTACATTATGTTTGGCAAAAGATGAATTCAATATTTCTGCTTTCATGCATTTGCTTATGAGTTTTTATGGTCTAATACATGATTAATTTTGGGGAATATGTAATACACATGTGTTAATGTATATTCCTTTCCTTGTACATTTAATATTATCCAGGGGTCTATCACATTTACTTTTCTAAAATTCTACTCCATTTATGCTTGTTTTTATGGTTAGATTAATCTTAGTCTAAGGTAGATAAATTGAAGTCCCACACTTTTATAGTTTTACTATTTATTCCTCTAATTAATTAAATTTTATTTTAAGAATGTAGACATTATGCTTATGACTTTTATAAAACTTTAGTTTCTTAAATTATCTCTTTTAATTAAATCTATTTTTGTTTTTGCTTTGTCTGAGATTACAATTGCTATTGTTGTCTTAGAAAACCCCAAAACTTTAGCTAAAACTGATTCTGTTCAACCAGCAAGGAGAAAGTTCCATATCAATGGGGTTTGAGACTAGAGTTATGTTTGAAATATTATGTCAAGACTTTTATTTTTTTTATGACTTTTAGGTAAGTCAATGATTCTTGATTTTGTTTCCCAGGTCTGTTGTAGTTCATGAAATATATTTAATATTTTTTTCTTTTTCAGTCTTTTGAATTTTGCTTTATTTATGCTCAGTATTCAACAAAGACCCATTCTTACTCAAAATCTTTCTGCCATATATCTGTCACCTGGAACTGGGTAATGGAACAGAGCTTCCATTAGTACCTGTTCTTGCAATGAGTGCCATTTCAAAGATGCTATGGGATCTTTTACTTCCCTGGTGCTTCCTGCTCTGCTGTTCTGTCTTTGACCCCCTCCCCCTTATCCCCCCTGCCCCTTTCCTTACATGCTGAAACACTCCTTGTTGCAGCTACTGTTACTGCTTCCTGTACTCCTGGTCAGCCCAATCCCATGATCCATAGGCTTTTCTGTCTGTTTCTCTGAGTTTGAGAAACATTTTTTTGGATTTCCTAATCAGAATTCAGTCTGATGCATTTTCTAGATGATTGTGAAGGAGGCATACTGGCAAAGGCAAAAATGTTTCCTCTTCCTCTACCATTTTGATCCTGCTCCAGGTTATTAGAATAAAAGCAAAGATCCTTGCACACCTCATGAGCCTCTGAAAGCATCACAAATGCTGGGCAGAATAATTATTAACTTCCATAGTGATGGAGCTGAGTCATCTTAAAAATGTTTATTATTCCCCACCCTTGCACTAGGTTATTAATTATCTATATGGTGACACTGAGCAAGCTTAGTTTCAGAATAGCTTGTCATAAGAGAAACTCACTCACCAGTAGACCAGAATTGCAAAAGCAAGTGATAGTTCTATGCCTTCCCTTTCAGGATATAACGATTAATAGTAATTATCCTTTTGCTAAATCATTGTGTGATAAATAAAATATGAGGACTACTTGCTCAGAGTGTTTTGAATGGACTTATTCCCCAGTGAAGATAACTAAATGTATTTGCTTCCTGAAAGACAACACCTCCAAATGAATGTTTCCAAATGCTTTCATGATTTAAAAAAAAATAGTCCTGATATTACCTTCTAAAAAGCACCTATAAAACAAAGACTTGGGTTCAAGGTTCAATTCCATAACTGAGATTCAGTGCACTTTAGAACTTTGAGTTCACAACACCAGTTTCTTCAACTGCAAAAGAGGGAAAATAATACTGGTTTCTTCAACTGTGAAAGAGGGAAAATAATATTGAAATACTTATCTTAGAGAAAATATCACGAGACAATTTATTTGAAAGCAATGTATAAGTATAGCATATGCAAAAATACAGAAAAGAGAAGAGATTTTAACAATGCAAAGAACTCTGAAAAAATTCATTTGTATCACACCCATTTTGTTCTAGGCATTGCACTAGCCATTTTTTATAATCTTATCTCATTTGATCCTCATAACTCAGGGACCATCCCCATTTTAGAGTTGAGGAAGTTGAAGTTGAAGTGACTTACCCAGAGTTATACAGTTACTGTCTTAGATCAGGTTTGAATTTGGATCTTCCTAACTCCAGGCTCAAGGCTCTATCATCCACTACTCCACCAGGGACCTGTTCAAAGATAGTCTTCTTCAAAGACTTTATACTATAACAAATAAGAAAAAGACAGCAGAAAAACAAAACATAAAATGAAGCTAGAATTGCTGATTAAAGTTTAAAAATATAGAAATGCAAAAACATTTGAGCATTTTAATCTATTTAAGTCCCGCAAACAACCAACATATGCTACAGATAATGACTTTGTAAACATCTCTGAGATAAATGTTATGTCAGCTGAAAAATAACTATTTAAATAAATGTAAGCAGAGGTTTTTCTACATGGCATTAGGTAAGAAACTTTTCAAGTTTCTCTCACAGATGGTTCATCTTATTTTGAACAAGCATGAGAACCAGTACTTTAAAATGTATTTCAACCCAATGATCAATTTTCTCCCAACTTCTTGGTCTTCAAAGTGCTTGGGGTTCTGGAAAATTTTCAGCTGGAGAGACAGGGGCATCTGCTCAATCCAATTGTTTTTAAATATTTTATTATACCCTACTATCAGTAAAAACAAACATGCATAGAATGTTACTTATAAATTATATAATGCACTACTATATTAATACATGTATGTAAGAACATTAACAAAAATTAAAATTAAAAAAGGAGGAGATGAAGATGAAATAGAATTTATCTTGGAGAAGTAGGGAGTAGGACAGTTTGTTAAATTAGTGAGTGACAGAAAGCTCAGGTTTGATTAAGAAAATAATTTCAGTAACTTTATAGAGGAAGAATTGGAATGAGAAGTACCTTAAGGAAGATAAGTCACATAAAGGTTAATGTAATAGCCCTAGGGGGAAATGATCAGAGTTGATTTGGGGTAATGAGTCAAGAGGAGAGGACAGATGCAAGACTTGTGAATATAGAAACAACCATACTATATAACTGATTAGATAAGTAGGGTGAGTGCAGATGATGATCTTGTGAGCTGAGTGACGAGAAAGACTAGCATTCTCAGTTCAAATAAATATTTGAAAAGGGGGTTCTGCTTTTTTGGGCAGGAGGTTAATGTAAAAAAGATCTGGAATGCAAACATAGTCCTCCCAAGCCTGTTCATTTTTTGATATTCTTTCTGTTCCACCCAAAACGAGAAAAAAAATCAAGCAGTTTTTTAATAACTGGCCACTACCCTGCAGCAGAGCCCAATTTGAGTCACCTGTATAATTGCCAGGAAATACATAGGAAAGGGTTTTTGATGTCTTGGGAGTGGAGGAATGGTTCTCAATAGTATTTGAACAGCTGTTGCTGAGAGTTCCCTGGGATGACAGAAGCTGGCACTAAAGAAAAAGTGCCAGGCTGAAGAGTGTGTGAAACTGATCAGCTTAACGGAGGAGGTACCACAAGAGTTTGGAATCTTGAGAAGACTTTAGCTGGTAGAGGAGTTGGTCTTTCAGTCTTGAGAAGTGGAAGAGAGAAGGTGGAAAAAGACTTTCTCCTGAGGGTTACCCACTTTTCCTGCTGGTGACTATGAAGTCTTTCCCTCCAACATTTTCCAATTGAAAAGACTATTGAAGAAGAAACTTTAAACATTTTAAATCTCTGTCCAACTTTACTACAGCTCCTGTTGCCCTGATTCTGAACTGTGGCCAAGGGGCCAAACCAAGGGTGAGTCAACCTGACTATCTCTCAGGGGGCTCAGGTGCCAATGCCTTAGCTCCCCTCAAACTTGAGGAGGGAGGAAAAAGATTTTAGAGACAGGTACCCCTTTTCCCCCACTTTCCTTTCCCATTCTTTCCTTGCTAGTTATTCTTTGTTAGCCCCTGATTGAGTTGACATGAAAATAGTTATTTGTTCCCAAGCTGTGAATCAAGTGTGAGTGAACAGATCAAGGGGATACCCTTTGATAGTGAAGGGGAGGATAAGAAGGATAAGAGTGAATTTGAGAGAGCAGCCTTAGCTAAGGAGGGAAGGAAGAAGGGGAAAAATCCTCAAACCCCCTCTCCTCTCTCTGAGCCAACCTTAAACATCAGCTGTCTCCCCTGAACTGTGCTTTGAGAAGGGAGGTTCTCCACTCTTTAACCCCTCTCTATATTGAAAGTCTTAACTCCTCCTTTAATACAAATTAAACTCCCCTATATTACACTAGGTAATGTTTAGGCTTAACAAAAGGGAAATGTGAGCTTGCACACTTGGTGCAAATTGGACAATGTTGGACTACACATATGTATGGTTGTGCTGGAAACAAACCCCCCTTTTTTTCCTAGGAGGATGGGATAAGATTTATTGTTCCACCTTCTAACTAGTTGCTCCTCCATCACTTGGGATCAGGTAGACTACAGCCCTCTTGAACTTAAGGCATGACCCTCACTTTAGAGGTCATTATGCTATATTAAAAACATTCAATCAAATATGATCAAGTGAGCACTTAAGTACCTGTTTTATGTAAGGATTCATGTAGACACTGGAAGATATAAAGAAAAAAGGAACAATAATTCCCACCTTCAAGGAGTTTATATCCTGATACCTCTCCTCAAAAATAGTTTTTAGAATTAATTATTTTTAAATGCTTACCTTCTGTCTCAGAATAGATACTAAGTATCAGTTCCAATGGCTAGGCAGTTGGGGAAAAAGACTTGCCCAGGGTCACACAGTTAGGAAATGTTGAGTTAAATCTTAGAGTAAGAATCAAAATTAGCATTTAGGTAACTATATTTCAAAATCTATATCCTCAAGGGACATCTATTCCTTTGGATTCTTTGATGAAAACATCAATAGGCATTTGTTGAATGTTTACAATGTCAGGCACCATACTAAGATCTGAGCTTATAAAAAAAAATTCTGGCTTCCAGAAAGTCTATCATCTATTTAAATAAAAAGTCATAATGCATTGAAGAGTATAAATGTACTGAATAAAAATGTCAGTACAATTGTCTTTTATGTTGCTTATCTTATTTTGATTTATCAGTCAAGGAAATTGAATAGGTGAGATGTAGAACAACTCTGGAGGCGACTAAGTTAAATTGCATTCATTCTGTTGTTTTGTAATTTTAAAAATTAGCATAAATAGATAGAAAAATCTATGTTTCATTTTTCCTCTCTTGGATAAAGAAAAAAGGAGCAAGAGAAAATTAAACAAAATACTCCAGGTGTTATGTTCTCAAACATCTAAAACGAAAACTCATGTTGAAGTTATTTGATTAATCTTTTTAAAAATTCAAAATGAAGTTAATATCTGGAGACATCTATGAGTAAAAAAAATAGTTTGATTTATAGTTCTTACTCTTTGGAGAATTTAGGCTAAGCCCTGGGCAGCACAACTGAAGAGAATATCTACCACTGCTAAAATCCAATGGATTGGGGCATCTGGGTGGCTCAGTGGATTGAAAGGTTTTTTTTTTGTTCTTTTTATTTATTTTTTTAAAATATATTTTATTTGATCATTTCCAAGCATGATTCGTTAAAGATATAGATCATTTTCTTTTCCTTCCCCCCACCCCCCATAGCCAACGCGTAAATCCACTGGGCATTACATGTTTTCTTGATTTGAACCCATTGCTTTGTTGATAATATTTGCATTAGAGTGTTCATTTAGAGTCTCTCCTCTGTCATGTCCCCTCAACCGCTGTATTCAGGCAGTTGCTTTTCCTCGGTGTTTCCACTCCCATAGTTTATCCTTTGCTTATGAATAGTGTTTTGTTCTCCTAGATCCCTGCAAATTGTTCAGGGACATTACACCGCCATTAATGGAGAAGTCCATTACGTTCGATTATACCACAGTGTATTAGTCTCTGTGTACAATGTTCTCCTGGTTCTGCTCCTCTCGCTCTGCATCACTTCCTGGAGGTTGTTCCAGTCTCCATGGAACTCCTCCACTTTATTATTCCTTTTAGCACAATAGTATTCCATCACCAACATATACCACAGTTTGTTCAGCCATTCCCCAATTGATGGGCATCCCCTCGTTTTCCAGTTTTTGGCCACCACAAAGAGCGCAGCTATGAATATTTTTGTACAAGTCTTTGTGTCCATTATCTCAGAGTTGTTTTTATTTGCATCTCTCTGATTATAAGAGATTTAGAGCACTTCTTCATGTGCTTGTTAATAGTTTTGATTTCTTTATCTGAGAACTGCCTATCCATTTCCCTTGCCCATTTATCAATTGGAGAATGGCTTGATTTTTTGTACAATTGATTTAGCTCTTTATAAATATGAGTAATTAAACCTTTGTCAGAGGTTTCTATGAAGATTTTTTCCCAATTTGTTGTTTCCCTTCTGATTTTAGTTACATTGGTTTTGTTTGTACAAAAGTTTTTTAGTTTGATGTAGTCAAAATTATTTATTTTACATTTTGTGATTCTTTCTATGTCTTGCTTGGTTTTAAAGCCTTTCCCCTCCCAAAGGTCTGACATGTATACTATTCTGTGTTTACTCAATTTACTTATGGTTTCCTTCTTTATGTTTAGGTCACTCACCCATTTTGAATTTATCTTGGTGTAGGGTGTGAGGTGTTGATCTATTCCTAGTCTCTCCCACACTGTCTTCCAATTTTCCCAGCAGTTTTTATCGAATAGTGGATTTTTGTCCCAAAAGCTGGGATCTTTGGGTTTATCATATACTGTCTTGCTGAGGTTGCTTTCCCCCAGTCTATTCCACTGATCTTCCTTTCTGTTTCTTAGCCAGTACCAAACTGTTTTGATGACTACTGCTTTGTAATATAGTTTAAGGTCAGGGACTGCAAGGCCCCCATCATATGTGTTTTTTTTTTTTCATTATTTCCCTGGATATCCTTGATCTTTTGTTCTTCCAAATGAACTTTGTTATGGTTTTTTTCTAAATCAGTGAAGAAGTATTTTGGTAGTTCAATGGGTATGGCACTAAATAGATAAATAAGTTTGGGTAGGATGGTCATTTTTATTATATTGGCTCGTCCTATCCATGAGCAGTTAATGTGGATTGAAAGTTTGACCCAGAGACTGGAGGTCTTGGGTTCAAATCTGACCTCAGACACTTCCTGGCTATGTGACCCTGGATGAGTCACTTAACCCCCATTGCCTAGCCCTTTCTGCTCTTCTGCCTTGGAACTGATACACAATATTGATTTGAAGATGGAAGGTAATGGTTAAAAAAATCCAGTGTATTAATTGAAGTAGAAAATTGTTCAACCCTGCCAAAGAAAGACAAAGAGCCGTCTCCTTCAGTGTTACTGTGGTAGAGTTGGGTTATTCTGGTGCAAACAATGAAACTAGAAGACTAATCATTATGATAGTAACAGTTAATATTGTCAACATATTAGATTTAGCTATTGGAAACAAGCAACTTAGAAATAACATTAATTTTTTTTTTTAAATTTAGCATTACATTCTGGAGGATCTGTCCAGGGACATGCTTGCTAATATGCATGGGAATGTCTTTAAATGCATAAAATAAAATACATAAGATTACAAAGAAAACTAATTATATTGAAATGCAGTCACAAAATTATATGTTTTGTAGAACAAATTCAGAAACCACAGACTAAAAACCTTTTAGATCATGTTTTAGAGCAATTTACTTAAAGTGTAAGTGTATCTATAGCCTGAGTGATTCACTGCCCTATAAGGCTATTAAATTAACCTCTTAAATGGCTTATATTTCTTAAGGTCTCCTCATTCCAATCCTTTCACTCTAAAGTTGCCAAAATGATTTTCCTAAAGCTCAGATCTAAGCTTTATGTTACTCTTCAATTCAAGAAAACTGTAATGACTCCCTACTGACTCCAAACTTTTATTTTACCTTCATCTTCTTTTAAAATGTATTTTTGTTAAAGTTTTAAAATATAAAACTATTAGTATAATAATAAATTATATAACTTACAAATGACATTATGTATGTGGGGGGCTTTTTTTATTGATGGTAGAATGTGATCAAAAATGTCTAGACAATTGAACCAAGCAGATGGCCCTCAGTTTCCTAGATGAAAACTTTCCAGAATCTCAAGCCCTTTGGAGACCAAGGAGATAGAAGGTCGCTGGGTTGAAAGCCACCTTTTAAATGTACTGTTTTGTAAGGATAAGTGATAAGCGATAGAGAAAAGTACATGAATTATTTTGAGAGGAAAGGAGGAGAATTTGGGTAGTTTTCTCTTTCAGTTTCTCATGCTTCTTTAAATTAATGTCAGCCATGTGAGAGATATTTACCTAGGTAAAACTTCTGCTTAAATGTCCTTAAATAGTCATTTCTCAGCTGACATAAAGTTTACCTCAACAATGTTTACAAAGTCCATATCATTTTTCTTTTGTCTATAAGCACATTTCTCATATGCGACTGGTCAATTGGTTAAACTTTTAAGACTTCCAAATCGGCATTCAGGAACATTGATTCTATTCTGTTCACTGACTTTCTTTAAATTTAGATGGTGAGTCAGCTTTTCCCATTGGCTTACCATCTGTTATGATTTAAGAATTGGCATCAGTTTTGAGTATTTTCCTTTTTTCTTCCACGTGAGCAATTTTTTTTAAGGAATGTAACTTTCTTTCACAAGATGTACATGCTAAAACCATGTTCTCCTGATGCATGAGCTACTCCTGATGCTAGCTGGTTTGCCTTGGATGCTACATTCACTCTTCATGTATGAAGACTGTGTCTCACATGGGACACATGCAAGGTAAAAGGACATCTTCTTTGCCATAGAAACCTGAGGGTCAGAGGATTCCTAATGACTGTGGCAAATGGAAATAACTTATAATAAGTTCTGCAGTGTTGTAATCACTAACACACATAGAAAATTGCTCTTTGGTCTTCCCATATGGAGATCCTACAGTGTTTATAACTAAACTAGTCTGTAACACAAAGTACCAGGGCCAAATTCACTATCAATCTCTTTTATCAAGTGCCAGCTAAATACTTAGCAGATGACAGAACATTATATCATCAACTAATTCTAACCTGATGGAAAGAAAGACTTGTTGACTATAAAACAAATCTTTGGCTTAATTAATGCCATCTATAGAGTGCCCAAACTATCTACTTTGAAGAATTAGTTTAAAAGTTCAAAAATCTGTATTGATGAGAGCTCCCTCACCTGCTGCATCTTCACCCAGTCTCTCCCAACGATTTTCTTTGGAAGAAACTTGGTTCCTTTATGACTTAAGAAATATCTTACCATTTTTACCATTAGGGAAAAGTTATAATTGATATATGATGCCCAAGAGAGACTCTATTTCAAAGATTCAGCAAGATATAGCCAAGGAATATTTCAACATACATTGTAGGAAAGTCATTTTGTCTCATGATGGGAGATTTATAGTCATGGAAACACAATTATTCAATTCAGTATTTCTTAAGACTATCTTGTGTAATTGCCCATTGGGTACAGGAGGGACCTGGGAAAAGGGGAGGGAAAGAACATGAATCATGTAACCATGGGAAAATATACTAAATCAATTAATGAAATATAACTTTAAAAAAACCTAGCTCTTTTCTTCTCCACCACAAATTAAAATTTCATAGTACATGTCATCTGTTTGGAAGACAGTGGTACTAGGTGGGCCACTGGATAGCAAGCTCAACCTGGAGTCAGGAAGACCTAGTTCAGTCTTTCCCTCAAATGTGTAAATGACACTGTCTGCTTAGTTTTCTCATCTGTAAGTGGAAATAATAATAGCATTTCCTTTCCAGGGTTATTATGGGGACAAAAATTTATAAAGTGTTGTGGAAAACTTAAAGTACTATATAAATATTATAAACATTATTTAAAGATTTTTAATTGAAAATCATTTATGTCTTATCTAATTATATTTTAAAAGTCATGGTATCTTTAAGAATTTATGAAAATTGGTTCAATGGATCACAAATTAGAAAGCATTTGTTAATTAATTTCCATTTGCCAGCTATTGTTCTTAGTTTTGAATATTTGAAGAAAAATAATGAGGTAGTTCTTTACCTGAAGAAGTTTATATTCTAATTTCAAAGATGCAAAGGAATCTAGAAATTTAGAAAAGAGAGAAAATATTTAGAAAAAATACTAAGGTATGCATTTCACAAATTTTATATTGATATCAATCCTGCTATCAAAATATAAGGAGATGAACACAAGAAATGGTTCATATGGAGGGGAAAAAAGTCTTGATTGAAAAATGGAACTATTATGGGGCCAAGCAAAATGATCATACTATATGTTTCTTAGCACATAGCACACCTCTCCTCTCCTTCTCTGTTAAAAAAATACTTTTAGCTCAGCTTTGGAAGGAAAGAACAATTTTTTTTTCCTTTTTGTAAAGAAGTATTTAAATATAATATTTTGTTTTGATGATTTTTCCCTTCTTTCTGTCCTTCCTTCCTCTCTTCCCCCTTCCCCGCTTTGCTCCCTCCCTTTTCTTCCTTCCTTCCTTCCTTCCTTCCTTCCTTTGTTTCTTCCTTCCTTCCTTCCTTCCTTCCTTCCTTCCTTCCTTCCTTCCTTCCTTCCTTCCTTCCTTCCTTCCTTCCTTCCTTCCTTCCTTTCTTCCTTTCTTCCTTTCTTTCTTTCTTTCTTTCTTTCTTTCTTTCTTTCTTTCTTTCTTTCTTTCTTTCTTTCTTTCTTTCTTTCTTTCTTTCTTTCTTTCTTTCTTTCTTTCTTTCTTTCTTTCTTTCTTTCTTTCTTTCTTTCTTTCTTTCTTTCTTTCTTTCCTCCCTCCCTCCCTCCCTCTTTTCCTCTCTTCCTCCCTCCCTCCCTCCCTCCCTCCCTCCCTTCCTTCCTTCCTTCCTTCCTTCCTTCTTTCCTTTCTTCCTTCCTTCCTTCCTTCCTACCTTCCTTCCTTCCTTTCTTCTTTCCTTCCTTCCTTCCTTCTTTCTTTCTTTTTCTTTCCTTTCTCCAACAATAACAAATCTCTACCTTGAATCCATAATAAATTCACCCTTAATGTTTTAGAGCATTCTTCTTCATTTTTTCTTCTACTCAGGAAAACTTGCTTGCAAGTGATAAAAGCTACTTACATAATATTGCCAACAACTAAAAAGCCAATAGATTTTTGAAAGTGATTTTCTAACAGTTTAAATTATTTCCCTAATTAACTTTGGAATTTCTTACTCTGTACCATAACTGATAGAGATTTACTAATAAAACAACCTACATTCCTAAGACATATTGATGCTTATATCTTTAGCTTACAATATCTATATCATCTCTTTCACATATATTTACATGTATATATCTATAATATGAAAGTTATATACATAGCTAGATGAGTTTTTTAGGTTGTCCATATTTAAACATATGTTTATAGTACTCTGTACATTTCAAAGTGTTATACATATGTCAGATATTATTAAAGTATATGCATGTTGCGAGATGGAAATGGAGGAATTCACAAAAATACTCACTGGATCCTCTGTGAATTTATGTTATATAATCTCAAATCTACCTTTATTGCAGCAAAATAATCCTTTCATGCCTCCATAAGCATTTCACTTACCCACTGAATGCAATGACCACTTCAAAACTTTGCTTTGGACTTGTACAACATCTTCTCTTACCTCATCCTGAATTGAGAAAATTAGGGTCATTTAATAAAAACTCCTTTTGTCTCCTCTCCCATTCTCCTCATATTTCATTACTCAAACTTCTCCCATTTTCTCCTTCATCCCCACTTCTCTTCTCCAAGGAAAACTCCTCATACTTGATACCATTCTATATTGTCTTCTGCAGCAAATTGATTGTTTCCAATATCATCCCTCCTTAAAAAAAAAAAGACAAAAGGGAAGGAGAAAAAAAATACTAAATTGAGTTAATCAATACCTTGAACAAAGTATTGCTTAGAAATCCTACAAAGCAGTGCTGGTTAATTTCATTAAATTTTGGAGATGCTGCCATCATCTGGTTGATTTAAAATATTGACTTTAATCCTCAGGTTTTAGGTTGAATATTATTTCTGAACTTACTGTGAACTGTTGATAAATGCCCAGTTGAGAGAAATAAGGAAGAAATGCTTTGGTTCATCATAAATTCCATTACCACCCTAATTAATTTAGACCTCTTAAAGGGGAAAATATTTCTAGTTTTTGTTTGTTTTAATCAAGATCTATAGCAATAAGTTGACCAAGGAAAATAAAGATGCAATCAGGGCTTTTCTTCTTAATACTATGTTTCTAGACACTATTATTTACAATACCAATTCAAATTTTACCTTCGTTACAAATGAGATAATGATTATAAAGCACTTCTATAAATGACAACTATTATTATTTTTAAACTCAGGAAATTAGAATCCTAATTATTACTGCCATTATCAGGAAAAAAAGTAGTATATATTGGTATTAGAGGTGATAAAAATAAAGACTTCCATTTGGCTATGGAAATGAGAGTTAAGATAATTAAATTTAGATAGCATAAGAATATTTCTACCTTTTTAACTGAAAATGCAAATATGTAGTATTTCAGGATAGATAAAAGTAAAATAGAAAGAAAACAAGGCGACTAGAATTGGAACACCTAGGTCCAAATCTGAAATAAGTGGGTGGAATAAGGAGTCAAAACTATAAATATATAACAAATAACAGTTTTATTTAAACTAAAGGAAGAAGGGAAAGGGCATCAGGAAATATCTAATTTTACACTGAACTCAGAGACTAAACCCCTAACAACTTTCTATAACTATTCTAAACTAACTTCTTAATTACTATTTAAGGCTAGGGAAGGGTTGGTAGGAGCAAGAACACGGGCCAACGTAAATCTCACAAAACTGGAGTCCTCTTTGGGTCTAGCAGAATTCCCAGTAGGAAGAGTAGCACTGCAGGTCCACATAGGATCAGAAGGGGATTGATGGATTAACACACACCATCCACTGGTGTAATGTTATCCACTATCTCTACCACTTCCTTAAGATGATTTTGATTGTAGGAAGATCCAGGATCCTGGCAGCTTCAAGTATCCTTCTTCAGAGAGCCAAACTATCAGTCTCAACTCCCACTCTCAGCTCCTAAGAGCTCTGGAATGTTAGCCCTGCTTTTCCTGTGTGGTCTCCTGATTCCTGTTTGATCCTACTAAAATTCCTTACAAGAAATCTTATCTCTTGCTTTTTCAGTCATTTTTAATCTCATCCATATTCAGTCTTCATGAACCTATGTGGAGATTTCTTGGCAAAAATACTAGAGTGGTTTGCTACTTCCTTCTCCAGATCATTTTATAGATAAGGAACTGAAGCAAATAGGATGATATGACTTGACCAGAGTCAAACAACTAGTGTCTAAGGTCAGATTTGAATTCAAGAAATGAATTTTCCTGATTTTAGACCCCAGTGCCCTATCCACTATCCTACCTAGCTGAACCTCTTGTACTTGGTGTCTTGGGCACATCTTTTGATGGTCTCAAATCTCAGTTTCCTTGACTGTGAAATGAGAGAGAAATCTTCAAATACATCAGCTCAGAGATCTCTTCTAAGTTAAGATCATTGAAACTATCAAACCAAACATTACAGAGTACTAAAAAACAACTCAATAAACATTCCCTTTTCTGTTTGTTTCTAATTCTTAATGTATGAAGGTGAATTCAAGAGCTATTCCATTTGCTAGTGTATTAATAGTACTTTTAATAAATAATCTAACTTTGCTTGTTGCTAAAAGACATAAGGACACATATATATATATGCTATTTTATGAATTCTTTAGAAATGATGGTACTTAGGGGGCAGCTGCGTAGCTCAGTGGATTGAGAACCAGGCCTAGAGACCGGAGGTCCTAGGTTCAAATCTGACCTCAGCCACTTCCTAGCTGTGTGACCCTGGGCAAGTCACTTGACCCCCATTGCCTACCCTTACCACTCTTCTGCCTTGGAGCCAATACACAATATTGACTCCAAGACAGAAGGTAAGGGTTTAAAAAAAAAAAGAAATGATGGTACTTAGATAAATCTTTCATTTACTAATCCCATGACCAACAATAGTCACTTCTATTACATTTCAATGAAATTAAGGACGTCTATTCTTCTTGTTTTCCTTCCGAATTTTCTCCAGTTTTTCAATGTTCTATTTTTTAAAAAAAATATATTAATTTTGTAAGGCAGAGACAAGATGATGACTTAGTAGCATCAAAAGCCAAAACTCCTCTGACAATCCTTCCAAACCAACCTTTAAAAAGTACCTCAAAATGACAGGAGTCAAAAACCAATAGCAAGATGGAGTAAAGGGGCTCTCTTGCTGAAAACAACTTGAAAAGTAGGCAGAGAGAGCTGATTTTCACAGGATAAGTGGGAATAGGAAGCAAAACCACACCCAGAGGAGTGTTGGCTATCCATCCTCCCCCCACCTACTGCTCCAGGTCCAATCCCTGGCATAGGTCCACTTTGGGATCCTGGGACTCTGGCTACACCAACAACAGAGCACCTCCCACCCCAGACCCACTCCTTGAAGTCACAAGCCCTGGCACCACCCCACAGTGAGGCCAGGAAGTCCATAGTGCTTGGCCCTTTTAAGCTTGCACCAAGTTATAGACCTAGCCTCTGGGCAAAATAGCTTACAGTGCTGAGTCTGGCAAGCCATCAGTAGAGGGGCTTACTTTCTGAATTTCCAGTCTGCAGGCAAAAAAAGAGGTAGGAAAATGAGCAAACACCAAAAGAAACACCAAGCCTTGGACCACATTAAAAAAAAAAAAACTTCAAGAAAAATAGAAATTGATTTCAAGCACTGGAAGAACTCAAAAAGGAATTTAAAAATCAGATAAAACAAATTGAACAAAAATAGGAAGAAGAAGATTTTATTAACTTCATTTTGTTCCATAAAGTTCATTTTTTTGTGAGTAATCTTATAAAACCAAAACTCCAAAACATAAACCCAAATAAACAATTGAAAAATTGTATGCTTTCATCTGCATTCCGACTCTGATTTCTCTGGAGGTGGATACCATTCTTTGTTATCAATGTTCTTTTTAAACTGTGGCATCCAAAGTTGAGCACAGTACTTCAGATGAGGCCTAAGGAAGGTTCAATATGATGGTATTATAACCTGTTTATTTTTGGAAAAAATATTTTTCAATGAAGCCCAAGATCACATTAACTTTTTTGGTTGTCATAATATATTTCATTCTCATACTGAGTTTGCAGTCCACTAAAAAAAAGCCAGATCATTTTCAGAATAATTGCAGTCTAAATATGTCTTTCCTACCTTCTATTCTGAAGCTAATTTCTCTTTGCATTCAAATGCTAGACTTTGATTTAATTCCTATTGAATTTCATCTCATTTGACTCACCTCTGTGCTCTAGCCTATCAAGATCCTTTTGTATTCTGAGCTTCTTGTGTCATCTCTCCTTTCTAGCTGAATATTATTAAAAAATTTAATGAGTAAGCCAACTGTTATTTTATAGAAGTTTCTGCCAAAAGAGATTAAAGAGTGCAGAACCAAACATAGATATCAAAAGTATTGCAATGGAGACTTCTGACCCTTTGATATTTAATATTAACAATTTTTCTTTTACTCCAGCCATCCAACCAGCTCTGAATATATCTAAATCTGTTATTGTTTAGGTGCCCTTTCTTCATGTTATCTACAAGAATGCTGTAAGATATTTTACTAAAAGTCTTATTAACATCTAGATAAACTATTTCCATGGCATCTTCTTCATTTACTAGTTTAGTAATCCTCTCAGATAAGGAAACGAGGCCAATTTTCTATGACTTGCTCTTTATGAAGCCATTATGTCTTTTTGTGACATTCATCTTTCTAAATACTGAACAATCATTTCTTTAGTGAACCATTAAAGAGTTTTCATAGAAATCAGTCAAGTTCACTAGTCTGTAGTTATCACACTCTATTCTTTACCATCTTAAAAAATTAGGAAATTTGCTTTTTTCCAGTCTTGTGATAACTTCCAAATTTCTCCCTTTTTTTTCAAATGTTATGGAGGAGGACTCAGCAATCAAATTTGCCAATTCTTTCACAACTCAGTGATTCAGGTCATTATAGCCATAAAAAAACCAGGTGATCTCTCGCCCTGTATGCTTAACTTGGGTATAAACTCCCTGCTAGTCATTTTTAATCATCATTTCCACAGACAGGTTATTCACTTTGGCAGAACAAATAGAAATAGAATAAAGTTGAACTTTCCTTCTTTGCCTTGCCAGGTTCCACAGTTCCATTCATCCCAAATCAAGACCCCCCCTCATCCTCTTTTTTATTAGTTCTTTTAATTCTGACATGTCCAAAAATATTCTTTATATTGATCTTTGCTTCCTTCATCAGCCTCAGCTCATTTTGAGCTTTAACAGTTCCAAAACTTCTCCCCTACTAATTTATGTCAATCCTCTGTTACTTAAGTTGGCTTTTCTTTTCTATGCAATTCTTTTTCAAAATATAAGTTGCTTTATGAGTTCCTTGTGCATCCCTAGGAGTCTCTTCAGACAAATCTCATTTTTCCTTCTCATTGGAATTGCTCCTTTGTATATTCAGGACTCTTGTAGACAGAAAAAACCCCAAACATTCCCTGGGAGAATAGTCTTAGTTCAGCAAAGAGGTTTGTAAGAGTTTATTCCCTTCCCTTGCCTCCTAGAAGTAAAACCACCAGTGGGCCATGTGTTTCCACCAGCACATGGACAGGGATTTGGTATAGGAGGGCAAAAAGATTTGGTTATAGAATACAGGCTGTAGGCTGTTGAGATTTTTCTCTTAGTAAACTCTGAATACTTTTCAGGATTAAGGGATCAGTTTAAGTTAACCTTGTTTCCACTTTCCCCCATTTCCCTCTTCAATGTTCCACCTCCCACTTCAGAGACAAGTGGTGGTTCAGGAAAGGCCTTCAAGAAAGAGCAGACTTCTAGGAGTACAATAAGTCTAAATTTTGTCAATTTAGAACAACAATTAACTCTCTCCAATAATAAAAAAGACTGAACTAAACCTACCAGCTTCCTCCAAATACTCTAGGACTTGGGGCTGTAAGATAGTGCCTGTGGGGGTGGGTAGTTTCCTCCAGACAAGGAGTCTGGAGGGTGAAAGTGTGCCCCCAGGTAAAAACTCTGAGGAGGCTAATTGCTGCTAAAGCAACAAAAACAAACAAACAAAAAATGTTTGGGAAACTGCAACAAGCAATGGCTATTTAGCTGTTTACAATTTGAGGTAAAGAGGGCTATAGATCTCATCCTCCATGCAAGTGCTTCCAAATGGCTCCCAAACCCTCAGGTTGATTGCACACAGACTGTAGTAACTTTCAGACTGCAGGAATCATAGAAAACCAGAGTGAAGGGGAAAATTAGACGCATTAATGGATAAAGAGCCAGCGCTAAAGGTGGGAGATCCTAGGTTCAAATCCAGACTCAGATATTTCCTAACTGTGTGACTCTAGGCAAGTCACTTTAACCTAGTTGCCTAGACCTAACTACTCTTCTGCTTTGGAACCAAGAGTATCAATTCTAAAACAGGTCAGATAAAAAAAAGAAAAGTCTGAAGGTACTTTTCTCCTGACTTGAATATAAACAGTATTGCTATGTAGAGGGGGGGAATTTTGCTTCTTCTGACTGGTGCCTTTAGTTATTCTCCAGCCTCTTATATGTTTGTCTCACTATAAAATGATATGGCCCAAAACAGCTCTAGGCCACCTGGTGGTCAGGCATTATTTGACTAGAGCTGCCTTCCTTAGAGAAATCATAAATGCGGTTCTCTTCCTTTAAGTCAGACTGTAGAAGGCAATAAGGAGGAACAGAGTATGCATTGCCTTGTATCCCTTTAAAACGTATTTGCACTTCTACCAACAGTTTTGATATCATTCAATAAATCTTGTAATTAGTTCCAGATGGGCTTGGCAGTTCATGGACTGGGCTAACACAGACTTGTACTAAGTGCCTCACTCAGGGTTGTTAGGAATAAAGCATTTTATCAACGACAAGGAGCTCTTTATGTGTAAGCTATTATTAATTCATATGGGCAGTTTTAGAAAAAAAAAGTGAGGAAAAGGAATTAAAAAATCCAAAAGGAATGTAGCCTAAGAAATCCAGAGAGAAACAAGCTAATACTGAAAAGCATGTAAGAATTGAGAAGTTATTCCAAAAGAGAACTGGAGATGACAGCAGTACTCCAGATATCACAAGAATGTTATTTGTACTAATGTAATAAAAACAGATTGATGTATGTTTAAACTTAATTAGTAATATCCTTTAGTACAGAATCAGAATTATAATCTAAATATCTCTGCCCTCAAGTGACTATGCTTTCATTCCTGGAATAATTGGTTAGTCATAATTTTAACCATAATTTACTGAAAGCTTTATAATTCCATCTGACTCAAAATCCAAATATTCTAAAAGATAAATAGATTAGCAAAGCATAGTGATAGCAGAGGCTAAAGGGATCAGCTCCCTGCCATGTGTGTACATACGTGTGTTTATTAAAATAGTTCATCTGATTTCTTTATAATACAACATTCAGAAAAGTAAATTAGGTAAACTGGAGGAACAGGAAGGTGACAACTGTTGCCAGTGAATCCGAAGTGGGAATTATCTTCCCTTCTATTCCATAGCTGCCTGTAAGAAACATATTAAAAGGCAACAGAGAGCTAGAGTTTGCCTAGTATTCTTAAACTGAGCCTTATGCTCTGTCTGTTAAACTTAGTATGTTATCCACATCAGACCTTCTCAAGACAGAGTAAGTATTAGTATTAGTTCATTACAGTTTGATTTCTTGGATGGTTTTCCTCTGAATATTTTTGTGTTGGCCTGTGTAGATTATGTTTTTAGGGAAGTCTTATGTATCAGGCTTTGCTATAAGATGCTTGAGGTCTTATAATGCACAGAGAACATTTTAAGACCAATATGTGGACTGTGCCAAAAGAAGTGACAGCATTATCCTTGAAAAGAGTTTCTGACTTCTTCCTCATTCCCTTGGGTATAATTATGCTATAATCTTAATTACTTTGACACTGGGTAACTATTAGTTTGTTGAGATGGCAGATTTAAGAGTATTGTTTTGGTTTTGAATATTACTGAATCCTGATTATAGAATAGATAATAACAAAGACACTATTACAGTAGAAAATTTTAAGGATTGTAAGTACTACTATAAAGTAATAGCTGATTGATCTGAGCAGTTATTTAGTTACCAAGATATTCACCTTGAAGGATTTTGATTGATCATCTATGTTCAGGGAAATGCTGGACCTTAGGAAGACATATGATTAAGACAAAGACAAAGCTTTTATAATCTAGTGGTATTAAAAGACATGCATGAAAAAAACAGGACTGATAATGTAAGAGAACCTAGAAGAACTCTAGGAAATGTGTACTGTGGAAGCTGAGAAAAGTAGGATGAATTAGTACATTGGTCTTGATATCAGAAGGGCAGGTTCAAATCTGAGAAGATTTGAGAAAATGCAAAAAGTGGGCAGTCAGAAAACAGAAGTGTTATGTATATTTTTGAAACTCAGTATCTTCTAGTTTTTGATGGGCTTTTCTAAGCTGGGTCTAAAATCCTAAGACAGTATCTCTCATTTTATCCTTAGTCACTATTCTCTTTTAATTAACCCCAAATCTATAATATTCTTAATAGAGGAGAGAAAAAAAACTACTTGAAAAGTGGGTCAAGAATTAGTCAGTACAAAAGTATGAACACTGAAACAAGAGAGAAATTTATTGAGGAGGTAGATGAGAGTCAAATGTTGATGGTGAAGACAACAAAAATAAAAGTAAAGAAATGGACATTTGATTTAGCTTTTGGGACCTACTTGGTGATCTTAGAACAGGGACTCCCTGGAACTATAAGATGTCAATGTGTAGATTTCAAAGAATCTGTGATTTTGGAAAAGGGAAAAAATGACAATCTCTCTTTTAATGTAATTAGTCCCCTATGTAATTCTATGAATCTTATTTATTTTTTTGCATTTTAAAATATTATTCTAAGAAGTGGCCCATCAAACACATGCACGTGGCTGCGTACACAAACACACACACACACACACACACACACACACACACACACATACCCATAGGAACTCCTACTTACACTTATCTGGCATGAATGTGACTGACCAGTCAAAACAGATTGTGAAGAAAAAACCAAGAAACTGCTAGAATTAATGGAAAATAACTTATATAATTGAAAATAGGTATGTCAAATCATGAAGGTTGAAATCAGGTTATTTTTACCCAAGACAGTATTTACTAAATGGTTCAAACAAATGCTCTCATCCTTGCATATTATGAGGCATTGATGTGAAAGATTTGATGATAACAATATTTTCTAAAATATCACATATATCTTTGTAATTAAAAGAAAAGGGAAAGTCTTAATTTCCTGTCTTCTGTGATGAGTATATGGATTCAGGCCAGCAGAAAAAGTTTCGGGAAAAGAACAGGATGTTTCTGTGGTAAACTAAGAACTTTGGGTTTTTGAGGTAATGAAAGGCATAAGTTGGGAGACTGTGAATCAGCCAGCTCAACATAAACAGGCATATGTAGCACAGTTAATTTTATGAGTCAGGTGAGAAGGCTTTAGAGGCTAAAAGCAGAAGTGACAAGTGAGAGAGGAACAAGATTCCCAATACTCTTTCTCTCCTAAGGAGTCATTCTTGAGGCTGGTGGTCTGGAGATGGGAAGACCAGAGTTCAAATTTGACCTCAGATACTTACTTCCCATCTGTGTCTGGGCAAGTCACTTAACCCCAATTACCTAACTCTTACCATTCTTCTGATTTAGAATCTATACTCAATATTTATTCTAAGACAGAGGGTAGGAGTTTAAAAGAAAAAGGAAAGTCACTGTTGGAGGCTCCTGTTGCCAATTCAGATTCATTCAGTAGAATATGTGATCCCCTGTATGATTGCAGGATCCACTTCCTCAACTGTCTTTTTCTTCCCCAGTTTCAACCTCTTTTCTTGTTCCTTTTTTTTTCCCTTTCACTCACTCATTGACCTGAAGTGGACAAACAACAGCTCTAAATAAAATGAGTGAATTGGACTGATTTCTCCCTCTAACATCTTTTGATGAGATCACCAATCTATGAAAGTAAGTTTATTTTAGTGAAGAGAGCACTTGATTTGAAGCCCTAGGACCTAATTTAGAGTCTGAGATTTTATTCACTGTATGACCTTGGGCAAAGGACCTTCATTTCCTCATCCATAAAACAGAGATAATAATATGTATTATGTAAGGCAACATCAGAGTACCTTGATCCAAATGTAAGCCCTGGTACCTATTGGCCCTATGATCCTGGTAAAGTCATTTTACTTCTCTGTGATTCAGGTTCTCATTATTTAAAATGAGGTGTAGTGCTAGCTGACCTCTTCCTTCCATCTCTAAATGTTATCTTATGATCAACCAGACCATCATTTTATGTGACACTCAGGTCATTCTCTCTCAATCTCTCTCTGTCTGTCTCTGTCTCTGCCTCTCTCTCTATCTCTGCCTGTCCCTCTGACTCTCTTCCTCTCTCTCCTATTAACATGAATATTTGTTATATAACTCCTAGGTTGCTAGGATCCTAGTTACATCTGGAGTACCTCCCCCTCTTCCAATCATACTCACCATGAAAGGTCATATGCCAGTTAACAAAGTGTCACTTTTTCCACAGGGGGAGAAAAGGTTGCTAGGCATATTCTGTATATCAAATACTTTGTTTCTATTTTTTAAATACAAAAAGCACCATTATGAATATTTTGGTAAGCATGGGACCTCTCATTAGGGCTTATGTCCAGTAAAGAGATCTCTGAATAAAAAGGCATTAATTTCTTACTGAGTTTCAAATAGTTTTCTAGAATACTTAGATCAATTCAAAGTTTTCCCAAAGGAGAATTAAGGTACCTGTTTTTCCACAGCCTCTTCACCATGGAATTTTTGTTTTTTAGTGTCTTTGCTGATCAGATATGTGTAAGGCAAAATCACTGAGTCTGAATTTGCATTTCTATTTTTATTTGTGATTTGGAAATTGTAATGTTATATTGAAAAGGAGTATTGGATTTAGAGTGCCTGGGTTTTAATTACCTCTCTGCTACATATTATTTTTGTGATTTTTTAAAAAGTCTTTTAGGTTTTTTTCTATAAAATTAATGAATCGAGTTAGATGACATTTAAATTCCCACCAACTCTAAATCTATGAATGCTAGTAATTCTTTTATTCTTGTAATTTGGCCACTTTTTCAATATCCCCACTTGGTAGTGCTCTCATTCAATGATTGCCTTGTATTTAACTGCCCAGTAGTTCAATGGAAGTACTTACTCCCTCCCCTGAGAGAATCACTCAGGTCACTTTCCTCCCTTTCTCCCTTTTCTGTCTGAGGTAAGGCATGAGGTCTCTAAAAGGTTTACCATCACTGGTCTATGTAGATGATGATAAGGGTTTGTACTGGTGTGACAGTAGCTTTAGCAAAGATAAAGGGAAATATACAAAAGATAATAGGAATTTAAAATTGACATGACTTGGCAATAGACCGGATATAGGGAGTAAGAAATAGAGAGAAGTCAAGAATTACTACTGAGTTGTGAGCCTAAATGACTGGAGAGGAGGATAGTTTCCTTGACAATAAAAAAGTTCAGAAATGGAGAAAAAAAAACAGTTCAATTTTGGACACTTTGAATTTAATGTCTTCAGGACATGAGCTGAATGAATATATATCAATATATAGGTGATAATAAGTTCATGATGAAAGAGTAGAGAAAGAAGAGATATGGCCAAAGAGAGAACCCTGGAAACATAATTAGGAGGCATGTTCTTGATTAAGATTCCCAGAAAGCCAACTATAAAAGAGCAGTAGAGACATTTAGGAGGATAACCAGGAAAGTGTAGGTATGGTTAAAATGAAAAGAATATCAAGGAAAAGAGAGTGAATAAAAATGCTTGAGGCTATAGAGAAGTCAAGAAGGAAGAGGATTAAAAAGAGATTATTAGATTTTGGTAATTAAGAGAACATTAGTAAATTTGGAAAACAGTTTTAGTTGAATGATAAAGCCAAAAGCCAGACTAATAGAATTGAAAGAATGAGAAAAGTAGAATTGCCTATTGTAGTTGTCCTTCTTAATTTGTTTGGTCACAAAAGAGAGAAGAGCTATGGAATGGTAGCAGGGATTGATGGGTCATGTAATAGGAAGAGGACATTTGCAAAAGACTGTGTAATGTAGACATTAGAGTGATTGACAGAAGCATATGACAGAGAGTCACATGGGAGCCTAAGGGTCAAGATCTGGGCAAAGATTCTAAGGTCCCAACAGTCTTGGCACTTTTCTCCTGAAGGACCCTTGGGTTGTGTATGATTGAAAAATCTGTTACCCTAAAAAAAGAACTCTCTACTCTTGTTCTACTATTTAGCTAGGTAGTACACTGCTGTGCCTGGATCTGAGAAGATTTGAATTTAAATCATTCCAGAGATAGCACTTATGTGATCCTGGCTAAATCACTTTATATTTGCCTTAATTTCATCACTAAAAAATGGAGCTAATAATATCTCCTAGGGCTATTTTAAGCATAAAACAATATTTGTAAGGCATATTATAAACCTTAAACATATAAATGCTATTTATTATTACAATTACTGTTACTTATTTTCTACTACCAATCACCCCAGCTACTAGAAGGAAGTAAGTCTGTCTTTTTTTCCCCCCTAACATTGTCTTCTATAGACCCAACTTCCTAATACTTAGTAAATTCATTATGTTAACTATCCCACATTCTCAGTTAAACTTGCTTCCCTCTTTTATATTTCTTGGATGTCATATCATACTTTTAGCTCATATAAGGCTTGAAGTACACTAAATCTCTCAGACATTTTCCATATGAATGATTAACAATATTTTGATTTTTGTTTTGTGGAGTTGATTTTATTTTAGTATGAGTCAAGCAACATTTTCCCTCATTAGTGTTTATCTCTTTAAATGCAATACAATATTTTAGTATATATTATGTAAACATAATATATAACTTCTTGAATTCTGTGTCATCCCTCTATTACTATTGATTTCTTCTGAGAATTTGAATAGTTTGTCGAATATGCATTTATCCAAGTGGATGGTGAAACATATTAACTAAAAGAGGGTCAAGCATGGATCCTCAGGCATTTCAGTGAAGACTTCCTTCTGAGAAGAAATTGAAAATTAATTTTTGCATCTATTCAATCATTTCTATTGTAGTGGAAAATCCTCAGATCTCCCTCTTCAGGGATGCTCTTATGCTCTACAGACTAGCTTTCCAAGGCTGACACCTCCAGAAGCTTGCTACTGATAGCGCCTCCTTCCCCCGCACCTGCTGGAACAAAACAAAGCAGTTCTTCCACTTCATTGGACACTGTTACTCTCCATGCTGTGACCTAACAAATCTATGATCGATATGTGTCCTTGCTTATGTTCTGATGCCCATACTTGCTTGTCATGTTTGTGTTCATAACACATAGAAACCCTGAATAGTGAATGTATCTCATGACCATGGAAGCCATCATGTATGTATCATGTAACCTATGGAAACCCTCCCCTACTGATGGTGTATAAAATGCCCAGTCCCTTACCTTGGGGACCAGCACTTAGAAGAATGATCTTGGCTGGGTCAGCATGTGCATGTGAAATAAACCTACTTCCTTTCTTTCTTTTGAGTGACAATTGTGGTTTCCTGTATGGCTAAATTGAAAATTCTGCAACATTTGGTGCATTGACTGAGAAGCCTCAATCGCACTGGCTTTTGGGGCCAAAGGTTTGAGCAAGCCAGCTAGGTATCTCCCTGCAATCCCTGCAAAGAACTGAGCAGGGCCACCTGGACCCTTCTCAGAGATTACTTTGGTCTGGGCTCCCTTGGACTGCCTGACCACACTTCCAACCGGACTCTCTGGAAGTAAGGAATGAAGGGCATATGGAAAACTCCAGAGAGGCAAGATTTGTGATTACCCAAGTAACCAAGTCTGTTGTGATACAGAAAAAGGATTGACTATCCTTCATAGGTTAGGTTTTCTGGAATTCAGTAGTTCAGGTTTTTCAGGTCTTTTTGTTGGAGTATATCAGTAAAAGACTTGGACTTGGATCCTCAATTTGCCTGGGTATAGAGGGGTCCAGTCCTGAAGGAGGGAGTAACTTGTGGAAGTAAGCAAAGATTCAGGGAATAAACAAGATCGCTGCACCCCACGTGTTTTAACTCATCATCTCTGAGTCATTATTCCTGCATTTCTCTCTCTATCTCTATTATCTATTCATCCATCTTCCTTTAGTCTCCATTCTCCTTCTCAGGTCACCACCCAGGAGTAAATTGTGCAGGAATTGCAGGAGGCTTCTACAGTTAGGGTGTGAACTTTCTTTGTTAATGACTTACTAAATATTAAGTATGGATACTTTGAGTTCTTTATTGAATAACTTAAAATATACAAAGGGAAAAAATTCCCTTTCACAACCCTCCCTGTGATTCTATTGGGGGACTAGCATGTTGAAATCTCCCAGATTTATATGCCTACTCTTCCCAATGAATCATTTCAAATATTTAGCTTATACCTCTAAAGGTCTTCTAGCTAAGGGCGCATACAATACTGCACTTTCTAAGGGGGAAATTACAAGAGTTGCAAATAAGAGGGAAATTTATACAATAACAGCAACATTGCAAAGACCAAAAACTTTTAAAGATTTAGGAACTCTGATTAATACAATGACCACTTTGAATTCCAGAGAACTCATAAAGAAACATTCTCCATAACTTCTGAGAGAGATGATAGACTCAAAATTCATGTTTGCTAAACTTAATTGTGGTTGAGACTGAAATATGTTAATTAGGTGGTTGCCAGGGATTTAATTACTAAATCCCAAAATGAATTTAGTAAAGAATTTATGATAGTTAATTTACAATAGAGGGAAGATATTAAGGAACGAGAGAGAGAAAGACAACTCTGGCTTCCTCTGAGCCAGGTAGAAATTTTAAGGCCCTAATCAGGGAAAAGAGTCTCAAGACTATGGGCCTTTCTTGGGGTTTCACACCTGCAGAAAGGCAGGATCACTAAGTCAGCCTTTCACTCACTAAGGGGTGACTGTGTAAAAAGAAAGCAGTCTGATGTCTCCTGCACAAGCTCCTCCAGGGGTCCAGTTATACAGCCAAGTGTCTTCACTCCAAGTCTCAGTGTCTGTCTTCCAGTCGCTCCTTGTGTGAGAGTTCTTCAATCTAACTCAAATCTCAAACAAATTCTTCTGGCCTATGGTCCTTGTTTTAAAGATCTTTTTCTCTTGTGTCATCTCCCCTAAATTTTACGTCTGCCAATCATAGCAGAAGCTCCTCTCCAGGACTTCCCACTCTTTGGTTCACACCTTTTTTTGGTTAGATTATGCCTTTTTTTGGTTACTTAATACCTTTTTTTGGTTAGTTCACCTTTTGTAGTTAGTTAACACCTTTTTGTAGTTAAAATGGGTAGATCTCCTTCAAATACTGAGTTACCACCTTTTGTGGATTAAAATCTAAAAATAGACTGGATTACAATTCAATCTACCCAATAAAGGAAGAGCTTAATACCTTCACTGTTACAATCAGGGGATTACAATTTAATCTTCACATATAGAAGATTAAATACAGAGGTAAATAAAGAGAGAGAGAGAGAGAGAGAGAGAGAGAGAGAGAGAGAGAGAGAGAGAGAAGAAAGAAACAAAGAAGAAAAAGAAGCAAAGAAACAAAGGAAAGAAACATATAGATGTGACCAATGCAAAATTAGTTTTGATTGATTATGAGTATTTTTACAAAGATTTCGCTTTCTTTTATTGTCTCATTTCTAGTTATTTCTAGTTATGGTGGTAGAAGGAACTGAAAAAATTTACTAAAAAAATCTTAAATAAAATACAATGATGGGCTTTGTTAGCTAACTTCTAAGATCCTTCCTTGCTCTAAATTGATTATTTTTTGATCTATGCTGTCATTAATAATGTCAATGATACTTAACATTTGTATAATACTTTATATTTTCAATTTCTATTCTTATTTAATTAGATTAATGATCATTCAAACAATTTGAAATACTTGAACAGATATTTCATCATTTTGTGGAGCTGGTTATTATTTTTGCAATATGTATTTCTTCTGAACTTTTTACATTGCTTTCTTTTATTAGGTATTATTTATTCATTGTATTAGGGTCTTTTTTGATTGTTGACTCATTTTTTCATTTTTTTGATGAATTCTCTGTGAGGTTTTTTTCCATGAAAAATTTTTTCTATGAGTATCTTTTTTTGTTGTTATTGTCCTTTTGTTTTATTTGAAGATCTTTTAGTTTTTATGTGATGAAAGAAAAATGGGATAGCCATCTTCTTACTGGAAATCATGCTGTACATTCTCAAAATCTGTTCATATCTTTTAAGTTACATTCTGACAATAGTTTTACATTAGTTAGGCTAGGGACAATATTGCTGGTGCTAATATAGGGGTATAGATGAGTAGTAGCATTATAAATGCCCTTTTGGCAAGATTCAGCAAAATAGTAACAGTGGTAACAGTTAAACATGTGAGGTTTATTTAAGTTAGTCAGGAAAGATGCAGAAGGCCAAAAATATTCTCCACTTGACTAACAGACTCTTCAAATGGCTATTCCATTTGTTTGATAACTCATTTGACAATAATTACTGAGACATTGAGTAGTATCATCTCTCTTGAACTTTTAAGGGATTTTGCATATTTCACTATATACATGGGAAACACAATTTTTGGAGAGATCCAGTAATGAGATAGTTTGCTCTACTGAGTCAAATGCTTTAAAAAAAATGAGCCAAGAATTAATAGAACAGGATTTTGTATCTTTTACACATTTCAGTTAGACCATAAATATGTGGCCTACTGTAAAATATAATTTACAAAACATGCCTATTTTCTCATATTTTCATCAAGGATGAATTTCATAAGTATACATATTATTCCTATAAAGACTTTTGTAAATATAAATAAGTATGCATATGAAACATCTTAATGGCTTTTTAGGTAACAGTTAATAACTTTGATTTTTGTTCCCAAATCTTCTAATAATTGCTTCTACTTTAATTTTTTTTAGAATAAATCTCCCAAACCTTTAAAAATGATTACATCATAATGTCCTTTTTTTAAAGGACCTTTCTTAGTTTTTCATTAAGCACATTAGGAACTTTGATTTCATATTCCAAAAATGGTGTGTCTACTACTATTGATGAAGGAAATAATTCATTATAAAATGGTTGATAGATAATTTCCATTATATAACTGTTTGTTGTCCCCCTCTCAATTTCATCTTTAAATTTGTATGGGATGATGCCATAATTTTTTATACCTGACAGAAAGGTGACATAGTAAATAGAGCACTGGGTCTGGAATCAGAAAGATCTGAGTTTAAATCCAACTTTAGACACTATTTGATCATGACAAATCACTTAGCCTATGTCTCTCAATTTCCTCAACTGTACAATGGGGATAATAATAATACTTGCCCCTCAGAGTTGTTGTGAGGGTCAAATAAGAGAATATTTTTAGGCTATCTAGTAGTTACTACAGAAATATTAGCCATCATTGCTATAAAACTTTCTCCAAACTAATTGTTTACCTCCAATAACATTTTTTATCATTTGCAAATGAACACATATTGTAAATCAGTGTTGTCTATTGCATTTATCTGTCAAGGAAATCAAGTACGAGCTGCACAAAGTAGTTTCTCATTTCTCTTGGTCTCTTTTTTTTTTCTTCCATTGTTTAAACTTGCAAAGAAATAGGAACTTTAAAAAAGATATCTGTTCTTTTGTCTATTTCCTTTTGTAAGCTTTTATAATTAATTTAAGGTGCTTAGGTAGCAGAGCAGATTGAGTACTGGCACTGGAACTAGAAAGAGTTATCTTCCTGAGTTCAAATTTGGCCTCAGACACTTATTACCTATGTGACTCTGGGCAAGTCACTTACCTGTTAGCCTCAATTTTCTCATCTGTAAAATGAGCTGGAGAGGGGAATGGCAAAGCACTCTAGTATCTTTGCCAAGAAAACTCCAAATAGGGTCATGAATAGTCAAACACCACTGAAAAAAAATGACTGTATAAAAATATTAATGTGGTCTTTTGACATGCTACATATTTTTCTCATTTTTATAATTTCTTCTAATTTGGGGCTGATTGTTATCTTTGCTCTAAGAAGTTATTCCTCAGACTGTTCAAAGACAGTTCCTTGGATAAGTTATTATTTACTTATATTATGACAGTCATTTTCATTTTTCTTATGACTTTATTCAGTGCTCAGCATGCCCATAACCTCCAGAATCTGCTTAAAGAAATTATTTATGCTATATATATAGCATAAGACATACCTTTAGTAAAATACTCTTTAATAAGATCAAAGACCATTTATTAATGTAATTGTATAAAGCTAACCCTATGTATCTCTTCCATTTTATGAAGGAAATTGTAGTTACCTTTTCATTTTTTTCACATGTGCAAAATATTTTGCTTTTAACTCAGAAATATTATGGAATGATATTAGTTTGAGTCTTCTAAAGGAATCATTTCAAAAAGGTTATTAATGTATTTGACTTTTTGTTATTTCTCTTTTCCAAAAAGATATTTCATTTAATATTCTTAATACTAGATATGCTAATCCATTTTACAAGAAGTACACTGTTCACAAAAGCTTTCTAAGTCTGATACTTTGATCTCAAAAGATGGAGATTCATTTTTCCTCCCCATTACAACTCTCAGAAGGCTGTGGCTTTTTAAAACAGCATTATTCAACTACAATTATCTACAACTTCCTGACCTACAAACTAATTGAAAACTACTTTAGGTAATAATCATTTTGTTCATTTGGTCAGGACAGGAAGAGAAGTCATTTGTTATACTTACATGTTCCACCCACCCACCCACCTGGGGATGTACAATTCCTGGCACATAGTAGGTACTTAAAAATGATGATTGATAAGATCATAGGCTGATAACTGGAAGGGACCTCCAAGATCAAAGTTTATATGAGATGCACAGAAGTTGTGGTTTTTCCCCCTAAAATCCTACATGTAAGCCCAGTATCTTCTGATTGATTCTTTGTCAAAAACACTATCTACCATATTGCAAAACCTTTGTCATATTATATTATATTGGTACATGCCATCATGAATCCATAAAAGTCTTAAAATGATCATATATTACAATATGGAATTCATTTATTTTTTATTTATTGATTTTCTCTCTAAAGTTACCTTCAATTATTATAGACATATTATAGTCTTTTTATTTACATGATGTCTCCTCTATTAGAATGTAAGAAATTTGAGAGCAAGTATTACATTTCTTTATTTTAACCTAGTACTTTAGGATTAAAGATTTAATCTAGGATATTAGCCTAATATGTAATACACAGTAAACACCTAATAAATATTTGGTGATTAAAATGGAAATAATACATAAAATCATATATATATAGAGCCAGGATTCAAACATAGATCTTTTGATTCTAAACCCAGGACCCTTTCGACAGTAGTAGACTGCCTTAAAAAAAAAAATCTGATCCTATGAGCTAAATGGTGTTTGGTCAGTAGTTAATAGAGTTATGTGAAGACCTTAATTCTCATAATTACTGCTGTCTACTACTGCATATAATACATTCCACAGGAATTCAATTAACTCCTAGTCACTTAGCCCCTTTCCTTCATCTAATTTCTCACCATGATCCCTAACTATTTGTCTCCTGTAAACATATTCGAGGGTCTTTAAAGATTCCAAAATTTAAGGGATTCCTTAATAATTGAATTTCAAACCATATTGCTCCCTTCGGCTCTAATTTTGAATGTTAATAATAACATTACCTTCTGTTGAACTCTGCTTTGATTTCTATCATTTGAGATGAGCTTTCTAAAAATCTCTGAAGAGACAACCTTTTAAATAACTATGTTGTTGGAAAAAATCTAGGGGGGTAGAGGGAGAGTAGAGTAAGAAAAGCTTGCACATTTAGATTTTCAAATACATAAGCAATCTAAATTTCAGTAAGGATATCTTATGGATCTCAGAACAAGACTGAATGGGGCAGGGTAAATAAGGTCAGATAGGTGAGTTCATAGGTAAAGTGATTATTTAAGATTCCAGGGTCATTCAGAGTCCCAGATTATTAATATCAACCTATTTGTAAACCATTAGAACAGAAATAAATCCTATGTTTGTCTCTAGATAAAGATGAGCATTGCATCTGTCTACTTATTTTCTTTTTTTCAATTCATCTAATCATTGAATCAATCAAGAAACATTCCTAAGTATTATTTAAAAAAAAAAGTCTACCTAGAGAGACATTTAACATATACCAATAAAATCGCAGGTCTAATTTCTATCCTCTACCATGGATTAAGCATTGTGTTAGGTATGTTGGGGATGACAAAATCCTTGTCCTCATGTAAGGGCAGCTAAGATATATAGAGAGTTTGAGGGGAAAGTGTTATAATGGTATTAGAGAATGTTGTTAATACAGAAGAATGAGAGATCTGTTTAGACTAGGGAGACTAAAAAAGGCTTCATGGAGAAGATGGCATTTGAAAAATATTTTGAAGATGGGGAGGGAATTAGAGAAGACTGGTATAGCGACTGAAT
This sequence comes from Monodelphis domestica, assembly GCF_027887165.1. NCBI lineage: Eukaryota > Metazoa > Chordata > Mammalia > Didelphimorphia > Didelphidae > Monodelphis > Monodelphis domestica. The sequence continues at coordinate 323,260,217 of NC_077229.1, read as the reverse complement.
TCTTGATAGTTCAGAGTGAAAAAAAGGTATTTAGGACATTGGGAGAAGGAATATTAAGAAAATTACAAATAGAACACATCAAACAGAGTAGTGATGAATAAAGGCAGTAATCTTTGAAAGGTGAGGAATTTTCTCCTTTATTTAGAATGTACTGGAAAAATACTGATTTAGAAAAAAAATTGAGGAAGATGGTGACAGGAGCTAAGCTTCACTTTGGCAATATTAATTTGATTGCAGTATAGCTGATGTATTAAAGAGGTAGAAACAGGAGCCAGTGAGATCAGTTAGGAGTCAAGAGTCCCAGTAACAGGAAGTAAGAGCCTGCCCTTTGGGAGTGACAAAAAGGAATATAAAAGAAGGAGAAATAAGAAGACCTGAAGAAAGAAGCAAAAGTAAGAAAGAAAAATCAAACATAACCCCAGAGTTTCACTTTGGTACCTGGAAAAGTGGTGATATCATTGACAAAAAGAAGAGGGAGACATTGATTTGTTTAAATTGATAAAACTGAAAGGGACATTGAAGAACATTAAGACTAACTCTTTAATTTTATGGATGGGGAGACAAAGACCTAGAGAGGTGATGTGATTTCTCTGAAACCAGAGCAAAATTGGTTTCTCAACCACACTCTTCCCCTCCCTACTGCTTTGATCTCATCTAGAGTCTTTTGTCTCTTCTCTAGACTCTCATCCTGGGGCCCTCTCACCTCTGGACCCACTTTGGTGAGCCAAATTCAGTCCTGGAATATTCTGACCCACCTCTCCCTCCCCCCAAAAGAGAAGCATGCTTTTTTCACATCTGTCATTCAAGTTTTCAGACAAATCAGAAGAAGCGAGTACCATGAAATCACCTCAAGTTCCCTTGACCTGCGCATGATTGGCTTACATATGGAAGCAGCTGAGACACTGAGAGAAAGTGTTCTCCCCATTTCCATTTTTTCCTCTTTTCTAGGGAGACATTTGGAAACTTCTGACATGCCTACTAGCTTCTAGGTATGGACATAACTGGAGTACTGATTTTGGAAAACTGAGTTCATGGTTTTCGGTTCTTCATAGATTCTTCATAGATTCCATGACTCTTGTCCATGTACATAGTATAGGCACGTATATTTGGATATGTCAGGACAAAGTGAAAACGAGAGACCTGGAGTTCATAGCATTATCACAAAACAACCACCTTTGCAGCTTTGAGCCACATATTTCCAGGGAACTGGGTAGGATGCAGGTTCAACACTCCATGGAGTGAGCTCTAGCCAGAGAAGACTAAGATATTAAATGTTTACCTTATGCAGAAAATAAACAGTGTAGCTGGAACTCATTCCAAACCCATGGCTTTTTCCATTATGGTCTGCTCTCCAGGGGAGCAGGTTATAATAGTTGGTAAATTCAATTTCTAAAAGGCATGTTTGTATTGATGAAGCTATCTCAGAGTCAATGTAATATATTGTTTTGGAATTTGAAACAGAGCAAGGGCTGAATGTAATGGATTTATGAGTAAATTGTAGGGGTGCGGTTGGGCAGCTGGTTGGCTCAGTAGATTGAGAGCCAGGCCTAGAGATGGGAGGTCCTAGATTCAAATCTGGCCTCAGACACTTCCCAGCTGTGTGACCCTGGGCAAGTCACTTAACCCCCATTGCTTAGCCCTTACCACTCTTCTGCCTTGGAGCCAATACACAGTATTGATTCTAAGATGGAAGATGAGGTTTTTTTTTTTCCTTAAAGACTTATTTGCTCGGTGGTGAGTAGAAGCCCTGAAAGGAGAAGTGCTGTGCCTAGAAAATAGTAAATGATTGTTCATTTTTTGACTTATTAAATTGCTGTCAAGAGATGGGAGAAGAAATCTGAGATCCAAGTATATGATTTTTCACTGAATATGAATATGAAAGAATGATAAACCTTTTTAAATAAGGAAAACTTTTGTACTAAATTATTCATATTAAAAATTAAGAGGTTTTACATTTTGTCATCAAACAGTATGTTGAATTGATTTTCAATTCCCAGAGGATTTTTGTTTGAAACATTCATCTGTTTAAACAGAGTTAATCCCATTTTATTATGGGGACTCTCACAAATGCCTAATAATTTTTTTTGGACATTATTTCCCTACAAGTAAAGAAATATTATAATCCAAATAAATATATATTTTAAAAAGCCCTGCCTCCTCCACCACGTTTTAGGGCCTAAACCTCAGATGTCTAACAATTATCACAGAGAATTTTGGCAGAAAATTCTGAAAGGGAAACTGCTTAGCTGCTCAGAAAAAATTTAACTTTTTTTTTATTATTACTTCTGTTGTGTTGAGGGAGTAATAAGTCTTGTTTAAATTTGAAAGATATTTATTTGCCAAGAGAAGAAATCACCAAACAGGTACAACTAATTTCTACAAACACATCCAGGGAAGAGATGTGTTTAATACCCTAAGGAAGTCTCACCAAAACTATTCCTTCTTTTTTCCCAGGTGAGTTCGAAATGTCTTGTCCAACAAACACATTTAGTTATATGCAAGTTTTAAAAAAATCAGTAAGATAGCATAGGCTGATCTTAAAGGGCTAGGGCTCATGAGTAGCATCCATTTCTTTTTTTCTTTTTTTTCCCACAGCAGTATGAGATAGTAGGCCTTTCTGATTTTTTTTTTTTGCTTTTTTTCTTGTTTGAGTTCTTTAAAGTTTATCCCAGGTATAATCAATGGAAAAATCACTATTTGAATGCATTGGGGCACAATACTATGGCTTTTCAAGCTTAAAGCTTAGCTAGAGTTTCTAGACTGTCCCTTTATTGCCCCAAGAAGTATTTTTTGGCCATTTGATGGGGAGATTGAACATTAATGAGAAGGGCTCATTGTTATTTGTTAATTTGTCAGGACATTATCTGCAGTAATGCATGTGCTTATGTGATTTAATTTCCCCAAAGATTTCTGCTTATTCCACACTGTTACAAATCAAGTCATTATAATTCTATGTACAGCTTATTATATTTATTCCTCTCTCTAATTGCCTATGCTCATTAATCTCTGTCTCTTTATATAAAAAGATTTCAATATGAAGAGATATAGAGAATCAATTTTGAAGTCAAGGAAGGGAGGATTTCGTTGTCTAGAATATAGGAAGAAAAAGCTTCTCTTAAAAAATTAAATGTTTTATTTTTACAATATCAATATAGTACATCAATACAATCAACTAAAGTTGCTTAATAACTATTGATGTTTAAATTAATTGTAATACCTAAGTTATCATAAAAGTTAATACTTTAAGCTCCCATGAAGATGCTTTATCAATTCATTGTCATTCATTTTTCCTCCTATATAATTTCTCCTCCTCTTCCTCCTTCTCCTCCTTTTCCTTCTCTTTCCCCCCTCTTCTTCCTCCTTCTTCAAATTTTTCATTATTTTAGTACTCTTCAAATTTGTTGGAATAGAATTATGCTCTTCTATTTCATTAATATACCACATCAATAGAAAGGGTACTGGATTAGAAGTTAGAGGATCCAAATTGTATTTTTAAGTGTGACAAAAACATGGTTGCTAAAATCCATTCAATTGCCTCCTTTTGAGGCTTAGGGAATTTATTTTAGGTTAAAAGTCCAATAATCACTTCCAGTCTACAAATGGGAAAATCCTAATACCTCTCTTTTGATTTGCCCTTGTTTCCATCTTCTGTATATATATTGAATTAAAATACAAGTTAGTTAATTGATTCCCTGTGCATTCAAGTTTCTCTTTTCATGCATCCCCTTCTCTATTTCATAGATAGATAGATAGATAGATAGATAGATAGATAGATAGATAGATAGATAGATAGATGGATGGATGGATAGACAGATAGATAGATAGATGGATAGACAAATAGATAAGCAGATAGGTAGGTAGGTAGGCAGATAGGTAAAGAGAGAACTGTAATTGCATTTTAGGTACTGTGCTAAGCATTGGAATGAGTATGCAAGCAAAAATACACTCTTTTTACTTTCAAGGAAGTTATATTTTAAGGAGAGAGAAAAAAACATAAAAGAAATCTGAAAAGCAGGGAACATGGAGAGAGTTATCCAGGTGCAGTCATTGTGGAAAAGTCTGGAGAGTCAGTAGTAGAGTCAAGAGAATGAAGAACCTGGCTGTTCTGGAAACTTGCTCAATTAGAGACTGAGGGAAGGAACTTAATAGGCAGAGGGAGGTGAAGGGACAGAGTCATCTCTAGGGTGAGAATGGGGAAAAGGTGAAAAAGGCAGGTACAGAACCAAAAGGGAACTGTTTTTGACACACAGGTGGTTCCTTCCTCAAATTAAGGTGCCATTTTTATTACTCAATGAAATTGTTACTTTTTGTGTCTCCAGAAAGAAGGAAATTAAAATGAATTACTAAATGGAATAGTCTGACTCTTGAAGTAGTGAGGTTCATGTCACTGAGATGCAGGATCTGATTCAAGGTCAGTTATAGATTAGACCAGATGATCTTTGAGGTATCATCCAATTTCAAAGTGCTATGATTATATTAGTTATTCATCTGACTGTCTGTATAAAAGCCTAAAGTCTAAATGTGATACCTTTCTAAGTAGATTATCAAAAGCATATCTGAGAATAGCTTGAATATAAGAATTCCATGTAATTCTGAACATGAAAACAATAGAGCACAAAAGTAGAATTCCTAACTGGAAGTTATTTTGTTGCTAATGAGCTTTATTACTGTAAATTTGAAGGGACCAAGAACTGATTTATCTGTTGAAATCCACTGTCTCGCCTACAGAGCAACAGGAAAATGAGCTGAATGTGAGAGAGAGAGGGAGGAAATATGCTTCAAGTTAATGGATTTTAAAAGGATGCTAATCTCCTTTTAGTGAAAACCCATGAATTTTATAGTTTTTTTTTAAAAGTACTCTTTGAGTTCTCAGTTTTAAATGGAATTAAGACGTTTCTAATTTAAGTATCTATTTCAGGAAATGGATCATTAATTTCACTTTGTAGAATAAATTTGATATGGACTATCTGAAAAAAGAGTAAGATAATATACTAGAGAGGGATAAAATATTCACTTTATTTAGCAGAGATATGTTAAACTTAAAAAGACAAACTTCTTTGGGACCAGCTGAGACTAAAAAAGAGATACTACATGTTAGAGATTAGTAATTTGTTTATCATTACCTCCATCATCTTAACACTAGTAATAATGGAAAATACCTGACAGTAAACTAGAATATATTCTGAATCTGCATTTCTTAGAGTCTGGTTCAAAAACACACTGGATGATGTATAATAAATATTTGTTAAACTTTTTAAAAGAATGCATCCTCATTGAATATTTAATAGAATATAAAAAGATTTTGTATGTGTATTGGGGTGTATCTTAGAGGAACCTTAGAATCTTGTAGTCTCCTTCTGTTACATTTTACTAATTAGGAAACTGAGGTCTGGTGAGATGAAATGAGTCTATCAAGTTTCTACAAGTAGAAAAACTACAGAGCCAAGTCTCAAACTCAAGTCCTCTGACTACAAAATCAAGTGCCTTTTCTCTTATGCCATGTTTCTCTAGTACCATGTTGATTCACTGAGGATTGTAAAATTAAATCATCCTGAAGATTTTTCTTCTAACTAATGAGTTGCTACCCTCAACAGATTAATGCAATTTTGAGTTATGAAATAAAATAGAATTATGATTAATCATGCAATGTGAAATCAGTCTTTTACAAGGTAATTTGCTTTAGACTAATAATATGTAATGACTAACATTAGAACATCAGTGTTTTCTTTTGGTTTTAAAATTCTATTAGATACAGATCTACAGACTTTGGCCACCAATTCACAATGGTAAAAACAAAAATAACAACAACAAACACTGGAGGGGCTAGAAAGAATTTTTCTGTGGGGAAGATAAGTAATTCCAAAAAAGGCATGCAATGACTTCTAGTAAGTTGGCATAGTAGGACATAGGAGACAGGTGTCTGTATGTAAACAAATATACCAAGAACCTCTGGAGAACCACAAAACTATTATCTCCTCTCATTCATAAGCAGGAAGGGAATGGAGAGCAGAAGATGAGCAAGAGACAACTAGGTCAGGCAATACAAAAGAAGTCATAAACTAAGACTGAAAGGAGGGGATTGATCAAAGGGAGAATTACTATTAAATATTTTACATTGTCTAGAGTGATTTTAAATGGAGTTTCTTTTTCTAATTCCTGCTGCTGAATTTCGTTGGAAATATATAAAAATGCCAATGATTTATGTGGATTTATTTTGTATCCTGAAACTTTGCTAGATTTGTTAATTATTTCCACTAGTCTTTTAGTTTATTCTCTAGGATTCTTTAAGTATAACATCATATCATATGCAAAGAGTGATAGTTTAGTTTTCTCATTGCCTACTTTAACCCCTTCAATTTCTTTTTCTTCTCTAATTGCTACTGCTAGCATTTCTAGTATGATATTGAATAATAGAGGTGATAATGGGTATCCTTGCTTCACCCCTGATCTTATTGGGATGGCTTCTAACTTATCCCCATTGCAGATGGTACTTACTGATGGTTTCAAATATATACTGTTTATTATTTTTAGGAAAGGCCCTTCTATTCCTATACTTTCTAGTGTTTTCAATAAGAATGGGTCTTGTAGTTTGTCAAAGGCTTTTTCTGAATCTGTTGAGATAAAAGTGTCATTTCTACTTGTTTGGTTGTTGGTATGGTCAATTATGTAAATGGTTGTCCTAATATTGAACCATCCTTGCATTCCTGGTATAAATCCCACGTGGTAATAGTAAATAATCCTTGTGACAACTTGCTTTGGCTTTTTTGCTAGTATTTTATTTAAGATTTGGCATCTATGTTCATTAATGAGATTGGTTTATAGTTTTATTTTGCTGTTTTTGGTCTTCTTGGTTTGGGAATATATACCATATTTATGTCATAAAAATAATTTGATGAGACTTCTTTGCTTATTTTGTCAAATAGTTTGTATAATATTGGGATTAGTTATTCTTTAAATGTTTGATAGAATTTTTCTGAGATGGGATTATTTCAGTATTCTATTTCCTCTTTTGTTTATGTAGGCAATTTATATTTTTGTAAATATTCACCCATTTCACCTAGATTGCCATATTTATTGCCATATAATTGGGTAAAATAGTTTTTTATAATTATCTTAATCTCTTCTTCATTGGAGGTGAGATGACCCTTTTCAATCATGATACTGTTAATTGATTCTCCTCTTTCTTTTTAAAATTAGATTAACCAATATTTCATTTTGTTTTGTTTTCAAAATACCAGCTCTTAGTCTTATTTATTAATTCAATACTTCCTTTCCTTTCAATTTTATTTGATTTTTTTCGATTTCAAATTTGGTCTTTAAGTCAGAATTTTTGTTGAATTTTATTTTGAAGTAAAATATTATTTGAGACAAGGCTGAGGATGGAAAAAATTCCAGGCATGGAGAACAGTCAATGCAAAGGCACCAAATTAGATTATATGATGAAAATTCTATTGCATTTTTTCTTACTCATTTCTTCGCCCGTGATATTTTACTTGATTTCTCCTAGTAATCATTTTAATCATAGTAATTTATTTTTTTTCTATAAAATATTTCTGTTGTCATGTAGGGGAACTGCAATGTATATCTTTAATAAGTTTATTTCCCCAGCCAAGTTAATGAAGGGGCAGACAACAAAGACAAAAATGTATAACATATTAAACAAAGAGTAAAGAATGTTTTCTAGTTATTATTCTTTTATAGAATATGAAGGAGTTCTTATGAATAGAATTAGAGATCAATTAACCATTATCTTGTCAAGAATCAACTCTAATCTTCTAACCCTTTAAAAAAAATGAACATACATTCCACAGAAGTGAGTCAGTTGAAGCAGCTCTGAGAAGTGTTCCTGAATCCCTGGCAACAGCTAACAAGACCATTTATAGAGGAACTTATAAGAAAGAATACTATCCACATTGAGAGAAGGAATTGTGGGAGTAGAAAATTGAAGAAAAACATATGACATAACACTTGTTTATATGGATATATGATTTGGGGTTTTGGTTTTAAAAGATTATTCTATTACAAAAATGAATAATATAGGAATAGGTATCAAGTGATAGCACTTAGATAACCCAGTGGAATTGCATGTCAGTTACAGGAGGATGAAGGGTTGAGGGGAGGGAAAGAAAATGAATCATATGAATATGGAAAAATATTTAAAATAAAAATAAATAAAAAAGGAAGAATCAAGATTTGTACTTTCTACATTTTATTTAAGTTGTATTGATTTCCAAAAGAAAACCACAAGCAATCTGTTGGAGAAAGCACATTTCCTACTTCCTGTTTTATGTTCAAAAAATTAAAATCTATTGAGACTTTTTCCTAAAAAAAAAATATATATATATATATATATATATATATATATATATATATATATATATATATATATATATATATAATTCAAGTGTTGCCTAGTACTGCTTTTAATTCAACTTCTAGTACCCTTTATCACAAACTCTCTTTTCAAATGTTATTTGGTTATTATCTTATCTTTATTCTATTTCTCTTCCTACACACATTCATAAAGATGCCCTTGTTGACCCTATTAAAATGTAAGTTCATAGAAAAGAGGCATTATTTCATTTGTTGCATTTGTATCCTCAGGACATGGAACATGGTTTCTTGTTCTCTCCTTGTCTCTTTGTCTCTCTGTCTCTGTCTCTCCTCTGCTACTCCACACTTTCCCACTTTTCCTAGAGACCTCTACAAATATTTTCTATTTAAAGTCATGCCCTGGGTGAGTATCTATTACTTGGAAAGAAATCAAAGTTTAATGTAATAGACTGTCAAATGCAAGTACTTATAGAGTTCATGTGAGTTCAAGTACCAATTTGAATGGGCCACCAAGGAAAGAACAGAATTTAGGTCGTCAAGTCCATGTTAGGCTCTGTGCTTAATTTTCCCCAGGCCAACTTATCGCTCTGGTTTTTGCACATGCACATGGTTCCCTGTTCTCTTTCTCTTTTGACTTTTTTCTGCTTCATGTTGCTACTATGGTTCCATTTGGCTCCATTGCTCCAACTTTTGTCTCAAGTCTTTCTGTTTCTTAAATGTTATATTGCTTCTCTCTTTGTTGTTATTGTGGCTATAGTGAACTCTTTTTATCCTCTGCTACAGTTTTTGTCACTTCTGTCTACATAAATTATTTCTGGTCTTCAAATTTTTTGTGTTATTTGACACATTCGTAGCATTTTTAGACAGAGAAAAAGACAGAATGTCTCTAAGTCATTTAACAGAATTCTGTGCTTTGCACTCAGATTTCACAAACCATTTCTGCCACCAAAGTGACTCTTTGGACAACCTAGCCCAATGGCAAAGGTTCATGTATCATTTAAAGTGCTAGTTCTCTTTAAATATTAAAACTCAAGGCAGGACAAAGTCCTTTTTTTCTCTGGTGAAAGGGTTGTAAAAAGAGGTTGTAAAGGCTGCAAATATTTGTTGATTAATTGGTCTACTAAGAAAAGGACTTCGATTATTTGTTGGATTATGGGAAAAGAAAAAAAGTAATAGACAGAAAGTGTATAATTTACCACCCATTTCAGCTTTGTTTCTTCTGTCTCCTTCCTCTTCACTGGGAGAACTATTCATGACTAGCAGGAAGTCTTTTTTCTAAAAGATGAAAAGAAACAATTTTAAATGAAAACAAATATCACTAAAATCTATTAAAATCTTTATTAAATAATATTATAAAATATATAGGATATTCAACAAATAAATAACTGAGATTGTTAATAGACCTGAGGGCAAGCTCAAAGCCCTTTACAATATAGTTTCATCCCATCATTTTGACTTAATATTTCATTTTTTCTCAACACATTTTCATAATATCAAAGTATGTTTAAGTTGAATGAATACTTTGAAAAACCCTCACCCTTCATTTTACAGATGAAGAAATTGAGATCCAGAATAATTAGGTAATTTATCAAAACTCATGCATATCATTACCTAATTCTCCTGGGTCTCACTTTCTTTATATCTTTAGTTTTACATCTAGGTTTAAGTTTTACCAAGTGCTTTATTTGAAATAGCTCTGCATGTTAGGCAGTGAAAATATTTCTATTCTGATTTTATAAATGAGGGATCCAAAATACATTGTGTCAGAAATAAGACACAAACTCAACAATTTAATCCATTAGACTTCAAGGTAGGGACTAGAATTATGATTCCATTGGAATAGAGAATTCCTATGATAGAAATCAATTTTCACAGTAAAAATTGGTTTTTTCTGCAATTTATAGTCTTAGAGAGTTAGAGCACTGATACATTTATAACCAGTATGTGTCTAAGGCAATATTTTAACTGAGGTATTCATTATCTTGAGGCCAAATCTGTATTTATTACACAATTCTGCCTCTCTCTGAGCTATTATTATAATTTTTAAAAAGGTGCATTGAATAAACACAAAACCAAAGTTTAAAAACCAGTGGCAGTCAGATAGAATAGATTTGGATGTTGTAATTATTTTAATTCTGGGATGTGGAGTCAGGAAAAGATGAAATGTCAGTCTTAAAAAAAGTTCATAATTAGGACTTATGAAGAAAAATTCTAATCTAGAGGGCATGGCTTGAAACAAAGTTATGGGAAGTGATGAATATAGGTTGAAATAACTATGTGTGGCAGAAGAGAGAAGAAATATTCCAAAAGAGATTTTTAACCTCTCACTGAAAGGGTCCCATGATTTCCCACACAAAGAGATAGTCACCAGGGGATAGGGAAGAGCTCAAAGGTTTTTCTAGGGATGGACACATCTGTCACTTATCTCCTGACATAAAAGTCATTATTGAAAAACCTTCTTATAATCTTTATGATAAGGACTTGTTGATGTTTGTAATTCAATCTGGCACCCAAGATATTTCCCAAAGACATACAGAATATAGGACAATACAGAGACATGAGAGCAAAATCACCCAGGAAGAAATCTTTAAAGCTATCTTAATCTACCATAAAGCAGTTGTACAGAGGTGACTGACTGTGACATCAGTAGACTGAGTCATTTAGTACACATTAGGCAAGAAGATTTTTGTTTCCTTGGTTTTATCTGTTTCAGAAAGGGAAAGGATGATATAGGAAGGACATGTTAAATAAAACTACTGAGTATGGCCCGATTAGATTAAAATGTTGGGAAATAAAATAATTGGGAAATGTTTAACAAAATAAAACATAATTCATTTAATTTGCAGTTTCTAAGTCAACACAGGACTAGAGGGATCCCCTTTCGATCTGAGTTTGATGCAAATGAACTAGGGGTGTCAAAGTGAAATGGAAAAGAGCCTCCAAACCTGACAAAGTCATGGAGTAGATTATGTTAGAAGACTACATTTTAACATTATTTATGTTCTATTATATCTTTTTTATCTTTCCCAATTATGTTTTAATGAATTCAGGACACCACTTAGGAAGGTTGTGGGCCTCAAGGAGGCCTGATGGTCTTGTGTTGGACACCTCTAGTGAAGAATTCAGAATGATTGCTATAACTATAAAACATCGACATAGCAATTAAGATTCTGACTTCTGAATACGGTAACATACAAAGAGTCAAGAACAAAATGAAGTTTAAAAAGTTATAGGAACAGAACTAGGTCAAAGGCTCAGAGGAGTCATAAAAAATGCACCAGTTGGTTGAACACATACTCTGGTATCTTCATGGCAAATGTCAGTCAGCTGCTCCCTTGCTTATAAAAAGAACAACTTTAAAGGAAACCAGGATAGAGAAATTCACTGGCAAACAGAGTAAAGCAAAGTGTATCATCAAGACACACTGGAACTACTTCCTTGTACATTTAGAGAAGAGTGTTTCATGGCATTTAATCAACACTTTTGTTAAGAATATTAGACAGCTGTCTTTTTTCCCCTAAGGTGATGTCCAGGAAGTTTCAACAACATGGCAAATTATGAGCAGTTGTTTAGGAGGAACAACTCTTTGGAAGAATTGAAATGAGAACAGTAAACAATTTAAAAATCCAAGCTTCTTGAAAGGGAAAGCAAACGGAAAAAATCCTAGTGATGTAATCTATCAAATACTAGCAGTAACAAAAAGACATTTTTGTTTATATTCTTATTTCCTGGGTATGACTTATAATAAGTTTCTTTTTTCCTCTTTTTTGTTAGCAAGATTTAAAGAAAACCAAACAAATGGAACTTATTCCTATGTTGGTACACGAAAACAAAGATTTCCTATAGATAGGAAGAAAACTTGGGGGCTGAAAATAACTGATATATACCTCCTCCTACATGTTCAAATGAGAAAGAAAAAATTAAAGTTGATATTTCTTGGAAATAAATTCATCAAGAGGCAGGCCTAGTGATGGGGGTCCTGGGTTCAAATATTGCCTTAAATACTTTTTAGTTACACGATTCTGGGCAAGTCACTTAATCTCAATTGCTCAGCTTTTAACACTTCTGCCTATAACTGATAGTAATGTAAAAATGGAAACATATTTGGCATATATTTTATACACCATATATTATAAATAAATATTTTTTTACTTGGTGGAGAAGGATTTCTATATTTTGAGACCTTTTGCTTGCCATGCAGGGAGTCCCTTCTACATAAACAAGAATAAAGGGTCTAGTTTCTATCTGAAATTTTTTCTTTAATAATTCAGCCTATAGACATCTGTATTTATACGTGAAGATTACTAGATATAATAAAAACACTTATATTAGCAACATGATTAATCATTCAATAAGCAATTATTAAACCCTTATTATGTGCCAAGCATTCTGCTATGTCCTGGGGATACAAAGATAAAAAGTAAAGACAGTATCTGATCAAAAGGGGCTTATAGTCTTGCAAGAAAAGATAATATAAACACACACACACCACATATGCATGATAAAATAGGACAATGTTAGAGGAAATGTCTACACTGAGACACGAAAGAAACTAGAGATTTTGAGAGAGAGTAGTGAGCCTGGAATACTTTCCTTTTTTTTTTCTTTAACCTTTACCTTTTGTCTGTACATTGGTTCCAAGGAAGAGGAGTGGTAAGGGGTAGGCAATGGGGTTTAAGTGAATTGCCCAGGGTCACACAGTGAGGAAGTGTATTAGGTCATATTTGAATACAAGACCTCCCTTCTAGACCTCATTCTCAATCCACTGAGTTACCTAGTTGATCGCACTGGCATTTTACTTTTGTACAGTTTCCATCTAACATGTTTCCCCTCTGGTATTACTTTTATAGTACCTCACATTGAATGATGGTCTTTTGGAAATTCTTTTTTGAAATTTTTTGATAAAATTTCTACAATTCATTATGAAACTGTCTCATAATTCAGATGCTTTTGGCTTCACTGCTTTTTAACAGCAAAGTCATCTTGTGCAGAGGAAACGTGGAAGAATTAAAGTATCCATAAAAATAATATACCTGACCATGTTTATGACTGTGGTTTGAATATTTACCTAGAGGAATTATAGGGAGTCTCCCTCACAGGATGTTTAGAACAGAAGCATTCTTATTTATGATGTCAAGATGAATTTGCACTGTGGTAATGTGCATTTTATTAATTTATTTGAGTGATGAGTCACTATTGAGGCAACAGTGTTACTCCATTGAAAACAGAAAGATTGTCCTAAATTTCCTTCACTCTAAAAGACAGATGATAGCAAATGGTCACGAGGTTCCAGAGAAAGTAATTTTTTTTGGTGGGGGGGATTCATTCTTTTTTAAAAAATTAATTTATTTAGTCAATATAGAACATTATTCCTTGGTTACAAGAATCATATTATATCCCTCCCTCCTCACCTCCATCTTTCCCATAGCTGACACACAATTTCATTGGGTATTACATGTGTCCTTGATCAGAATCTATTTCCATGTTGTTGGTATTTGCATTAGGATGATCATTTAGAGTTTATATCCCCAGCCATATCCCCTCAACCCATGTATTTAAGCAACTGTTTTTCTTCTTTCTTTCTACTCCCAGTTTTTCCTCTGAATGTGGATAGTTTTTTTTTCTTGTTGATGCCTCCAAGTTGTTCACGATCACTGCATTGCCACTAATGGAGAAGTCTATTACATTCGATTGTACCACAGTGTATCAGTCTCTGTGTATAATGTTCTCCTGGTTCTGCTCCTCTCACTCTGCATCAATTCCTGGAGGTCATTCCAGTTCCCATGGAATTGCTCTACTTTATTATTCCTTTAAGCACAATAGTATTCCATCACCAACATATACCATAATTTGTTCAGCCATTCCCCAATTGAAGGTCAGCCCCTCATTTTCCAATTTTTTGCCACCACAAAGAGAGAAGCTATGAATATTCTTGTAGAAGACTTTTTCCTTATTATCTCTTTGGGGTACAAACCCACCAGTGCTATGGCTTGATCAAAGGGCAAACAGTTTTTTAGCACCCTTTGGGCATAGTTCCAAATTGCCCTCCAGAATAGTTGGATCAATTCACAACTCCACCAGCAATGCATTAATGTCCCAACTTTGCCAAATCCCCTCCGCCATTCATTACTTTCCTTTGCTGTCATGTTAGCCAATCTGATTATAAGAGATTTAGAACATTTTTTCATGTACTTATTAATAGTTTTGATTTTTTTAACTGAAAATTTCCTATTTGTGTCCCTTGTCCATTTATCAATTGGAAAACGGCTTGATTTTTTTGGACCATTGGTTTAGCTCTTTATAAATTTGAGTAATTAGACCTTTGTCAGAGGTTTTTGTTATGAAGAATGTTTCTGAATTTGTTGATTCCCTTCTAATTTTGGTTGCATTGGTTTAATTTGTACAATCACTTTTAATGTGATGTAATCAAAATTATTGATTTTACATTTTGTGATTTTTTTCTAGCTCTTGCTTGGTTTTAAAGTCTTTCCTTTCCCAAACATCTGACATGTATACTGTGTTCACCTAATTTGCTTATAGTTTCCTTCTTTATATTCAGGTCATTCACCCATTCTGAGTTTTCTTGGTGTAGAGTGTGAGATGTTGATCCAAACCTAATTTCTCCCACACTGTCTTCTAATTTTCCCAGCAGTTTTTATCAAATATTGGGTTTTGGTCCCAAAAGCTGGGATCTTTGGGCTTATCATAGACTGTCTTGCTGAGGTCACTTGCCCCAAGACTATTCTACTGATCCTCCTTTCTGTCTCTTAGCTAGTACCAAATTGTTTTGATGACCATTGCTTTGTAGTATAGTGTAAGATCTGGGACTGCAAGGCCTCTTTCCTTGGCATTTTTTTCCCCGTGATTTCCCTGGATATCCTTGATCTTTTGTTCTTCCAAATGAACTGTGTTATGCTTTTTTTCTAATTCAGTAAAAAAAGTTTTTTGGTAGTTCAATGGGCATGGCACTGAATAAGTAAATTAATTTGGGTAGGACTGTCATTTTTATTATGTTAGCTCATCCCACTCATGAGCAATCAATGTTTTTTCCAATTGTTTAGATCTAGTTTTAATTGTGTGGAGAGTGTTTTATAGTTGTGTTCATATAGTTCCTGTGTTTGTCTCAGCAGATAGATTCCCAAGTATTTTATATTGTCTAGGGTGATTTTTAAATGGAATTTCTCTTTCCCTAATTCTTGCTGTTGAAATCTGTTGAAGATATATAGAAATGCTGATGACTTATGTGGGTTTATTTTGTATCCTGCAACTTTGCTAAAGTTGTTGATTATTTCAACTAGCTTTTTGGTTGATTCTCTGAGATTTTTTATGTAGACCATCACATCATCTGCAAAGAGTGATAGCTTGGCCTCCACATTGCCAATTTTAATGCCTTCAATTTCTTTTTCTTCTCTAATTGCTACTGCCAGTGTTTCCAGTACAATGTTAAATAATAGAGGTGATAATGGGCATCCTTGATTCACTCCTGAGCTTATTGGGAAGGTGTCAAGTTTGTCCTCATTGCAGATGATATTTGCTGCTGGTTTTAGATATATGCTGTATATTATTTTTAGGAAAATCCCTTCTATTCCTGTGCTTTCTCGTGTTTTCAATAGGAATGGGTGTTGAATTTTGTCAAAGGCTTTTTCTGCATCTATTGACATAATCATGTGATTTTTGTTGGTTTGCTTATTGATATGGTCAATTATATGGATGGTTTTCCTAATACTGAACCATCTTGGCATTCCTGGTATGAATCTTACCTGGTCATAGTGGATAACCCACGTGATCACTTCCTGGAATCTTTTTTCTAGTATCATATTTAAAATTTTTGCATCTATTTTCATTAAGGAGATTGGTATATAGTTTTCTTTCTCTGTTTTTGACCTGTCTGGCTTTGGAATCAGTACCATATTTGTGTCGTAAAAGGAATTTGGTAGTACTCCTTCTTTGCTTATTCTGTCAAATAGTTTGTTGTATAATATTAGGATTAGTTGTTCTTTGAATGTTTGATAGAATTCACTTGTGAATCCATCAGGCCCTGTGGATTTTTTTTAGGGAGTTCTTTGATGGCATGTTTAATTTCTTTTTTTGATACAGGATTATTTAAGAATTCTATTTCCTTTTCTGTTAATCTAGGCAATTTATATTTTTGTAAATATTCATCCATATCACCTAGATTGCCATATTGGTTGCCATATAATTGGGCATAATAATTTTTAATGATTGCCTTAATTTCCTCTTCATTCGAGGTGAGGTCTCCCTTTTTCATCTTGGATACTGTCAATTTGGTTTTCTTCTTTCCTTTTTTAAATTAGATTGACTAGTACTTTGTTTATTTTATTTGTTTTTTTTCAAAGTACCAGCTTGTAGTCTTATTTATTAATTCAATAGTTCTTTGACTTTCAATTTTATTAATTTCTCCTTTGATTTTTAGGATCTTTAATTTAGTCTTCATATGAGGATTTTTAATTTGTTCACTTTCTAGTTTTTTTTTAATTTGCATGCCCAGTTCATTGACCTCTGCCCTCTCTAATTTGTTAATATATTAACTCAAGGATATGAATTCCCCCCTGAGTACTGTTTTGACTGTATCCATAGATTTTGAAAGGATGTCTCATCATTGTCATTTTCTTCAATGAAATTATTGTTTCTATGATTTGTTCTTTAACAATCCAATTTTGGAGATTCCTATTGTTTAATTTCCAATTAATTTTTGATTTGCCTCTCTCTGTACCCTTACTAATTATTATTTTCATTGCCTTTTGATATGAGAAGGTAGCATTTATTATTTCTGCTCCTTTGCACTTGTTTGCCATGTTTTTATGCCTTAATACATGGTCAATCTTTGTGAATGTACCATGTGCTGCTGAAAAGAAGGTGTATTCCTTTTTGTCCCTATTTATTTTTCTATATATATATACTAACTATAATTTTTCTAAGATTTCATTCATTTCTCCTACCTCTTTTCTTGTTTATTTTTTGGTTTGATTTATCTAGTTCTGATAGAGGAAGATTTAGGTCTCCCACTAGTATAGTTTTTTATCTATTTCATCCTTGAGCTCCTCTAGTTTCTCCTTTAGAAATTTGGATGCTATGCCATTTGCTGCATACATGTTGAGTACTGATGTTTCCTCATTGTCTATACTGCTTTTTATCAGGATGTAATTACCTTCCCTATCTCTTCTAACTAGATATATTTTTAAGTTGGTTTTGTCAGATATCATGATTGTGACTCCTGCCTTCTTTTTATCAGTTGATGTCCAATAGATTTGGCTCCATACTCTTACTTTTACACTATGCATGTCTAATTTCCATTTGTGTGTTTCTTTTAGAGAGCATATGGTTGGGTTTTGTTGTATTCTTTTTTCTTAAAGACTGGATTTCATCCCTGGCTTTTTGGTCATCTTCCTTCTAGTCTGATTTTCTTTGGAAGACATCTTTCATCTTCTTTGCCTTAATTTTAATTTTTTTTGCCTTATTTTTCATCTTCTTTGCCTCATTTTAATTCTGGTTGATTTTGGATTTCAAGACACTATTTTCTTGTTTTAGTTCAAGTGCCTCTGTTTCCAGATGACTTATCTTAGTTTTTAGGTTCTTTTCCCAGTTGTCTTCAGCCTCTCTTAATTGTGTTTTGAATTGTATTTTGAGATCTTCCAGAGCCTGTATCCAATTTGCTGGGGTTTCTCAGCGCAGTCTGTGGGGAGGGGTGTTGGAGCTTGAGCATCCTTGCCCTCTGAAGGCTTTGATGGGGTTAAGTACAGCTGTGTTGCTGGATGTGCCCTGAGGCCAAAACCACAGGAACAGGGAACAATATGGAGTGTCTGCTGCTACAAGTAGGTTGCCTTCTCTATGCTCTGTGTTTCTTCTCTAACTGCATCCACACT
Organism: Monodelphis domestica; assembly: GCF_027887165.1. Classification (NCBI taxonomy): domain Eukaryota; kingdom Metazoa; phylum Chordata; class Mammalia; order Didelphimorphia; family Didelphidae; genus Monodelphis; species Monodelphis domestica. The sequence goes on along the minus strand of NC_077229.1, from coordinate 323,241,999 downwards.
GCCTGTGTTGGACACTCTGAGTCTGACACAGCTTTGCCCACAAGGTACTCCCTCCAGACCAGTGCTTTTACCTGCCCAGAGGTTCCAGCTGCCACTGGAGGCTTAGCGCTCTAGGTGGGGGAGGGATCCTGGGATCTTCCTTCTTCCTTCCCATTAAACCAGAGTGTTCTCAAATTCTGGCTTTTAGAGGCATACCTTCTAAGTTGAATCCAGCAGGAGTGTTCCTTGGCTGTCTTTTTGTTAGGTTTGATTTTCAGTCCCCTAGGAGCATTTAGTTTGTAATTGGTAAGAAAGGGTTTTCAGAGGTGTGAACTTTCGCTGCCTCTATGCCACCATCTTGACTGCTGGATAAAGTAATTTTTAAGGTGCAATATAAATGTGGGCTACTTTTGTCATAATGTTAACAGTATCATTTTGTATGTGAGAAAAGAAAGAATTATTGACTTCTCAGAACAAATATTTCTTTTTTAATTATGAGAATATAGAGGACATTTTTTTACTGTGGCAATTTGTAAGGTCTAGGAAACTTTCTGACATTATAAGTGACAGAGAGGGACCATTCTTCATTGATAGAACAAATTCTTCACCAGGAGCTACCCATACAAATGAAATCATACATCCAGGTTTTTTCACTATCTTTATTGGGAAAGAGAATAGCTTTTTACTCTATAAGAATACACAGCATTCCCCAACTGAAAATGGTTAAAGGATATAGATGGGGGAGGAAAGTAGGGAGTTAACTGGGTTTTATTGTAAGAATAAAAAAAATGAATTTAAAAGAAAAGACTATCATTAGTCATTTGAAAAAATGATCCAAATCATTATTAGAGAAATGCAAACTAAAACAAGTCTGAGGATTTTCCTCACACTTATCAGATTAGCTAACGTGACAGAAAAAGACAAATAATATACACTGAAGGGGATGTGGAAAATTGATACATTAATTCACTGGTGATAGTGCTTTGAACCAATCCAATCATGCTGGAAAGCATCAGAATCATGCCCAAAAATGCCATCAAACTCAGCAATAACACTACTTGGTCTGTTTCCCAGAAAAGATATATGATTGGGGGGAAAGACACATATGCATAAATATATTTGTTGAAGTATTTTTAGTAGTGGCAAAGAACTGGAACTAGAGGGAAATTGCCAACTGGGGAATGACTGAACAAGTAAAATTTAATGGAATACTATTGTACTCTTAGAAATGATGAGACTTCCAGGTAAACATGGTGTCAGCCTAGATGTAGGACTCTTCCTCTCCTCAGCACCTACCAATATAGACTATCTCAAAAGACCTCAAAAACCAAATTCATATGAACGAAGGGACTCTTTGTTCAGTAGGATGCAGCATTGATGGCAAGTGGCATTTGGGCATTTCTGCACTATAAGGGGATGAAAAAGCTTCCACTAAAACATGAGCTGATCTACCCTCCCCCACCCCACCTAAGGAGCCAGAGTGAGAGCCAGCACTAACTAGAATCAGTGAGTGAGTAGGGGCACCTCTAGAGTGAGTGAGGGGCACCTATAGGTCCTAGGCAGCTGACTAAAACCACCAAAGACCTACTCCTGAGACCAGGTAGACCTGAAATTTCAGCAGACTGAAGAGTGCAGAATGTGGGTGCCGGCTGGGCTGGATGTGTCAAGTACCAAGAAGGGCAGCAAACAGTAGAAGTTGCAGGTTTTGGAGAGCTAGCCTCAGGCAAAATCCTTGTTCCTTAGCTCCATACACAGAGAGCCTGCCCATCTCACTCAGAAGTCTGACTGGAAAAGGAAGGGAAAACCACCATAGTGATGGCAAACAGTGCCCAGAAAAAATAACTTCCCAACACCAAGAAAAACAAGAAGGGGTTGACCATAGATAATTTTTACAGTGGAAAAACCCAGGCTAGAGAGGAAATAGAAGAGGAAATACAAATAAATGCACCAAAACCTTCCCAAAAAATGAAAATTGTACACAAGCTCTTGAATAATGTAAATTGGAGCTTATCAAAAAGAAGGAAGCCTTCTGGCAAGAAAAGTGGGAAATAGGACAAAAAGAAAATAACAATTTAAAAGGCAAGAACTCCCAATTAGAGAAACATCTGGAAGCCATGAAAAGCAGGATAGACCAAACCAAAAAGGAAAACCAGTCCTTAAAGACCAGAATTAGGCAATTGGAAGTCAATGATCTTGAAAAACAGCAAGAATTAATAAGACAAAGTCAAAAGACTGAAAAAAACAGAAGAAAACATAAAATATCTCACTGACAAGATGACAGATCAGGAAAACCAATCATGAAGAGACAATTTGATAATCATTGGTCTACCTGAAACTTAGAAATAAACAGAAACATTGACATCATACTACAAGAAATTATCCAAGAAAACTGCCCTGATGTTCTTGAACAAGGGGGGAAAATAGACATTAAAAGAGTTCGTAGAACACCCACTACACTATATCCTCAAAAGACAACTCCCAGGAATGTAATTGCCAAATTCAAGAGCTTCCAAGCTAAGGAGAAAATTTTATAAGAGGCCAAAAAGAGATAATTCAGATATCAAGGAGCTGCAACCAGGATTAAACAAGATCTGGTAGCTTCCACACTAAAGAACCGCAAGGCTTAGAATATGACTGGGAGAAAGAAGGCAGTTATTTAACATGTACTAGAAACAATAGCAGTATCAATTAGAGAAGAAAAAGAAATTGAAGGTATTAAAATTGGCAATGAGGAGACTAAGCTTTCACTCTTTGAGGATGATATGATGGATTACTTAAAGAATCCTAGAGAATCAACCAAAAAGCTAGTCAAAACAATCAACAATTATATCAAAGTTTCAGGATACAAAATAAACCCACATAATTCCTCAGTATTTCTATATATCTCCAACCCATTTCAGCAGCAAAATTAGAAAGAGAAATTCCATTTAAAATCACCCTAGACAAAATAAAATACTTAGCAATCTATCTGCAGAGACAAACACAGAAACTATACAAAGACAACTACAAAACACTCTCCACACAGTTACAACTAGATCTAAACAATTGGAAAAACATTGATTGCTCATGGGTGGGACGAGCTAACATAATAAAAATGACAATTCTACCCAAATTTACTTATTTAGTGCCATACCCATTGAACTACCAAAAAACATTTTTACTGAATTAGAAAAAAAATAACAAAGTTCATTTGGAAGAACAAAAGATCAAGGATATCCAGGTAAATCATGGAAAAAAATGCAAAAGAAGGAGGACTTGCAGTACCAGGTCTCAAGCTATACTATAAAGCAGTGGTTATCAAAACAATTTGGTACTGGCTAATAGACAGAAAAGAGGATCAATGGAATAGACTTGGGGTAAATTACCTCAGCAAGACCATCTATGATAAACCCAAAGATCCCAGTTTTGGGGTCCAAAACCCACTTTTTGAAAAAAGGTGAACACAGAATAGTATACTTGTCAGATCTTTGGGAAAGTAAAGACTTTAAAATCAAGCAAGAGCTAGAAAAAAACCGCAAAATGTAAAATAAGTAATTTTGATTGCATGAAATTAGAAAGTTTTTGTACAAACAAAACTAATGCATCCAAAATTAGAAGGGAAGTAACAAATTAGGAAACAATCTTCATTATAAAAACCTCTGACAACCATCTAATTACTCAAATTTATAAAGAGATAAATAAAATTATACAAAAAATCAAGCCATTTTCCAATTCCTAAATGAGCAAGGGACATGAATAGACAATTTTCAGTCAAAGAAATAAAAACTATTAATAAGCACCTAAAAATGTTCTAAATCTCTTATAATCAGAGAGATACAAATCAAAACAACTCTGAGGTATCACCTCACACCTAGCAGATTGGCTAACTTGACAGCAAAGGAAAGTAAAGAATGGTGGAGGGGATTTGGCAAAGTTGGGACATTAATGCATTGCTGGTGGAGTTGTGAATTTATCCAGCCATTGTGGAGGGAAATTTGGAACTATGCCCAAAGGATGCTAAAAGATTGTCTGCCCTTTGATCCAGCCATAGCACTGCTGGGTTTGTACCCCAAAGAGATAATAAGGAAAAACACATGTGCAGAATATTCACAGCTGTGCTCTTTGTGGTGGCAAAAAATTGGAAAATGAGGGGCTGACCTTCAATTGGGGAATGGCTGAACAAATTGTGGTATATGTTGGTGATGGAATATTATTGTGCTTAAAGGAATAATAAAGTGGAGCAATTCCATGTGAACTGGAATGACTTCAGGAATTGATGCAGAGTGAGAGGAGCAGAACCAGAAGAACATTGTACAGAGACGGATACACTGTGGTAAAATTGAATGTAATGGACTTCTCCATTAGTGGCAATGCAGTGACCCAAACAAGTTGGAGGGATCTGAGAGAAAAAATACTATCCACATTCAGAGGAAAAATTGTGGGAGTAAAAACATGGAAGAAAAACAACTGCTTGATTACATGGGCCAAGGGGGATATGGTTGGGGATGTAGACTCTAAATGATCATCCTAATGCAAACATCAACATGGAAATAGGTTCTTATCAAGGACACATGTAATACCCAGTGAAATTGCATGCCAGCTACAGGAAGGGTTGGGTGAGGGGAGGGTGGGGAAGAATATGATTCTTATAACCAAGGAATAATGTTCTTAATTGACTAAATGATTTTTTTAAAGCATATAAAAGAAAATGTAAAATAAATAGGAAAAAAAGAAAGAAATGATGAGCAGTGGCACAGGTAGGTAGGTGGCTCAGTGGATTGAGAGCCAGTCCTAGAAATAGTAATTCCTGGATTCAAATCTGGCTTCATATACTTCCTAGCTATCTGATCCTGTGCAAGTAATTTAATCCCCATTGCCCAGCCCTTACCAATCTTCTTCCTTGGAACCAATACACAATATTTATTCTAAGGTGGAAGGTAAGGTTTAAAAATAAAGACCATCCTGGTGATAGTTGCAGAGTCAAAACATGCTACCATGTGCCCTGACTCAAGTACAAGTGTTTTTTATACTCTGTGCTTTTTTCCTCTAAAGGAAACAATGCCTATAAATTGAACAAGAAATTTCATCACAGTTTTGTTTTAAAATTTGTAAATAAATTCAAATATATCATATCAGATATATTTATAATAAAGAAAATATAGAGAATAGTCTTTTATAGTTCAATACAAACATACACTATGCACCCAATCCAGAAATGGATGTTACTCCATTTCTAAAAGTTAATAAAAAAAATAGTCAGTTTTCCTGACAGAAAATATCACCTATATAATAACTGTCCTTTTTCAATTCCTTATTTGAATATGTCAGAATATCTGTGATTTCTTCAAAGGGGAACAACAACCAACTTGTCACTTAATAAAGCCTATAGTATTGTCTGTTTAAGAAACTAAGTGACTTGATCAGGATCAAAAAGCTAGCCAATTGTCAAAGATGATATTTGAATGCAGGTGTTCTTAATTCTAAACCCCTTACCTTATTCACTACTCTCATATAGTTCTTAGAAATATGACCTCAATTACAGTTTTTATGATTTATTTTTCATTCTTGATGAAAATATCAGATGAGAATATGTTTTCCTAACAGAATCCTGCATTATGATAGAGTAATTTATGAACCGAAACTGTCAGATGTATCCTATGAGATACTTAATTGAATAAAATAATTTAAGGAATCATAAACCCTCTAGCATTTGAAGGGAATTGAAAGTCATTCATTCATTTATCAAACAAATATTTCTTGTACCTTCTTCATATAATAAATGCATTTTGCTAGGTGTTGTAGAAAAATGAGCATATAGTAATATAATCCCTCTCTTCAAAGAGCTTATAAAAATTTGTGTAAAAGTGATGAAATGTTTGTAAATAAATGCAATACCATTAGAATATGAAGTTTACGATTTGTGAAACTTGGCTTCTAGAAAGATAATTAGAGAAGACTCCAAAGAGGATATGTTATTCAAGATAGCTGTGGAAGATGAAGATAGACATAGATTAAGAAAAAGGAAGATCAATTAACATCTAGGGAAAAATCACCTGCCTTAACCTCTGACTAATGATATGAGTTCACCTAATGTCCCCAACAAATAATCATGTTAACTTCTATTTGAACTTTCATTGACAGAACTCACTTCTTCATAAAGCATTATTAACTTTCCACCATTGGACCTAGTTCTTATCACTAGAATCTCAGACATGGAAGTATCTTAGATAAAATTTAATCCCATCCCTTCATTTCATAGATGAACAAATTAAGGTAGAGAGAAGAGAAATAACTAGCCCAAGGTCATGCAGAGTCGGTTTTTTTTTTTATTTCCTCAGAATTAGCAGAATTAACAACTGGTAATCAATAATCATACCTTCAACTGCAATAAAGTAATTAAAAAGTATCATTTTGTAAAACCCTCATAGTTTACAGCCAGTCTCAATATTTTGTAAAAATGTTACCTAGTCCTCAAACAATGAAGAAAACAAAAAGTACACAAAAGCTACTGCCCCTTTAATTATCTTCACAAATATGAGGAAACTGGGTTCAACTTAAAAATCACCTTCTCTCCTTCATGTGAGTAACCAAGCTTTCCACAATGAAAATTCTTCCATGATCCCTTCAACACAAAGAGCCACTCAAAGGGAGCTTTGAACAAAACATCTCCAGGTGTCTCTTTTCATATAGGACACACCAAAATATTTCCAGAGGAACCTTTTGCCTGCAAGACAATTCTGTGGAATGTGGATACAATTTCCTGTGAGTAAATTTAACAGAAAATAGCCTCCATTTTTAGAAATATTCCCTACCAAAGCGCAGAGAAATCCAAATGAAGGTTCTAACCCAACACTCATTAAGATAAGTTGTATAACTTAAAAGAAAAACAATTCAAAAAATTCCTTAAAAGTTAAAGGGACCCCAAAATGAGATTAAGCATTTGGAATTGATTACTCATGGTTTCAATGGTCAAACTTCATCATAAAAACCAATATTCCATTGGATCTCAGACTATTTGTCAAGGTTCTTGTCACAATAAAGCAGCCTAGGTCTGTTTAAAATTAAAAGAAAAAAGATCATTTATGGGGTATCACAATATGATCTGAGTAAATTGCTTGACATCAATATTTGAGGGTTAAAAAAACCCATAATAAAAATTAATATTGCTGATAGAAGCCAAAATGTATAACTATGCATTTGGGTAAGTCTGAAGAAATGAATATAGAAATATGAGATATTAGTATTTAAACATTCAAATGAGCAAGAGTTATCTTGAAAACAACTGGACTGCTTCTAAAGGAAACAAATTAGAAAATAACCTATTAAATTATAATCTAGACTCAAAACAGGTAAAATAGCTAATTTTACTCTAGTAAATCCTGAAGACAAAAAACTAGGGAGTCCAAGAATGAGAATCCATTTATCTGGTGGGTCCTTATGAAGGGGCTAGAAGTATCCTGAATATGTCACTGAGTAGTATCAAACCTTGTAGATTTTAAAATTAATATCTAATAACTCAAGTATTATATTTATAAGATTTATTAAAATAAAAAACCCGAATAAAACATGTCTAACTCAATTGCGATCTTGAGAAAGAAGAGAGAGGCAAGGAGTTACTGAAAATTTATAACCAATCATGCAACCAGGAACCAGGCAAACAGGAGGATGCAGGGAAAGGGATGCTGGGAGATGCAAAAGGAATTCTGGGGAACGTAGTTCAAAGATTAAAAATTTCCCACCTATATAACCTTCAGGGCTACTTTCCCAATTTCTTCATGCAGTATCAGGTCAGGTACTAAGGAGGGCAGCTGATTCTACTATTCACATTTCTAGGGGACCTTCAGAAGGGTCAATTGCTTCTTAGTATTATTGACAATGATCCCTCACTGCTGTGCTTTTATAAAGGAGATTTGGCAGCTGTTACAGAACCCTCACCCTCCCTACCTTCACAACAACTAGGAGCACACTCTTTCCCTTTGCAAACATAAATTCCCTAGAGAGTGGATTCAAACTTAGCACATGTGGCTAAGGGGTAAATTCATAGCTACTGACAACTGGAAGTCCTCAATAAACAGATAGATAGATAGATAGATAGATAGATAGATAGATAGATAGATAGATAGATAGATAGATAGATAGATAGATAGATAGTGATCAGGCTTTGAGAGTTAATGCCCTAGTAGATTCTTGAGATCTTTCCTCAGGACATCTTTTTTCTCAAAGTATTTCTAAATTAACAATTCAAATACAATAATCATTCTTACCTTGGGGATATTATTACAGATCTTTCTAGAATCTCTTAGTCTTCCAAACTTAAGAAATTCCATGTAATCATCTTCTCTTATCAAGAAGGACAGGGTGGAAGAAGGGGGAGAGAGAGACAACTCTGTATTCTCCCTATAAGGGCAGTTCTCTCTCAGTAGTTCTTTACTCCAAACAACAGGAGACTGGTCTGATGTTGCAATGCATGATTCTTAATTGGTGGCTATGTTTTCATGTATGTCAAGAGGTGTGTCTCATTTTTTCTTGGTCACAAGATACTTCCAGTATAACATCATCTGTTTTTATCCAATAGTCCTAAGTTTCTGTGATCCTATCAAATTCACTTATTTAGTCTGTTAATAAATAGCTATTAAACACTTACAATATGCCAGGCACTATGCTAATCCCTAGGGATACAAAAAGAGGCAAGAGAGAATCCTTGCCCTCAAAGAGTTAACAATCTAATGGCACAGACAACAAGCAAACATAGAAACAAGTTTTGAACAAGATAAGTAGGAAGGGAACTTGTGAAAGACATCCACTGGAAGATGGGACTATGGTTTGCTCTCACTTCACTCTGAATCACATTGTAAAATTCTCCCCATGTTTCTCTGAATATGTTCCCCCCCATAATTTTATAATGTTATTATTTCACTAAATTGTAGACATTGAAAACAATAATTTATTCAGCAATTTCCCAATATATGGGGAATAATTCCAGTTCTTTGTACAAAAAATGCTGCTAAGAATATTTTTGTACATATGAATAATTTTCATTTTTTTTTCTGAAGCATATGCCTAATGTTGCCATCTCTGTCTTGAATGGTCTGTTCAGTTCATTCTCTTTTATGGTACATTTCCAAATTGCTTTCCAAAAGTCTAGACCAACAGCTTTCAGCAGCAATGCCCCAAAGTACTAGTATTCCCTAATCTCTCCAACAATTGTCATTTTCCTTTTCAGTAATTGCTAATCTCATAGATTTAATGTGAAACTTCAGAATTAATTTAATTTTCATTTATTTTATTATTAATGACTTTGGAGAATTTTCCATATCTTTTCTAAACATTGGTTTTCCTCTTTTGAGAACTACTTTAGACCATTTGTATATTGAGGAATGGCTACAATTTGTATTGATTTGAATGTGTTCTTTACATCCCTTGGATAGTCTATTTTTCTCAGAGAAATAGCTACAAAGACCATTTTTTAATCTGTCAAACTGATTTATTTCTTAGTGCATTGCTTTTTTGTGTGTAGAATCTTTTTAACTTTAATAAAAATGTCTATCTCCTCCAATCAATTCTATTCCTATTTTTCCAAGAACTGTTCCTCTATTAATAATTGGGAAAGCAATCTTTTCTTCTAGTCCTTTAATTTGTTTATAATGTGACTATTAAAAATTAAGCCATGAATCTAGTTGTGGGGTTTTGCCATATATGGTGTGAAATTATTGATCTAATGCTAATTTCTGTTGGACAGATTTCCATATTTATCAACAATATTTTTAAAAGGCCCTACCACAATTACTTGTATTTTTGCACTCATCAGACACTATTTTGCTTCATTGATTTATAGATATATCTTATAACATAACTTTATTATATGTAAATATATATATATACATATATATATTTCACTGTTTCACTGGCAAGTTTCTCTGCTTTTGAATTAGTACCAAATATTTTTTGATTATTGCTTAGTAGTATAGTTTGTTATTCTGTTACTTGCCTCTTTTTTAATTATTTATACTTTTTATCTTTTATTGCTCTAGATTAATTTTTATTATTTTTCTAGCCCTATAAAATAGACTATATTTTTAATGAAAAAGTACATTAATAAATAATGTTATCATTTTTATTATATTGGCTCAAACTAACCATGAGCAATTAATATCTCAGTAATTATTTAGGTTTGGAGCCTAATTTCCAATCTAATATCTTCTTTTAAAATTCTGATCTTTTGAAGCATTATAGAGTTTCTTCTCTTTGTTTCACCTTTTTTTCTGAGGAGTCAGAAGAAATCTCCTTTTGAGATGGAAATGTTGGTTCATGTCTCTTAATATTACAATGCCCATTTAAAATATTTGACTTTTTTTCTTTCTTGTGATAATTTTTACTCATTTTATTTTCTTCATAAATTTTATTTTATACTTTATCTCCTTAGGGGCTAGGCTTACAGACATACTTTATACCTAGGGTTTTTTTGTTTGTTTGTTTTGTTTTTCAATTCTGTTTTTTATTCAGTGACTTCCATTCTTATACTTATTCCTTGGCTTTCCTCTCTTGATGCTTTGACTTAAGGGATACAAGGGTTTGACAATTCCCAGTCAAGCATAAACTCTGTGGTGAGATGGTCACCCTGAACTAGGTTTCAAGTTTCTTTTTATGAGGAATGGAAGTCTCTTCCTCTCTAGTCAGCTTTTTATAATCAGCTAGTCTTCACCAACTCCCTCCCTTTCCACCCAACCTCCCATCTACCAGATCTCTTTCCTTCTCTGGATTCTTTTGGATCTCTGTTAATTACTCATTTTCTGCGAAAACAACAACAACAACCAACAACCCTTTCCTTGTACCCTTTAATACTAGTGCCTTCACTCTGAGACCATCCTCACTTTAAATTGTATATTTCTTTTTGAATATAGTTGTTTTCATGTTATTCTCTCCCCTCCCATTAAACTGTGACCTCTTTAAAGGCAGTAATTGTATCTTCCTTTCTTTTAGTTTCTGCACAAATGAAAATTACTACTTCTGTGACTACAACTATGATGATGACTATTACTTAATATTCATATAGCTCTTATTTTTTTGCCGGGTGATTAGAAAAGCATTTTACAAATCTGAGTTCCTTTGATCCTCACAACTCTGGAAGTTAGGTGCTATTAATGTATCCATTTTATAGATGATGAAACTGAGGCAAATAGAGTTAAAGTGACTTACTGAGAGTCACACAGCTAGTAAGCATCTGAGGATGGATTCAAACTCAGGTCTTACTGATTCTAGGTCCAGTGCCCTATTCACTCAACCACCTACCTTTCCAGTTGACTTATTTTTCCTTTATCTAGTATTTCTGTCTTCTTATCTTAAGGATTCTGTTTTTGGGTCCCTATAGATTTGATGCATATTTTCTCTTCATTTTTTTTGAAGGGGGCATTGTCTTTAGGGATAATATATAGAAAATATATAGATAATTATATAATATATAGAAAATATATATAGAAATATATATAGATAATATATAGATAATAATATATAGATATTATATATATATATCTATATATATATATATATCTATATATATATATATATAGATATATAATATCTACATGTAGATATTATATATATATATATATATATATATATGGGATAATATATAGAAAAAAATTGCTTTCTTTCTATGTCTCTCAAGTGACTACTGCCTAAACTATCACAGTGATCATTGGGCTTTTACCATGAGTCTTTCATGTTTCTAATTCATAGTCTATAATACTGATCCAAAAATCTTGATAAGTCAACATTGTGATAATGGTTCCCTTCTGAAATCCAAAATTTTGATACTGGCATTCTGAGTTCTCATATGAATGGTTTACTACATTATTCTAATTTCATATATTAAATATTCAGGACAACCTGGATGTCCATTTATCTTCTCAACTTCTCCTGATCCCACAATGGTTATGTTCCCCATGATTTGAATGAGGTCTCTCATTTTCATCCATACTTAAATATCTAAGCTGTGTTGAAGTTCTTTCCTATCTCATCTGAATTTAGATATTGGCCTCTTCATGCAATCTAATTCTCTAGCTAAAAGTGATCTATTTGTCTGAAAATTATCTTGCCATTTTGACTTGATCTCTTCTCTGTACTAATCACACTTTTCTGAGTCTTGGCTATTTGTATGCTTGTGTTTAGTGATACTGTAAATTTGCTGATATCTGGGTTTAGATGGTATTTCTGTATCCCTGTGGTTTATCACTGCACTTTATTTAGCAAATGTTCCTGATCAAGACTGAATATTTTAATATTGAACTTCATGGGCAGTCACATGATATGGGTGACTCATACTTATCTCTAGTCAATTAAACATTCTCCTTCACAGGTTTTTTCTCATATATATTTCTTGATAAGCACATTTCCCATATCCTTACCTTATTCAATTGACCATTAAAACCTGTGTTTTCATTCACATTTATTAAATTTCATCTTGTTAACCTCAGCCTATAATTCCTACTTGTCAAAAAAAAAACTTGATCTCCATTCTGCAGCCCAGTTATTAGCTATTCCTCTCTACTTCATATTTGAGAAACTTGTAATTTATATAATCTCAAAGTCAGTAATAAAAAAAAAAGTTCCAGAGAAGGCACATGAAGATATACTTTCACATTGACATTGATCAATTGTATTGACACTGATCCATTAATACTCTTTATTGCCAGAACATTCCATGAGTTAGAAATCATGTAAGTCTATCTACTATCATCTCCCAAACCAATGAATATTTATTAAGCACTTATCATGTGCCAGGTAATATGCTAGGTGATGGAGATGCAACTAATAAAAAGGAAGACATTTCCTTCCCTCAAGGAACTCATAATCTAATAGGGGGAGATAAGGGATCAGGGCACCCTGTCATCCTCTATGAAACTAAAACTAGGTAGAGCAGCAGATTCAGAGTAGGAGTATCCACACTCCTCCAACAGGCCTCTATTGTGAGAGATATTGTCAAATAATTTTCTGAAATTTTTTTTTCCTTTTTGCCAATAAAAAACTATGAAGTGCTTGCTATTTCCCAGGCATTGTGTTAAATGCTGGGATACAAAGGAAGGGGGGAAAAGCATTCTCTGCTTTCAAAAAGCTCACAATCAAATGGAGGGAAAAAAATTCAAAGAATTGTGCACAAACAGGATATAGAGAACCCAAATTTGGAAATGATGGAGAAAAGGCAGATACTAGCCCTAAGGAGAATTTGGAAAAGCTTCTTGAAGAAGATTGGATTTTGGCTGAGGCTTGAAGGACACCAGAAGATGGAAATGAGGAAAGAAAACAAAAAACCTAGCTATGAGGATAGTCAAGAAAAAATCCTACAGGTTGGAGATGGAATGTCTTGTTCAAGCAATAGCAAGGAAATAATTGCATTTGGATTGCAGAACTGGTGGAAGTGGATAGAAGAAGTAAGGTATAAGAAAACTGGAATGAGAGAATGGGGTCAAGTTATGAAGGACTTTACATGCTTAAGTGAAGATTTTATTTTTTCCTTTTATCATTTAGCCAATATAATAATTGTGAAATGATATCTGAGTTACATTGATTTATATTTCTCTAATCCATGATAGCTAAGAGAATTTTTTCACATAATTATATGTAGCTTTGATTTTCTTCATCCAAAAACTGTCTGTTCATATCTTTTGACCATTTATCAATTGGGTAATGACTCATATTCTTATAAATTTGAGTCAGTTCTTGATATATTTTAGATATGAGATTTTGTTCCTGGAACCACTGAATTAATTAAATGGGGGAGTGAGATGTACAGAGAAGTAGAAGTGATATGGTCAGAATTGAATTTTGGAAAAATCAATGTCTATTTGATATTTAAGTGTAAGATTAGCTAGAATGGGAAGACAGATATATGAGGTAGGCTATGTCTATAGCATGCCTCTGTTTAATTCATTAAGTAATTGTAAGAAACAGAAATGAGTTTCATCTGGTATGATTTATACTTTCTACACTTCAGTATCTCCACTTTCCCTTTCTAAGGGTTTATAAACTATATTTCTATTAGTAGTGTACACTACTAAACCATCAGATTTAGTGTCATTATCTCCAAAGTATTGTCTTTAGACATGCCATTTAGAAGCATGCTTATTATAGAAGGCATTTTTCATACACTATTTGATTTTATATTGATTCTTTTTAGAGTCCAGAGTGTAATACAATTGGCCATTAATAAAAAAAATGATTTCTTGGTAATCTCTCACATAAATTATTCAATGAAAACATAGCAATTTACTTTTCCTTAAAATAGTTAATTTTGGTCGGACTATCAGTGTCAACACAGTTGAATTATAAAATATGTGACAGAACAGGGTAAATGCAACTAATAATAAAAACAGGTGGTTTATCAGTATTCGTATTTCAATTCATAAATGACTGTTGCTCACACTTGTCAGCTACATAAAGATGTCTAATGAAAACAAGATATAATATTGACACATGGGATGAACCACCCCTCAATATAATTGCATGGAGCTATAAAATAGAACCATCTGTTGACATTGTTAGAGCAAACTAGTTCCATGCTTCATTCTTTAAGCCTCTGTTATTTCAGAAATAGGATCTCTGATTTATGTAAATAAAGGTAAGCATAAAATATTGTTCCTAAAAAATTCTATATAGCTCTGTTGGTTAAAAGTATAATTGTCTAATTTAAGTAACTAAATCTAAGATAGAGATGATTTCAAGTAGTTTTTTTTTAATATGAAAAAAAATTTAAATACCAGTTAAGCTTTCAACAATCAGGAATGAAACTATCAAATAATGACACATTTGAAATGCATTTTAACATGTGGATCATTTTTAAAAATTGTTATTCATTTATTACTATGAGGTAAAAGTTTAATTATGCCTAGTTTCATTGAATTTATTTTAAGTTTCAATATTCTCCTGAAAAATTGCATTATATTATAACAGGAAGGTTCATGTGAGTTAGAATTTTCAGTAAACTTTTTCATCTGAAGACAGGAGAAATGGTAAAATTCTTAAAGACTAGCAGCAAGAGTATTTCCATATGATAAAGACTAAGAGTTTAAATAGTACACTTCAAGTAAAGTGAAAATATGTGATATAAAACTTAATTGCACAGGAGCTTAAAATTTCAACTTGAAAAGGCTTTCTATTATTTGTAACTAGTTATTTAATTACAGGCATTAGAGAGTAGTAAGAACTAAAGGGAGAAACCACATGCTACTGGGAATTCAAAAATTATTCTTAATCAACATGTATATTTATCAAAATCATTTAAATATATAATAGTTGCCACAGTATGTTCTGCCAGATAAATGTGTGGACAACATATTTTAAAATACTCTGATGTAAATAAAGTGAAAATAAAAATTAAATTAAATTAAAAAATAAAAGATAAAAAAATCAGTAAAGAACCTTAAATCCAAATTGTTCATATGTGTAGTCACTTACTATTAGATTAATAATTTAAAAACAATTATTTATTATTAAATTTATAAATTATATCTTCTGTCATTTATCTCCAAAATGCATTTGATATATTCAGCATTTAAATGAAATTTTAGGGATATATATGCATAAATCTATCTTTCTTTCTTTCTCTCTCTCTCTCTCTAACTATCTATCTATCTATCTATCTATCTATCTATCTATCTATCTATCTATCTATAGTAATATTGAGCCTTTGCTGTTTCTTGGATATAGTAGAAAAAAGTTTTTAATTCCTAGGGAAGAAAATTCAAGTTTGAATCCTGTCTGCCATTTGTTTGACTTTAGACAAAATGTTCCTCAATCTCACTGATTTTGAGTTTCAAATTGTGGGGACAAAAATAATACATTGTTTATCTAAGGGTTTCTATGATAACAAAATAAAATAGAAGATATAATGGGGTTTTTTAAGTGCCATATTAATATATGCACATTAGTCTAAACCTATTCAATTTTGTTGACTGGAGAGTTGTCATAATAATATAAAACATAAAATATACAACAAAATTCCCATTTTTATCTGTTTAATAAGTATATATTTTAGAATGAATTAATATGGATCCTGAAAATGGAATAATGTTAACAGATCATTTTTTAATATTTATTTTATATTTAAATAAATTGAGTTGACATGACATTATTTACTTTTGTGAGAAAAAGTTTCTTGACTAATACTTTTAATTTTTTCAACATTCAGTTTCTAATGTATGTTTACACAGCCAACTTAATCTCCATTGGAGAGAAGCCCTTCTTTGATAAAATAGTTCTATTTTTTTAAATGCTTGGCATTTTGATAATAGGATATTCTCTAAAGTGAGAAGATTCTGCTCCTGATGAATCATTTTTGACTTATTATCTAATATTTTAAAGCTTGTTAAATTTAATTGAAAATACATGGTGCTTAGTAATTAGTTTTCAAGTTTAGTTCATGTTGAGAGAGAGAGAGAGAGAGAGAGAGAGAGAGAGAGAGAGAGAGAGAGAGAGAGAGAGAGAGAGACAGAAACAGAGACAAAGACAGAGACAGAGAGAGAGAGAGGAAAGAGAGAGAGAGACAGAGAGAGAGAAGAGCTAGGAGATCATTGGAGAAAGGGCAGAGACAGAAGTAGCATTGAGGGACTACTGAAAGGAAATTCCTAGTGTCCTGATTCACACACTGAAGCCTAGAGAAAAACTGTATTTAAAAGAAACAAATAAATATTAATGTTAATGCAGATACCTCCTTGTATAAAATAGATATAGTAAAGTTTATTCCCCTGTGGTCCAAAATAAAAAAGAAGTTAAAAAATGTACTAAATATTGCTGATTCACCATACTAAGAGGTGGCATATGAATTTTGAGCTTTCCAGAATTGGGGGAATACTATTTAAGACCTAACGACAGCATAAAGATCCTAGATTTATGTCTGAAAAAGATCTTCAAGGTTGAATCCCTACCATGCACCCTATCCCTCATTTTACAGAGGAGGAAATAGTAAGACCCATACCTAAGAAATGACTTGACCAATGTCATATGGGATAGTGGTAGCAAAACTCAAATTAGAATGCAGGATATCTGGTGCCATGATACAGTATTTTTTTCCACTAAACCAGTTAGACTAGGGCTGGGTTTATTTCTGAGTTAGGTTTTGTTCTTGCTTGGCTTGTCCTCTATTTGTTTACTATCAAAATAGGTAACAATGGGTATTTTTTAGGGGAAGATGACAGTGCAGACAGTCACACTGCTATGATAAGGGAAGCCAAGTTTAAGGCTTTTTTATAAAGAAAACAACACTCTCCCATTCTCCCCAAAAAGTTATCAACACATATAATGTTTTAAAAAGTCAAGGGTTATTGCCAAGATAGAGGAGTGAATCAGAGCTGCTCCATGTCACCACGAGAATCCTCTCTGACCAAGATTAAAATATTGCCACAAAATGAATATTGGAGTGAAAGAATCAACAAGGAAACAGAGTGAAACAACTTTCAAGAAAAGAAAAACCCAAAAGGTAGGCAGTGATCATCTAGGGAAATGGAGTGAGAAGAAAGCAGAGCCAGCAAAAGGCTGTAGCAAGGAGGAAAGAGAAAGTCAAGAGCAAGCCACCCCCTCCCCCACCCCACACCACTACCACATCTGCTGTCCCAGATTTAGAACCTAATCTCAAGTTAACATTCAGACTCTGAGATCCTGCCTGGGCAAATAGTTGTACAAGCCAACCCACCCCTTGAAATTTTAAACCTATGGAGAAGTCAGGAGTCCTAGCCCAGGGCAGTCTGGGCTGAAGTGGACTAAATTCTATGGGCCCAGAGTGAAGCCAGGATTTCCCGTGTGGGCTTGGGATAAGTACATAGTTCACAGTTTGGGGTGGCTGAGAGTACTAAGTACTAAGTACTAATCTTTCTGCCTACCTCAGGGTGGAGCTCCAAGACAGGAAAATCAAGGGAGTACCTGATCTGATCAATACAAAGCAAAACCAAAAACATGAACCTAAGCCTGAGGCTAGAATTTGATTACCCTCAGACCTGATTAAGGTCAAAGTGAAATTAAAAACTTATGCCTGAGGCAATTCCTTAAGCAATCAGCATCTCAAGGGTCAATTGAGAGAGCAGGGGTAAGGGACTCCCAAAGCTCTAAGCCCTCAGGCCCAGAAAATAAGCTGATAAATAACATCAAGCAAGGACTTAAGTTTAACAGGTACCCCAACTTCCCAGAAAACATAGCCTACCTATATTTAGATAGGAAAAATGAGCAAACAATAAAAAAGCACCTAACTCTAAAGACTTTTTATGGAGACAAAGAGCATGGAACAGACACAAAAGGGGACAGTGAAAGCAAAGGAAATACATGCAAAACCAGAAGAAAAATGTAAATTTGAAACAAATTCCCAAGAGCTCAAAAAAGATAAAAAAATTGAGAGAGGTAGAGGAAAAGTGGAGAAGAGAAATGAAAATGATATAAGAATAAAGGAATGTGATGCAAAGAGAAATGGGCCAATTGAAAAAGAACCAAAAACTAACAGAGGAAAATCAGGTCTGATAAATCATAATTTACCATCTAGAAACCAATGATTTCATGAGAAATCAATAAATAATAAAGCAGAATCTGGAGTTCCAGTCTCTCCAAAAATTGAAGCATGGGTCCTGGTCACCTATGTAGGAGAGCCAAAGACAGAAGAACAATGGGTGAGGAGTTTAAGGTTTAGGGAAGGAGAGACATAGATTAAACAACACACAAGAGACACAGAAAAAGATCTTTAGTGTGGTGTCAGTGAGGCAACTCACAGAGAGAGAGAGAGAGTCTACTCTCACTGAACCATTTATTATACTCTTTTAGCTTGGGGGTTTTTGGACTATCAACCAAACAAAGGAAACAGCAAAGGTTTTAACATAATATTAGCATTCAATTACAAAGATAAAGAAACCTAGTAGTAGCATAATTGTATAGCAAGGTGTTTAGGAAGCTTATTTTGCAAGTCTAGCCTGACTAGTGAAAAAAATTCTGTCTTCCCAGAACCCTTGATGAAATCTTTTTCAATATGACCATTTTTTCAGATGTTAAGTATGTCTTTGACATTTTAAAAGATCTTTACAATGTATCTGCCAGCTTTCAAATTACAGATAAAAATAGAGGCTTAATTTTTGCATTGGTAAGAATTGAATTAATATTTCTACCCAGATATATATTTTATAAAGTTTATTAGAAAGGGTAGACAATTGTAGTTTTAAATCTCATCATTCCTCTAAGTAACCTGACCACAAGTTTCCTTAGTCTGCCAATCCCTTCCTCTTCCCCCTGTGAGATTTAAAATAGTGAAGCCCATAAACTGTAGTGAGTTAAAACGGTGGAAGATATAAATTGTGATAGATATAAGAGAGGGTGAGTAAATTTGACCGCAGAAATATGTTTCACTACAGTGTCTTGGTTTTTAAATCAAATATAAGGTGGTCACCAGGGAAATATTCCCAATTATTTAAATACCCGCGTCAACTGGGTTTTATAGAGATTTTAATTAATACAAATGTGGAATTAAAGAAAAGAGAGAAAGAGAGAAAAAAGGAAATAAGTATGAAGGGCCTTAAGCCAACATGGCCTAGACCTGAGTCTTAAGAGAGAGAGATCAGTCAGTCAGTCTTTTAACACTCACCACAAGGTCTGCCTAAGCAAGGATTCTAGTGATACCAGGCCAGCTCCATCTCAGCTGACTTCACCAGAGATCCTTCCAGCCAGAGACTGTTCCAAAGGGCCTCTCTCCAGAGCCTCCAGAGGGACAGAGTCCCCTTAGAGGAGCTCCAGCAAGACCTCCTCAGAGATTGTCCTCCAAGAGCTTCCCTTCTCCAGAGCCTCTCTCAAGAGATTCTTCCCAAGCAATCCTCATCAGAGATCCTCCAAAAGGATTTATCCAAAAGGATATAGCCTCAAGAGATTCTTCTTTTTCTTATATAGGGGTTTTTCTCCCATGTCACCTCCCCTAAGTCCCTACATCTACCAATCACTGTAGACGCTTTCCAAAGGACTGCCCATCTAAATTCCTGTTAAGTTGACCAATTTCCACTGTAAGTTTGAATCAGAAAAAATGCTGCTGTGTCAACCAATCTCCTCAGTAAGTCTGAATGAGAGAAAACACAGCTGAGTCAACTAATCTCATCAAGAGAAAACTTGCCTGACCCTTTTAGGTACCTAGCATCCCATTGTATCAATTCTAAAAACAGGCCTGGCTCAAAGAACTCCTTGCCTTATTATAAGCATGGGTCCAAGTACTTTCATTGTTTAGCAATTGTTTAGCAAGGGGGTTTCTCTCCTAAAGCAGTCTTAAGTATGGGTAGAGTAGGGGTCCTCCCATAGCAAGGAGTTTTCTCCCCTAAAGCAGTCTTACGTATGGTTGGAGTAGAGGTCCACCCATTTCTGATCCTGGCTAGTTCTCACATCAAAATGGGGAATGTTTCTCAGTAGGGAATTTGTTCCAATTAAGAATTCCCTAATGGGGAAATTTTTAACATTCACAAGTCTGAGAGATTTCAAGATTTACACCCCCTTACCTGCCTGCTCTCTTCCCACATTTGTTCAAAGCCAAAAAGCCTGGAAAAGACCTGCCCCCTCACTTTTATTGATGTTCAGACACAAACCTGGTTTAACTGTATTATGTGAGAAATGTTGATGGACATATCAGGCTACTCATGAGGGGGAAGGAATGAACTTTCTTGACATAAACTCCCTGTGATCCTTTGGGGGACCAGTCTCCCCAGTAGATCATTTAAATATAACTATCTTATAACTCTAAATACCTTCTAGCTAAAAGTACATACAATATTGCATTTTTCTAAGAGGAAGTTACAATAGTTATACCTGAGAGTAAAATACAAAAAACTGATTGGCAGATGCATTGACAAAATGCTAATTGGGGGCAGTAACCTTTGGCATAAGATTTTACATTCAGAATAAGTATATTCAACCCCCTTCAATTCAGTTCATTATATCTCAAAGTTCATTCTAGATCTTTTGTTGCAGTGTGTGTTTGCTTCAGGCATCTTTTCAGCACTTTCTCCAAAAGGAGCTGCTTTCTTGATTCGGGGTATTGGCAAGTTTCTTTTACTGAAATTTCTCCAAAAAAAATTTAAATCTTGGATTTTTAGGATATTGATAATTACACAATCCCCCCTGAGGAGGATGTTGACCAACACTAGAATCGCACCGGGATACATGACTGAGTTATGAGGTATATGAAACATTTGTCAAAAGAAAAACAAAAACCACCCAAAAAATCCAAAAATAAAAAACAAAACTTAAATTCTTTATAAAAATAATAAGCAGTATAAAAATGATAAAAATAAAATGAAAATCTTATGTGTATAAAATTCTGAGTAAAAAATAAACCTATAACTGGTTCTTGAATCACAGCAAGGACCTATTAAAGTGACATCTCCTGAAAGCCTGTAGAACAATAGCAGCAATACAATACTTTTATCCATTTTCTGCCAGGACCACAGAAAATTGCCAAACTATAAGAAAGAAAGAATTAAGTTTCAGCAGCAAATGGGAAAAATCATTCCCTGGTCTGATTTTACCTTCACTGTCAGAGATAGGGGGAGCTAGGATGATAGCCAAACTGAGGTACTTGACTCAGAATATTGCACATGGAGTGTAGTACAAGGAGTTCTGCATCTTAACATATGTCAAGTGACGCAACCTCGATTCTCAAACTAGGTTCAAGTCCTTTCATACTGGCATAGAACTTCAACAATCCTCCCTGTATTGGTTTTGTTCTGTTTTGATCTCGTGCTACTTGGCACTGTATATTGGCTCTGTTGTTCCCTTCTCCTGCAATCAAACACAATCATTTAACAAAGTCCCATAACATTTATCAATAAATGGCAGATTTCCATAGTCCAAAGCCTTAGGGTATACATAGTTACTAGGACTAATAGATACTATAAACTTAAACTGTAAACTTTATCCTTCAAGTAAAAAATAAAACATTAATACTGACTTCATGTTCTTCAAGTATCACCCAGGATAGGGGAAAAAACAAATATCCCATTACAAACATGAAGAGAAAATATAATTTAAAATAAATCATAACTCATAGTTCACATTCCATGTGACAATGTGTTAGCCAAGCAGAGGCAAAACATAAAACTCAAAAATGATATGTATATCCCTCTTAACTTGGCCAGGATCCACAGTGTGAATGTACATAATTTTCTCATCAGGTAATAGCCTTTTAAAAACAGTAGTAAAACAACTAATATAAATTCTAAGAAGTACCAACATCTCCAAAATTATAAGAACCAATTTAAAGATAACTGCAAACAAACTCATTCCTTGCAGCCATGAAAGGTTCCACCAGCTATCATTAGGATTCCCATGAGTCTCTATAGCTACTTGCTGTGTGACATGTAAAAAACCTTTGAAATCATGAATACTTGTCACAATTTCTACAGATTTAGCCAATCTTTCAACCTTGGATGAGATATTTTAACAAAGTCTATTATTACAATCATTCCAAAATTTAGTGGGAGAGAAACTCAAAAAACCTCTGTGCAGTTGATGAAAAGATACAAATATAATAAATCCATTTTGAAGCTACAAGGCTTCACAGGAAAAATCATTCGCACCTCCCGGATGAGATTATAACACATCACAGGGTAACTAAGTTCTTTGGGCACCTCCTTCCCTCTTCATATGAGACTGTAACAGTGTAACAGAACTGTCTCCAATATGTCCCACCCATTTTCATGTGGTGCTGAGGACTAAAAAGTGAAAATCACTGCAAATATGTCATTCATTATATTTACAACAATGCCATTGCACTCTACTTCAGCTACAAATGGATCCTTACCTCTTGTTACAAACAACTCAGAGGCAGAGAAATGAGCAGTCAGAGGTACAAATGCTCCCAGATATCTAAAAATCACTTTTGAAGAACCATTAAAATAAATTGAGATTATTAGACAATTAAATTCCCAAAACTTGTACACAGGTTGAAAGTAATTTGATGGAGTCTATCCATCATCTCTGTGTGATGATGACAAAAGCAAAAAGGAACAAAATGCTTTTTATGGGCTTTTACAAAGATAGTCTTCCATACAACCATAGGGAACGTACAAATAAAGACCATGTAATAGAATATTTCAATTTTGATAGTTTATGAAGTGATTAAATTACATATATCTTGTATTCAGAATTGTATTACAGGTACTTCTTCATTCTGGGGAGGGGAACAAACTGAAACAGTTAACATCAATAAGGCAATGAGGTCTGAAAAGGCTTAAAATTCACCTCCAGAATATTTGAGGTTCCTTCCTCTCCCAAGTACCATCATTCATCACAATCCCTTTGTCTGTACCTCTGGGGTCCCCCATACTGAGGGGAGTTCCCATACTGAGTACAGATGTTTGGGTGTGAGTCTTGATTGGCCTCATTTGAGTAACTATTCCTCCTATCCATATTATTATTCCTGAAACGTCTACTCTTATTTTCCCGATTCCTCTTCTTACAATTCATAATTACATGATCCATTTCCCCACTAAAACAATGTGTTAGTGGTTGTTTTGCGGATTCATGTAATGGAGCTATGTTCTCTCCTTGCTTTGACTTTACAACTGTTTCGGTCAATTCTTTTATTTCCTTCATCAATGACTCTACTAAAGTAGCATTCTCTTCATCCTTCTCACACCGTTTAGCAGTAAATTCCTTTATTTCCTTCCTCAATGCTTCCACTAAATCAGTGTTCTCCTCCTTTTCCTTATGTCCCTAAAAAACCATAAACTGCCACTCTTTTCAATTCTTCAGGGTCCATAGCAGGCCATTTTGAACATCTAGTCATAAAATAATTCCTAATTACTTTACAACTGTTTTTCACAAATTATATTCTGATTTGTCTAACATCACTTTCCCTATCAAGATCAAGTTCTATATACCTTCCTCCCAGCTCAATAAGTCTGATGGGTTTTCATTGTCTCCTTGCTTAAGATTTTTGAATTTAGTACATGTATGAGGCCTATCAGAATATGCCCTCATAGCTTTTAGCAATGCATTCCTAGCCTGATGTTGTTGTCAGTAATCTTGCTCTGAATTTGGATCACATTTGGGATCTTCAGTTGGCCAGTGAGTTGTTCCCTCTCCCTTGGCCTGATTAATAAGAGAAACAATCTTATTCCTTTCTCTTTCCATTAGCAAGGCCTAGAGAAAATCTTCCACATCAACCCATGTGGGGTTATATGTAAGAAATAAGTTCTCAACCCTATTTATTAACAATATAGTCTCAGCTTCAAAGGAAGGCAGTTTTTCTTTGAATCTCTCAATGTCTAGTGGAGAGAAAGGTGTATGATGTATAATGTTTATTAATCTCCATGTCTGTTATATGTAGGGACATTTCTTAGAGGGAAAAGACCTTTACTTGAATTATCAGTGGTAACTGCTGCTTGGCCTGTGTTCTGGAGTTCAATGGAGTGGGTTGCAGTGAGGCTAGTAGAGGAAGGAGGTGGGGTTGTTGGATGCAACTGGTCATGAGTTCAATGGAGTGGGTTGCAGTGAGGCTAGTAGGGGAAGGGGGTAGGGTTGTTGGATGGAGCTGGTCAGGAGGTGGGGAGGCAGGGCAAAATATTTTGGGTGTGGCTGGGGTGTGGTAGAGAGTAATGGGGAAGAGCCTGGGGGAAGGGTAGATAGGAATGGGGAAGAGGCTGGGGGTGGGGTGGAGAGGAGTAGGATGGGTGAGGTCTAGAGGAGTTATAGTAAGGTGGGTGGGAAGGAAGGTATGGAAAAGGATTGAAGTAGGGATGATACAGATGGGGACAGGGGAGATAGGTGGGAACTAGGTATTTAGAAGGAGGGTATGAGTGGTGGGATGTTAAGGGAGGGTAGAGAGGTAGATTGGGGGAAAAGGAGAATGGGAGGAGTAGGGGATTATCAAGGTCTGACAGGGAGAGGAGCTGAGGGGTTCAAGTCCTGGTTTGGGTTAGTATGAAGAGGAACCTCCTCACAGGCCCAGTGGGATGATAGGAGTATGTTTCTTGCTAGATTTCACTGAAAGAGTTAAACTAGAATGGTCTGTTTCCAAAGAAAAAATGGTGTCCTCAATGGAGGGAATAGTTGATTTATCAGAATGATATGCCCACATAAATCAGTTTTTATAATTTTGTAATCTTTATTTTTAATGGCTAACTTCAAATCTTTTAAGATGTTTAAGTCAAACGAGCCACATTTTGGCCAGGTAAAAGATATGTCCATCCATGCCTTACAAAGCTTTCTAGCTTCTTTCTTTGCCATCCAATTCTCATTAGGTAAATTAGGATCTGCCCAGGAATTTAAAAGTCTATGCAGGGGTGAATCAGGAGATTTTCCTTGATTTTTTGCAGTATTTCCCACATTATCTAGTCTGTCTGTCTTAATCTGCCTATTTAAACTTGTTGGAGGTTTGCTAAAAAGTCAGCTTAAACAATGAAAAGTTCCTAAACATTAAAAAAATGGAGACACAAAGTTCTTCAATGTTATTGTGCAAAGCAATAAGTGGAGGTTTGTTAAGGGTAAAATTAGGGCTGTTGACTGAGTATATATTACTAGTGTTTGCCAGGGGTTAAAATTCAATCCCAATAAAATACTCAAGTTAGTTTGGGATTTTATGGTGGTTTGATTACAATAGAGGGAAGAAATTAAGAAGAAGAGAGAGGGAAAAGGGAATTGGACTGCTCTGGGAAGCCAGATAGGAGTTGAAAGTCAAGGAAAGGATGATAGGAGGAATCAGTCACTTCACCAAGGTTGCTCAGGGAAGACGCCTCACCTAACCCACACTACAGAGCTTCTCCTAGTCACCTCACCTGCAAGCTATAAACGCCAAAACCCGACAAGAGCTGCAAGCACACCAAAATGCCGCCCAGCACTCCCCACATTGCCGACAGAGTCAAAGGTTGAGAGTGAGACCAATGTCTCCGAGTGAGAGAGAGAGAGAGGAAGTGATGCAAAATATATAGACTGTTCTTTACATCACTTCCTGTGTCTCACATGTATCAATGGTAGCTTAAGCTTGACTAAGGAAAGCCCAGGGGGTCTGTCAGTTGTTTCTTATTTGTCACTTGCTTGAACATGTCAATCATAGGCCATCCTCCTCAGCACTTAATCTTTAAGTAGGGGTGTATACTTTCCTGGTTGCTAGAATTCAAAGACTATGAAGGGTGGAGAAAATCTAAAATTCACGGGTCTAAAACTAAAAGCTAATGTAAGGAAACTGCAATTGTTGCACAGCAGTAGTATTAATAATGAATATGTATTTAGTGTAATGGCTGCTGTTATTAATAACTAATAACAACATGCATTTATTATAATTATTGCTATTGGTAATCAATAACAATAAACAATCATAAACAACAAGTATTAATCATGAATAATAACTATTAGTAATTAATAATAGGAGGTAGTGACTAATAATAGCTATTGAAAATTAATAATTGTATTTTTAATACTATTGTGTTCTAAAATTATTCCTTAATATTGCATATAATTAATTTGATTTAATGTTGGATTTTTACAATTTTAGAAATTTGGTTTTAATTTAAATTCAATAATATTAATATTTAACTATTAATAATCCTTTTTATTTGAATGTATTCAATTTAATATCATTATTTTAGATAACTAATAGCAGTAGCAAAGGAATTTTTTCCTGCAGTTTTAATTCTTGACAGTAGGTGATGATATAAATGAATGTAGAATGGAAGGCACTTGTGGGTAGGCCTTATCTAAACAAGCAGGGAGAAAGGAATGTGTGTGAGGGGAATGGGAAAGACCAAAAAAACAAAAATCAACACTAGAGGATTTAGGTGGATAAAGTAAGAGAAAGAAAATGTGGTTTTTTGATATGCTAAAAGAAACATGCAGTATGCAAGTAAAGTTTGAGGGTGGAGAAGGGAGAGGGAAAATTCAAAAGAGAATTTCCTTGTAAAAATGCAGTCTGAAGGAACAAGTAGAAGGGGAAAGGGAGGAAAGAAAATAATTCCAAAAGGCACTTCCTCTTAGCCCAATTCTAAGGACTGTGTAATATTTATTAGAGAAAGATGGGGGGATTGAAAAACAGGGGATAAAGAAGGGTTGTAGCAGGGAATAGAGGAGTTGAAAGGAGAGAGGGAATATGGCTGCCGATGAGGAAAAGGAGAGAGATGCACCCTGCCAAGAGGCTATTTTTGACCAAATGTGGTGTCCGAGAAATGAGCCACCTATGATAGCCTGAGAGGATGTCTTCTCGCTGGATTGCTGCCTAAGTTGCCCCAGAGCAGGCTAAACATGGACCCTCCTGAGGGATAACCCTTTTCCCCAACTTTGGTTGCCCAGCAGGGTTCCGATAAGGATCATTTGTAATTTGATGACTGAACTGAGGTTCAGCTCCCTCTAGGTCCCAGAAAAGATAGTCCACATATCTGACTCTGATATTCAAATAAGATAAATTTAATAAACAGTTCAGATTGGAGAGGAATCAGAGAAAAGGGAAGAGGGAGGTCCCTAAATAAGGTTGGAGTCTTTCTCAGCTACGAAGCT
The DNA here is from genome assembly GCF_027887165.1 of Monodelphis domestica. Lineage (NCBI taxonomy): Eukaryota > Metazoa > Chordata > Mammalia > Didelphimorphia > Didelphidae > Monodelphis > Monodelphis domestica. The sequence continues at coordinate 323,214,555 of NC_077229.1, read as the reverse complement.
GAGGCTAGGCCTCACAGGCTGGTGGAGGGTTTCTCCTGTTCTTGTCTATGCTATATCTATGCTAGTTTTCTTAATTTCAGAATCTTAGCAGTAGACAGAAAACAACAAGAACAGTTCTGACTTTCACAACTGATTGGCCTGGTATCTTTGGGCTGAACAAAATGTCAGCACCACTCTCCAGAGACTGTGATGAACAAACTCTTCATACTCCCCACATCAGGAAGGAAGTCCTCACAAGACCCACTGCCACTCCCAGTTGTCCCTTCCCCCACCACCTGTCAGTCTTGTCAATTTCTTCTCTCTCTGTATATTCCCACTGTTGCTTGTTCCAACACAGTGGCAGAAAGTTCAGAACTTGTTCTTTTTTACTTCCCACAACTGTTTGAGGGGGGAAGGGAGAAGGGAAAGAAAAAGCAAGCTAAATCCCTTCCACTCCCCCAGAGTGAACAGTCACATGTTTCTTTCAAAAGTTGGGGGGGGCAGTTGTAACTGCCAGAGACCTACTCAATCAGTGCCAATTTTTTAACACAGGAACTCCTCCCTCTTGGTCTGACTATCAAGCAAACAAGTTGTCTGCTCTAGCCCCTCACTTCCAGAGTCAAAATTTGGTGGGGGGGGGGGGCTTATACAAATTCATAGAGAACCACCCCTATGTACTGTTCCCCCAGTCTGCAAGGGCCATGCTGTGCTGAATGCAGAAGCATCTTTGACCTTCTCTACTGCCCCAGGGAGCAACTAACTCTAATCCACAGCCTAGAAGGACCCCCAGGATTAATTTAAGGGGTGTCTTCTTGCTCAGTGAAGCACCTAGCTAAGCAAAGAGGCAGTAGGAGCCAGCGGTTTCGCAGAGCCCAGTGAAGTCAGAGGCTGGGCTGGGTTCCTGTGCTTGGGACCATACTCTACAGACCCATCCTCAGCTAATGTAAAACAATGGGGGTGGGGAAACACATGGCAGGGAGTTTTCTTACCAATCGATCTGGGGAGGCATGTCAGACAGCTCTGCTTCTTTTCTCTCAGCCAAGGTGTGTTTTCCATATGCAGGCAGGTGAGCAAACTGAAGCCACTTCTATTCACCTATGCTTACCTAAGCACTTACTCAAAACTTCTCTCAGAAGAAAATTAGAGGTCCTCAAAAAATCCCAGGCTAGTGGTTGCCATCTGTAAGAATTGAATTAATATTTCTACCCAGATATACATTTTATGATGTTTATTAGAAAGGGTAGACAATCATAATTTCAAATCTCATCATTCCTCTAAGTAACCTGACCATGAGTTGCCTAGCCTGCCAGGCCCTTCCTCTTTCCCCCTTACCTGTCTGCTCTGTTCCCACATTTTTTCAAAGCCCAAAAGTCTAAAAAGCCTCCCAAAGACCTCCCCCTTACTTTTATTGATGTGCAAAACATACACAGATACAAAACCTGGTGTAACTGTGTTATGTGAGGAATGTTGATGGACAGGTCAGGCTACACAGGAGAGGGGAGGGAATGAACTTCCTTGACACAAGTTTAACAAAATTTAAACCCAATCCAATTTAAGGATTCAGAAATCAATAATGTGAAATATTAGAAATATATCCATAAATCTGATCCATGAGCACTTTGCTCATTAGAGTCAGCTTTTGAATACATCTTTAATATCTTCATGATTTGTTATTCACTGAAACTCTTCAGAATCAAAGGAATGAAAAAAATAGAAGAAAATATGAAATATCTTATTAAAAAAACTCATATAGAAAATAGATCTAGGAGATACAATCTGATAATTACTTGACTATCTGAAAGCCATGATCATGAAAAAAACCTTGGGCATCATATTACAAGAAATTATCAAAGATAACTGCCCAGACATCCTCAAACAAAAAAAAATTAAAACTGAAAGAATTCACAGATCACCTCCAGAAAGAAATCCTCAAAAGACCACTTCAAGGAATATAATAAATAATACAAGAGCCATCAATCTAAGGAGAAAAATTTTCAAACAGCAAGGAAAAAAAAACCCCATTCAAATACCATGGAGCTATAATCAGGATCACACAGGACTTTCAGCTTCTACATTAAAGGATCCAAAGGCATGGAAGGAAGGCAAAAGATTTGGATTTACAACCCAGAGTCACCTATTGAGCAAAACTGAGTATACTCTTTCACGAGAAAAAAATGATCATTCAATAAGCTAGAAGATTTCCAAGCATTACTGAGGAATAAGACAGACCTAAACAAAATTTTTGATATCCAAACACGAGACCCAAGAGAAGCCCCAAAATGTAAATAAGAAAGAGAAAATTGAACAGACTCATTAAGGTCAAAATGTTTATATATCTACATGGGTAAAGGATTTCTATAATTCTCAAAAATTATTCTTTATAATAAAGAAGATAGAAGGAACTTACTCAGAAAGAGGGTGGAGAAGTAAGCTGATTATAATGATATGATGTATATGATGATATACAACATCTATGTAAATGTGATAATATGGAATGATATGTATATATAATATGATATATATGCATATAAATTATATTTAAAAATCAATCAATGGCTGAAAGAGAAGGTTACACTGAGAGAAAAGGGAAGGGAGAGATAGAATGGAATAAATTATTAAATATAAAAAGATGCGAAAAGTCATTATACAGAAGGAAACTAAGGGTGGTGATGTGCAGTTTTAAACTTTAGTCTTAACTGGTTCAGAAAGGGAAAACAAATTTACTCAGTAGGTTGTAGAATTCAATTTTACTCTACTCAGTGGGGTATAGAATTCTATCTTACCCTATAGATAATTAGAAGGAGAATAAGACAAGGGAAGAAGGAGGTAACTGGAGGGAGGGGAAAGTGGGAAGTGGTTAAAAAAAAGCAAAATATTGGATAGTAGGAACAGAGAGAAATGGAATAGAGCAGGATCTAAAGGGAATAATAGGATTAAGAGAAATACACAGGTACTAATCATTATGCTGAATGTGAATGGAATGAATTCACCCATTGAAATGGAAGTAGATAGCAGAGTGGATTTGAAACCAGAATCTTAATATATATTGTTTATAAGAAACATATTTGAGGCAGGGTGACACCCACAGATTCAAGGTAAAAGGCTGGAGCAGAACATATTATGCAACATGTAAAGTAAAAAAAGCAGGAGTAGCAATCATGATACCAAACAAAGCCATAGTAGAAATTCATCTGATTAAAAGAAATAAGGAAAGAAATTACATTTTGCTAAAAGGTACAATAAACAGTGAAGTAATATCATTGCTAAACATTTATGCACCAAATGGTATAGCATCTAGATTTCTAGAGGAGAAATTAAAGAAGTTTAAGGAGGAAACACATAGTAAGACCATACTAGTGGGGGATCTCAACATTCACTTTTCAGAACTACATAAAATGAACCAAAAATAAATAAGAAAGAAGGAAAGTGAAAGAAATGTGAAAAAAAATTAGAGTTAATAGATATCTGAAGGAAACTGAACAGGAATAAAAAGGAATATACCTTCTTCTCAGCACTACATGGTACATATACAAAGGTAGGCCATGTACTAGGGTATAAAAATATTGCAAACAAATTTAGAAAAGCTGAAATAATAATTGCAACTCTTTCAGATTATAATGCAATAAAATTATAATCAACAAGGGTCAATGGATAGGCAAATTTAAAATTAATTGGAAACTAATCTAATTCTTCAAAACAGGTGGGTAAAAACAGAAATCATAGAAATAATTATGGAATTAATTTAAGAGAATAACAACTAGGAGACAACATATCAAAATCACCAGGATACAGTCAAAGCAGTACTCAGGGAAAAAATTATATTCCTGAATGCATATATCAACAGATTAGAGAGGGAGGAGTTCAATGAATTGTGCTTGCAACATTAAAATTTTTAGAAAAAAGAACAAATTAAAAATCTCCAGATAAAAACTAAATTGGAAATTCAAAAAATTAAAGGAGAAATTAATAAAACTGAAAGTAAAGAGCTATTGAAGTAATAAATAAGACTAGGAGCAGGTACTTTGAAAAAAACAAATAAAATAGATAAAAATTCTGGTTAATCTAAAACAAAATAGAAAGAGAATAAAATTAACAGTTTCAAAAATGAAAAGAGTGATCTCACCTTTAATGAAGAAGAAATTAAGGCAATTATTAAGAACTATTTTGCCCAATTATATGGCAATAAATATGACAATCTAGATTAAATGGATGAATATTTACAAAAATGTAAATTGCCTAGATGAACAAAACACCAAATAGAATACTTAAACCATCCCATCACAGAAAAAGAAATTGAACAAGCCATCAAAGAACTCCTAAGAAAAAATTCCCAGGGCCAGATGGATTCACAAGTGAATTCTATCAGATATTTAAAGAACAACTAATCCCAATACAATACAAACAATTAGACAAAATAAGCAAAGAATTCATTTTATGACATAAATGTGGTACTGATTCCCAAGCCAGGCAGACCAAAAAAGGAGAAAGACAATTACAGACTAATCTTCTTAATGAACATAGATGCAAAAATCTTAAATAAAATACTAGAGAAAAGACAATAGCAAGTTATCACATGAATTATTCATTATGACCAGGTTGGATTTATACCAGGAATGTAAGGATGGTTTAATATTATGAAAATTATCCATGTAATTTACCATATCAATAATCAAACCAACAGAAATCACATGATTATCTCAATAGATGCAGAAAAGCTGTTGACAAAATACAACCCCCATTTCTATTGAAAAGGCTAGAAAGTATATGAAGAACCCATCCCCAAATTATCGAAAACCATAAGCAAGTATCATCTGCAATGGGAATAAGTTAGAAGCATTCCCAATAAGATCAGGAGTGAAGCAAGGATGCCCATTATCACCTCTATTCTTTAATTTTGTTCTAGCAATCCTAGTAGTAGTAATTGGAAAACAAAAAGAAATTGAAGGGATTCAAGTAGGCAATAATAAAACTAAACTATTACTCTTTGAAGTTGATGTGATGGTATACTTAAAAGAATTCTTGAAAATCAACTAAAAGGCTAATTGCAGGGTATAAAATAAAGCCACACAAATCATTAGCATTTCTAAATACTTATAACAAAATTCAGTAACAGTAGTTAGAAAGAGAAACTCCATTTATAATCACTCTAGACAATATAAAATATTGAGGAATCTATCAACCAAGACAAACACAAGGTCTATACAATCACAACTACAAAATACTTGTCACACAATTAAAACTGGATCTAAATATTGAAAAAGCATTAATTGCTCATAGTTAGAATGAGAAAATATAACAAGAAATGACAATCCTACCCAAATTAATATACTTATTCTAAGCCATACCTATTAAACTACCAAAAAAACTGTTTTATAGAATTAGAAAAAATTATAACAACATTCATCTGGAAGAACAAAAGATTAAGAATTTCAAGGGAAATAATGGAAAAAAAATATGAAGGATGGGTGCCTAGCAGTACTGTATTATATCTGTACTATAAAGCAGTGGTCATCAAAACAATATGGTACTGGCTAAAAGACAGAAGGAAGGATCAATGGAATAGACTTGGGGTAAATGCCCTCAGCAAGATGGTTATAAAATAAACCCAAAGATCCTGGATTTTGGGATAAGAACCCACTGTTTGACAAAAACTTCTGGGAAAATTGGAAAAGAGTATGGGAAAAATAGGTCTAGATCAACATCTCACACTCTATACAAAGATACATTCCAAATGTGTAAATCACTTAAATATAGGGAATGAAATCATGAATAAATTAGGTGAACATAGAATGGTATACTTGTCAGATCCATGGGAAAGGAAGGAATTCAAGACCAAGCAAGAGATAGAGAATATCACAAAATATAAAATGAATGATTTTGATTACATCAAATTAAAAAAAAAGATTTTGTACAAATAAAACCAATGTAACCAAAATTATAAGGAAAGCAACAAACTGGGGGAAAAATCTTTATAACAAAACTCTATGACAAAGTTTTTTTCCCCAAAAATATATATAAGGAACTAAGTCAAATTTAAAATAAATCAAATCATTCCCTAATTATCAAATGGTCAAGGGATATGAATAGACAGTTCTTAGATGAAGAAATCAAAACTATTAATAATTGTATGAAAACATGCTCCAAATCCCTCCTGATTAGAGAAATGAAAATTAAAACAACTCTGAGGTACCACCTTACACCTACCAGACTGGCCAATATGGCAGCAAAGGAAAATGATAAATGTTGGAGGGGATGTGGCAAAATTGGGACACTAATACACTGCTGGTAGAGTTGCAAATTAGTCCAACTATTCTGGAGGACAATTTGGAATTATGTGCAAAGGGTTTTAAAAGATTGCCTGCCCTTTTATCCTGCCATATTATTTATGGTTTTGTACCCCAAAGAGATAATAGGGGAAAATACTTGTACAAAAATATTTATAGCCATGTTTTTTGTGGTGACAAAAAATTGGAAAATGAGGGGGTGTCTATCGATTGGGAAATGGCTGAACAAATTGTAGTATCTGATGGTAATGGAATATTATTGTGTTGAAAGAAATAATGTACTGGAGGATTTCTATGTGAACTGGAAAGACTTCCAAGAACTGATGCAGAGCAAAAGGAGCAGAACCAGGAGACACATTGTTGATAGAAAGTGATACATTCTAGCCCAATTAAATGTAATATACTTCTACTAGCAGTAATTCAATGATCCAAGAAAATTCAGAGGAACTTAGGAGAAAGAACACTATCCATATGCAGAGAAAGAACTGTGGAAATAGAAATGCAAAAGAAAAACATATGATCAATCACATGGTTCAATATGGATATGATCAGGGTTTTTATGTGAAAAGAGCACTCTTTTGCAAATATGAATAACATGGAATTCACGTTTTGAACAATGATGCATGACCCAGTGGAAATGCTTGTCAGTTTTAGGAGAGGGGGAGGAAAGAAGGGGGAAATCATGAATCATGTAGCCATGTTAAAATATTCTCTCTCTCTCTCTCTCTCTCTCTCTCTCTCTCTCTCTCTCTCTCTCTCTCTCTCTCTCTCTCTCTCTCTCTCTCTCTCATTTTCCATTCCCCATTCCCACTGGTATTGTTGGATTATGCAAGCAAAAGTTTTAACTTTCCATACTGTCAATGACAAGACTGCCAAATCCAAGGCACAATGCATCTAATTATTTATGTCACTGTAGTACAAGGCTCCAAGATGAAGGAAGAGGACTTTTTAAAAATCAACTATCACATTTAGCTTTATTTCAGAAATATTAAGAAAACTGTATTTTTTAAACAAGACAAATAAAAAATGTATCCTGGTTTGTTTATTTTATATATGAGTATATTGCATATGCATATTTGTATGTGTACATTGTATATGTGTGGGTATGTATATGTATATATGCATGTGTGTATGTTCAAATTTAATTGAAGTGATCTTCTGCCTGTTCCTATTATACTTACAAGTTCTTAAAAAAAAAAAAAACCCTCTGCTGATTTTTCTAGACCTTGGAGCTCTTTGAGCAAACATTAAAGTAAAACAGACTATATGAACCCAAAATAAGAAACCATCAGTAAAGTGTTATAAAATTACTTGCTATGATCAGTTTAAGAAAGGATGATGTGTGACTATAAAATTTCAGTGATATTTAAAATTTATGTTTTAAAAATACAATATTAGAAACAAAGATAATATAGTACAAATGTAATCCTACAAATATTATTTTATTCAGGGATATTACTTTGTCAATTAAAAATATAACATTCATCTAAATGTCAATTATTTTAATTATTATATATAACTGATATAACTTAACTTTGTTCTGTTGAATTTTTCTTTAATTTCACTTACTTGCAGTATGTTAAATAAAATTTTCTTTTCATGATTCATTTCTTTCTCATTATTTTAGCAGTGACTTCCTTGGGCTTTGTCATATGCTATTCATTGCATTATATTAATATACCAGAAAACAAGAAGAAAATGCTATCTCTTTCTTTTCTACTTCAGGGAACATATCTACCATAGTATTAAATACTCTAGTATTTCTTATAAAATCATAGGTAGCTAAGATGGAAAGATGTTTTTCTCTATGTTCTCTGAAAAAAATAAATTTAATTTTATTCTAGAGTTTTTCATTACTTAACATTTCACCATGAAGGTTATTTGAAAGGGAATAATAATTCATATCCAAGAAATTCTTTAAAAATTATTCCTTGTCCTGGAATTCAATATATCTTTACAAATACAGGTTATTACTAATGTTACTTCATATTTATTAAATGTACTACATAAGGATTCCGTTTTCTACTTAGTGGAATCATCTTAAAAAACATTCATTAATAATTAAGGATCAAGGAAAGCTAGGCTCTCAGTTATATGCTCTTAATGGCTTCATAATAATTCATTTAGACTTTTGTTTCATTTTATAATGTGTGTTTTGTTGTGAAAGATTCCATTTATTTTATAGGAAGCATTATTTTGACCAAAAATGGTTACCTTCAGTAGGAAATAATAGGGATTAAACATTCATGAGAATTAAAGCCTACTATTTTTTATGTTGTTAAAAATGTTATTTGTTGGAAAGTTTGAGAAAGATTAATTAAAATCTTAAACTTATAAGACATCATGCTTATGCAATATGATTGAACTATTTTTAGTATTCTGGTGATTCTGAATATTTTTCCTTAATCTATTTTCCAGGTCAGTTGTGATTAATAATATGCAGATGATATTTTCTTTTTAAAAATGTTACAATATTTCTTGTCCTTTATTTGAATTTTTGTTTCCTATTTAGTTCATTCTAGATTTCAGAGAGTTCAATTCTTGGCCAAGTTTTACCACTTTTTGTCCTGAGAGACAAGTTTTCTTTACATTCTCTCCACATCTCTTTGGTTATTCTATTTTGTATCATTTATTTTGTTTTTCTCAAGTTCTCTTATAATCCCTGTCCCCATGGTATTCTATTTTTTAGATTTTGCTTGGATTCATTGTAGAATTACTCTGACCTTCTAGGCTTACCTCTTGGGTTTCTCTCAGTTCAACATATTTCTTCATTTATTTGACATTTTCTCTTGTTGACTCATGTGTCCAGGCTTAATCTTGGAATTCAGGACTTACTCTCATACTTCATGCTCTAGGCAGGCCTTGCTTGATCCTGCATTTTTTAATTCCAATACAGTGGCCAAGTGGTCTAAGGTGCTGGATTAAGACTTTGGTCTCTTTAGAAGCATGAGTTTGAAACCCACTGATGCCAAGAGACAAATATTTGGAGCAGCTCCATGGTGCAGTGGATAGAGTGATAGCTGGAAAGTCAGGAAGATCTGAGTTCAAATATGGCCTTAGATACTAGCTCTGTAACCCTGATCAAGTTACTTAGCCATGCTTGCCTCAGTTCCTCATCTGTAGAATGAGTTGGAGAAGGTTATGGCAAACCAATCCAGTATCTCTGCCAAGAAAACCTAAATTGGAAAAACAAACAAACAAACAAACAAACAAACAAACAAACAAACAAACAAACAAAAACAACCCTAAATGGGGTTATGATGAGTTGGACACAACTGAAAAAAAAAAAGACTGAACAGCAGAGGGAGCAGTAACAAGAGGTCTCACTTTCTGCAGGAATTTTCTGGCCTTGTCTTCTACTGTGGTTCAGGCCAAGGCAGTCAATATAAGTGCATCTTATTCTTACACACAAAATTGTATAGATGAGAAAGAAATTATTTGTGAATAGATATTTTATTAATGTGCTTTTAGGTATCATTTTTCTAAGATAGTTTGGTATCTTTTATTTCATATACATTGAAAATTAATCCCTAGATAGCCTCCAACACAGAACTTCTATGTATTCTTGATCAGGAAAAAATACTTTTCTTGCCTTTGTTTTCTTACATTTCATTTTTCACCTTTTCTAGCAGCATAACCAGGACAGTTGTGATTGAATATACAATTCACTCTTCTTTTTAATGAAAAAGAGAGTTTTAGAAATCTTCATTTTTCCTTTTTCATTTATTATCCCCATTCCAGCTTCATCCATAATTGCCCTTGGGATGACTTTGTTTTAATGGATCTTTGCCACACTTTCTTTATATTTATTTTCTTGGGAAAGAGGGAGGCAATAAACATTTACTAAGTTCATAGTATGTTCCAGGCACTGTTCTAAGTACTTCACAAATATTTTCTTTCTTCTTGTTTTGTTAGGTAAAATTTCTTATAATCCTCCTCTTTTCTCTGTGAAATTTTACAAAGACTAAGCTTTGTGTGTGTGTGTGTGTGTGTGTGTGTGTGTGTGTGTGTGTGTGTGTATGTGAAAGAGAGAGACAGAGCCAGAGAGACAGCCAGAGAGAGAGAGAGAGAAAGAGACAGAGCCAGAGACAGGGAGAGAGAGAAATAGGTAGGTAGATATTACAAAATATTTTGTTTCCTTTTTAATAATATGTCTTTTAAGTATTTAAGAACATTATTCTCAGAAGAGGTTCATGGATCTCACCAGACTGACAAAATAGTCATTTGTAACAAAATAACTTATCATTGTTTTCAAGTAGTCTTTTAAAAAAATTATAATATCTCTCCTCTTGACAGCAAAGGCTAGATGGTGCAATGGATAGAGAGACGAGCCTGGAGTCAGGACAACATTCCCAAAAATATGACCTCAGACAGTAAGTGTGTTACCCTTGGCAAATCATTTAACTTCCTTTTCAGTTTCTTCACCTGTAAAATGGAAGTAACATCATCACAAACTTCCAGGATTATTGTGAGGATCAAATGAGGTAAACATTTTAAATTGTTTATCATAATTTCTGGCACATAATAGGTCCATAATAAAGGCTTCTTTCCTTCCTTGGTAAGGAAATGAAGTGTGTCCTGTCTTACATCATGCCTACCTTAGCATTTTGGCATTTGAATTACATCTCTTAAATTTCTATACAAAATTATCGTTATTTGTACCTGTGAATTTTGCACTCCCAGATTCCAAATGTTTTTCATCATTGATTTATTTATATAAGTGAAATTAGAATTATTTATTTATATATCATCTTTTTAATCACTTTTACTTTCTATTATTTTCTTTTGTATTATTTTTACAATCATATTATTGCATATTATTGTATTATTTTTATGAGCTTTGGTCTAATAACTCATTTGACTAATTTCAAAGATAACTGATTCAGGAATGACTACCATAAGATGAAGAAGTACTTCTTAGTATTTAAAATGCAACCCACTTTATGTTTTTATAATTTATTTGGTGCTTGCCCCAGCAAATAACTACTAATTTTTTCCCAGAAGTTCTGATGAAACCTAGGAAAGGATTTTAGTATGGTCTCCAGTTTAATTCTTTCTCCTTTCACCTTCCTACTTAACCATATTTTCATTTTTCCCATGTCTTTCATCTTCTTCTGTATCAATGTTTACATGGAAGAAATTGTATATATAGGAAAATGTCTATTTTATTTTGATGGGCTTATCTTTTTGAAAGTCCCCCAGCTTGTTACTTGCTTCAATTGATGTTGGTGTATGATATGTAATTATTTTCTCAATTGTCTCTTTGTAAAGGCTGACAATTAAAATTGCAGCCTAAATGACCCCATGTTCCATTGTGGCTATTTCTATTTGCTTCTGGATGCATGACACTGGATATTCTGTCAACTCTTTTCTTTTTTTCTCTCCAATGAGATTGAGTCATTCTTCCATTTAGTTGCACTTTACTTTTTGTCTTATGCTTTCATTTCCAGAGAGAAAATAAAGATTGACATGGTTCAGTAACTCCAATCTAGTGTCTTTACACTGTTCAATGGATACATATCTCACATTTAGAGTACCAACAACTTAGTACCTATAGATTGTCTAAAAATAGATTTTTTAGTACTTTTTTCTCCCTTTCTCACTACTCTGCCACTGTTTGTACAGAATTGGTGGGAGTTGATCACTAAGAGTCATTTTGTAGTTTTCTTAACCTTATGATTTAACATAGACAAAGAAGAGATCACCAGATGATCAGCCCTGTAGTGATGACATTTGTCTTGGGGACAGAGCATTGTTTTAATGTGTTATTGATATAAGAATTTTTACATGTATAGATGAAACTGAGTACAGGACCAACACTGTATTTATTACTTATCCATGAAAGCTACAAATTCAACTTCCATTTTGGAAGATGCTTTTTGTATGTAGAAGAAATATTCATATTAAGCTTGGTTTGTTGTAATTCTTTCTAGCTTACATGGGAAGAAGAGTAACAATAATTTCTTTTGAAGCTGAGTTACTCAAAACCAAGTTGGTATGCTATGTGTTCAACAGTTTTTTAAAAGATGTTTTTTCTTGATATTGTTTACAAAAAAATAAATTCTCTTATTTTGCTTGCACACACACATACTCCAAGAAAACAATAACTTCTAACTTCTGCCTCCCTAAATTATCCTGAAAGTAATTATTATACTGAACTTGGATGAGTACTCATTTTGAAGTAATAGCAACTTTCCAAGTTCACTAACTGATTCTTGCTTAGAATAATTGTGAGGTTGTTAAATTTTTATTGTGTGCATTTACACTTTGGAAACCTACAGATGCTATAAATTAGGACTAAGATTATTAGCTTGTTTGTTCAGACTTAAGATAATGGTAGAGAAAATGCAATAATATTGATTAAAATTTAAAATGTATTGTGCATACTTTTTTGTTCACCCAGAGAGTCAGTTGTTACATTTATCAGTTACATTTATCTCATCTAGAAGTAATTGTAATTCTATTGACATTGAAATAGTCTTTAGGAATCCTATATCACTTCCAGGTGGAGCAATTAAAATTTTATGAAGGCATAATTTCAAACATAATTTGAAAAGTGCCTCAATCTCTTTCTCCTTCAAAATTCTCATTTTTTTGTTTGAGGCTCTCTTAAAGAAAGTGATTTCATTAAATAAAGCATAAGGACTTCCAGACTATATTCTGGTTATTCTTCTTTAGTTTTTAAAGTCATCATTATTTTATATATATGCATATATATGTATGTATATGTTCACTAAAATAAATTGATCAGTGAAATTGGTTCAAAGTTGTTTTTTTTTAATTACTGCTTTATCTTTTCTTGTTTGGGAATCCTGGTCATATATTAGTATCATAAAAGAATTCAACAATTTATCTTTGGTTTGATTTTTATAACTTTGTTTTTGTAGCATAGATATTAATTTTTCTCTATATAAATTATAGAATAGACTTGTACATCTGTCTAGACTTTTTATTTGCCTATTCATTTATGACTTATTAATTAGTTTTTCTGAAATCTCATGTTTTAAAGATAGGTATTTCTTGCTTAGTTATTTTATGTATTTCTTGTGAATATGCTTTGTTACCTTTTAATAATAATTTGAGTTACTGTTTTTGTGAGGAGTAAGCTGTTGTTTTTTTAAATTTTGAAATAGTTCACTTCTAAATTTTTCAGTTTGCTAATTGTTTTTCTTAATATTTTAATTGTATTTGCTAATTATCATTTTTCTATTTTAATAGTATAATCTTCAGAGAAAAAATTTTTCTCTTTAGACTTATTTAGCTATATCCCATATAATTTTGTCTGTTGGATCATTGTCATTATTATCTGACATAATTATCTATTGTTTCTATGATTTATTTTCAACCTCTATATAATTCAAGATATTGTTTTTAATAATATATAGTTAACATTTCCTTTACTCACTTTATTATATAAAAGATGCATTTATTATTTATGCTTTTTTGAATCAACTGATTTATATGATTCTTTTATCATCTTGAAATTCAGAAGTCTAATTTTTTTGTTGTATTGATTGCAGAAGTGACACATGCTGGCTGTGAATCAATGTGTGTTGTAAGAGAAAGAAAATCATGGGGAGTTTATGTGACCTCCTTCTGGCCATATATTACAGTGTGCTTTTAATAATCCCATTCAATTGTCAATAAAATCAGCAAAATAAAAAAAAAACACTTCTTGCAATTAATTCAACTGTATGTATTCTTGTTATTACCTTTCTATTAGATTTGTCTAGTTCTGAGATATGAATATTTATATCTCTTACTATTGTTTTTTATCATCAGGGTTTTATTCCCCTCCCCCTTTTCTGTTTGATTTACCTTTTCCTTTAAGAAAACTGTTATGCTATTAAGTTTATATACATTTGTTTTAATTTTTGTTTAGTATGGTAAATTTGAGTACTATGTATATTTCTTATATATGTTTTTTAAATCTCTGTGATTTATTGTAATCTTATCTGAGATATATAAACTGTATTTATTGAGTATTTTTTATATGGATGGGGAGGCCAAAACCTGAGTGATTACAGATCTCTTTAAGGAAATTCTGCAATATATAAGGGCTTCTTTCAATAAATCTATCAAAAAATTATTATGGGCATAATACTAAGCCTAGAGAATACAAAAAGGGACAAAAAGAGTCCCTGTCCTCCAAGATATTACAGTTAAGGGAGGATACAACATGCAAATTTTTATATACCAAATCAAACTATATATGGGATAAATGGTAAATCACCAATAGAGGGAAGGAACTGGAAGCAAGAGGGGCTGGCTTTCTGTAGAAGTTTGGATTTAAAGGAAGCCAGGGAGGTTAGTAGTTGGGAAGGAAGAAGGAGAAGATTCTAGGCTTGGGTGGTAGTCAAAGTGACTCTCTTGATCACAGAGATGGAGTATCATGCTCACTGAACAGTTAGGAAGCCAGTGTCACTATATTGAAGAATATGCACTGAGGAGTAAAGTATGAGAAGATTGGGAAAGTAGGAGACTAGATTATGAAAGTCTTTGAATGCCAAGAAAAATATTTTGTATTTGCTCCTGAAGGCAATAGGAAACCATTAGAGTTCATTGAGGAGTTTGAGTGTGTGTGTGTGTGTGTGTGTGTGTGTGTGTGTGTGTGTGTGTTTGTGTGGGTGACATGATCAAACCTGGACTTTAGGAAAATCATTTAAGTAGATGAATTGAAGATGGCTTAGAATGAGGAGAGGCTCAAGAATACGCAGACAAACCAGAAGACTAAGGAGACAAAGAGTGATCAAAGAAGAAGGAAAAGCAGGTGAGTGTGATATCCTAAAAATCTAGAAGAAAGAAAACATCAAGGAAGAGAGGGTGGTGGACAGTGTCAAAGTCTATGGAAAGGTCAGTGAGAATGAGGATTTAGGAAAGGACATTGTTTTGAGTAACTATGAGTTAATTAGTAATTATGGAGTGAGCAGTTTCAGTGGACTAGTAAGGTCTGAAGCTGGATAATAAGTTTAAAAGGAGAGTGAGAGGAGAGAAAGTGGGATACCTATTGGTGGTGGCCTTTTTAGGTAATTTAGCCAAAAAGACAAAAGAAATATAGGATGATAGTGGAGATGAAAGGGTTGTTAGAGTTTTTCAGGATGAAAGAGACATGGTTATATTTGAAATAAATAGGAAATGAGCCAGTAGATATGAAGTGGTTAAAATATGTAAAAGAAAAGGGATGACACTCTCTCTTTGTGATAAAGGGAGCAATCTGTTGAAGAAGTCAGGATACAAAAAGATCATGTGAACAGATAGAGGGGGTAAAGGAGGAGAAAGTGATAGAAGGCCCTTGAGTTATAGGAAATCAGGCAATACATTAAGTATGTTAAGCATGTACTAAATGACAATTCTGAAAAAATGAATTTTTTTGCCTTCATGGCAAAATAGAAATTGAAATAATCTTTTCATCACTACTTTAAAGAGATCCCATGCAAACTCCCAAGAATTTCACAGCCAAATTCCCAAACTCCAAGGTCAAGGAGAAAATATTGCAAGCAGCAAAGAAGAAATAATTCAAATATTGTAAAACCACAGGCAACACAAAATTTAGCAGCTTTTACATTAAAGGATCAGAGGATATGATATGGAATATGATATTCCAGAGGTTCTTGGTTGGATTCCAAATAAGAACCACCTACTCAGTAAAACTGAGTATAATAGTTAAGGAGAAAAAATAGATATTCAATGAAATAGTGGATTTTCAGGCATTACTGATAAAAGACTAGAGCTGTATGGAAAAATCTGACTTTCAAATATGACTCAAGACACATAAAAAGGGGAACAGGAAAAGGAAATCAAAAGACATTCAATAAGGTTAAACTTTCTATATCAACAGGAGAAGATGATTCTTTTAACTACTAAGAACTTTATTATTATTAGGGTAGTTTGAAGGAGTATACATATCAGAGGGCAAGGGTGTGAATAGAATATGAAGGGATGGTATTGAAAAAAATTAAGGCATGAGAAAGAAGAATGCATTGGGAGAAAGGAGAAAGGACAACTATAATGGGATAAATTAACTCACATAAAAGAAGAATAAAGAGCCTTTATAGTGGAGGGGAGGATATGGAGTTGGGGAGGATAGCATTTGGCTTTCATCAATTTTGACTCAAAGAGGGAAGAACATACATATTCAACTGGTTAAATAAATCTATATTGCCCTACAGAAAAGTATGAGGGGAAGAGGGGAAGAGAGTGGGGAGGCTGAATGAAGAGAGGGCAAATTCTGATAGGGAGTGGTCAGAAGTAAAATATTTTTGAGGTTGAAAAGAGAGAGAGAATAGTTTAAACACAGGGGAAATAGGCTGGAGGGTAACAGTAATAAGAATGTAGGAAAAATTTTTTACAAGTCTCTTGTTATGAGTATATAAACTGGCAGATCTCAGATAAAGTAATTGAAGATAACTATAGTCATTTAAAAATGCTTCAATTCACTATTAGAGAAATAAAACAACACTGAGATATTACTCCATATCTATCAAATTGAAAAGGAAAAGGACAAAAATTGGAGGGGATGTGGGGAAATTGAGACACCAAAGCACTGTTGGAGAATTTGGGAACTGATCCAACCATTCTCAAAAGCAATTTGGAACTATGCTTAAAGAGATTTTAAAATGTTATACTCTTTGACCTAGCAATAAAGTTATTAGGTCTGTATCCCAAAGAAATTTAAAAAGAAAAAAGAGAAAGAGGAAAAGGAACTCTACATACAAAAATATTTTCAGGAGCTTTTTTTTTGTGGTGGTAAAGAATTGGAAAGTGAGGGGATCCCCATCAACTTCTCTCCCCACCTTTCCCTCACATCATTGGTAAAGATATAATTTCTCACAAGATTCTAGAAGAACACTCAATTAAAAAGCATATTCATTTTTATTGCTGAGAAAATTAGGGACATACTAACAAATATTAGGCACAGAAGAAATGGTTTGATGCACTGACCAAAGATTTCCAGGAAGATTACAAAACTTTCATTTATCTATGAACTTTCTGAAAGACGGCAATTATATACATACGATTTTTTTCAGTTGCTACATAATGGTTTTAATTGATTTGGAACAATACTGTTTGATACTAAATGCTTATAAGGCACCCAGAGTGGTAGACATAATTAGAAAAGTAATATTACTCCCATCTGTTCAGCCATATAAAAAGCAACCTCAGAAAATTTCTAGAAATCCACAACTTAAAAGGTAAGAGGAGAGACCACTAATCAAACTAGCATTTCCTAGTCAAGCACCCTTAATTCAAGTATCAGAATCTCCCACACATGTATAGAGATCAGAGACAGACAGGCGCGCGCGCGCGCGCGCGCACACACACACACACACACACACACACACACACACACACACACACACACACACACACTGAGAGACAGAGAGAGAGACAGAAAGAAAGTGAGACAGAGTGGGGTAAGAGGTATGTCTGGTGCAGTCCAGAGCCTGACTCCTGGAAACTGAATAGCGTCTTATTTCCTGAAAACTCCACCTACTCCTCTGTCAAGAGAGGGAGGAGAAGAATGCCTGCCTCTTATATATGTGTCCTAACTAGAAAGCTCCACTTAACCTTCCACTCCCAATTTGGCTTCTCATTCCAGGTCATCTCTTAAACTGCAAAAATCCAGCAAACGTGAGCTTCCCTACAGTTTAGATCAGGGAGGAGGGTTCAAGTTCGGAGACTGGTGTGACGCCTGCCTTTGGCGCTCTTTCACTAACTTGTTCTTGAATCCTCACGTCCCTCCTCAGGGCTGACTTTCTTTTCTTTTGGGTCCCCAGGTACCTCACTAGGGCAGACTCTGTTCTTGCTTGGGTCCCCACGGTGTCTCGGGACTCCAGACGCCAGGAGGCAGCTCCTGGGGCGGGGTCAATGAAGCGCAATAAGAAGAAAGTACTGAGCTCCTTCGGAGAGAACAAGGAGCCCCAGGACGCTGTCTATGAGGGAGTGGAGCTCGAAATGGATGCCTCAGAGGAAAATGTGTTTAAGGTAAAGGGGATTGGGGCGGCTGAGAAGATGCTTTGAAATTTGGGTCCCCTCCCTTACCTGCACCAAACTTCCACTAGGCCCTTCAGAGGTTTTCGTAGGTGACTTAGAAACCTGAGCATGGTGGGAAGGGGTGCTGCTTGTGCGCCCCTGTCACTAGTCAGTGATTATCTCTAGTCAGGGAGACTAGAAAATATAAGGATAGGAGGCGGAAAGAGGACTAGAGCCTTAATTTCTGGTCTCTTTGAGTTCTTTCCTTCATCCTCGTAGTCCAGAGGTCTGCCTTGCTTTTTGAGGATGGGAGAAATGGGAAAGATCCAACCAAGGACTCAGACCGTGGCACTACTCAAACTGACTCTAATGGGGAAACAGGGAAAGGACTAGAGCTTGTTAGTTTAGAAAACTGTATCAGATAACCTCCTTTGGATTTACATAATACATAATGTGTACTTGGCTTTGTGGGTAAAACGAAAGTTTCTTTTATGTATGTAAGCATATGCTTCTACATGTATGATTGAGGAGGCAGTACTATATTGAGCTCTTGCCTGAAACAATTTAATTAGAGGTCCATTTTGAAAGCTCCTGGGAACTTTTTTTTTTTTTTTGGCAGGGATAGATATGGAGGAAACTATATTTCTAATACAGAATACTTCCAAATGTATAAGTCTACATACTACTTTTTCTGTCATTTCAGTCTTGTCTGATCATTCTTTAAGGCATTTAGGGTTTTCTTGGCAAAGATCCAGGAATGATTTTCCATTTCCTTCTTCAGCTCATTTTATAAATGAGGAAACTGAGGTAAAGCTAGCAACTGTCTGAGGTCTAATTTGAACTCAGGAAACCGAGTATTCCCTATACTAGGCTCTGAATACTATTCTCAGTGTCACCTAGCATCCCAGGAGAGATCCCCATGTTACTGGTATAAAGAGGGGGCCAGTGATGAGCTAATCTGAGTTAATCACCCTTTTTTCAATAATTTCCATTATTACAGGCTACAGGGATAATAAAAATAAATCATTTTCAGCACATTCCCCCCTTTCTTTAATCTGCTATAGAGAATAGTCAGGTCTTTGCTGTGAACATTGTTTTTCCTTAATGATGAAAAAGGGAATAAATTATTGTTAACTGACTTAGTAGTGGGATGTGGTAACAGTATGTTAGTAAATCTGACACAGTTTGACAGCATCTTGACCAGAAAATGGCATAAAATCTTTGCATGCTTTAAAACTGTGGCTTACCAAGTTTCTTTTTCTTTTCTCCAGTGAAACTTTCTATCAGGTAAATTCTTTGGATATTTTTAAAGGGGTGTATTAATGAGAATTGGCACTGGTTTGATGGATAAAAGGGATATCTAAGACCTTAATAGAGAAAAAATGACTCAATGCTCTTTTCCAAAAGTTTCAATTCATTTTCAAAAATAAAAATAATCTGCTTTTCTTTATTTTGGAAGTATCAATAAGTATATTGTATTTGGGTGAGAGAATAGAGGACAGGGATTATAGCCCCTATAGCACATATCTAGGCAGATGAGGAAACTGAGACACAGATAAGGGAAACAATTTCCTGAAGGTTACATAGCTAAGAAGTGACTGAGGCAGAATTTAACCACCGGTCTAATATAGGAATACCTATTCTAAAACTTGAAGAGTTGCCAACAACACTAAAGTTAAGTGACTGGCCCATGATTTTAGAGTCAGGATATGTCAGACTTGAATTCAAATCTTCATGGCAGATTTAAGTGAATTACTTTGTTTCCACAATTAGGAAATATCAGGAAACATTGCAAAGTAGATCCCCAATGACTCCAACTTCAACACTCTCCAAGGCATTAGAATAAAGTTTTATTTTATTTTATTTTTTGTTTTTTTGTTTGTTTTGGAAATTAGGCAAAGTCTTCTGAAGGTGTTTAAAATATTTGAAATGTATAATGTGAAACTAACTTAAAGCCCTCTAGATGCCACATGAGTGAAGTAGTTTTTATGTGGAGCTGAGGAAGTTCTCTCTCTCTCTCTCTCTCTCTCTCTCTCTCTCTCTCTCTCTCTCTCTCTCTCTCTCTCTCTTACTCTTTTTTTAACTCTCTCACTCTCTCATCCTCTAAAAGCAAAACACTGTTCTTATTTTGATAAAGCCCATAGAACAAGTCTCTTCCAAAGAACTTCCTCAGCTTATAAAAATTTCTTCCCTTCCCTCCTACGGTTTAAGAAATCTTATATTCTGTTTGCTCAAAGTTTTGTTAGGTGTCAAAACCCCAAACTGTTTTATATTTTTCTATCTACCAATACGTGTGTCCTATTAGGCCATAAGTTCTTTGAGAGCAGAAATTTTGTCTTATTCACTTTTAAATAGCTCCTAGACTCTAGCATGGTGTCTGTCATTTGAACAGGAGGTGTGATATAAATATTTGTTGAAAGAAGAAAGGCAAACAGAGAGGAATTCTCTCGAACTCCAAAATATTGTGTTTTAAAGGGAACTTTCTTTTCTTTAGCCTAATGGAAGAAGTAATGTCAAAAACTGGGGACATGGGAGGCCAATGAAAGCAATATTTTTCTTGGGGGATTTTCAACATTAGTTTTGACCTAAAATCATATTTACTCCGCTTACCAATAAGACTAGCCTTTATCTCTTTTTATATTAAATTTATTTCTGCAATAAAGGCTCAGAAACTAGTGCCACTTTCTCCCTTTCAGATACTTTCTGAAAAAGAAATTGACAATGTAGTACAGTATTAAAAAATAAAACCTTTACATTTTGTATTAGAATCATTAGTAAGTATTTGTGCCAAGTCAGAAGAGGGGTTAGAATTAGTGGATAATTAGGGTTGAGTGATTTGCACATGCTCACACAGCTAGGAAGTATCTGAGACCAGATTTAAGCCCAAAATTTCAGTCTCCAGGGTTCATAAGAAGCTGCCTCCCACATGAAGTACAGTATAACTGTAATAAGCTTTAGTGGACCTATAAAAATGTAATTGAAGTCTTTTGATTTCTCCCTTTTAAAAAAAGCTAGCAACCAATATATTGATATGGCAGAATAACCTTTCCAAGACTAAAATAAATACCAGCAGTTATGTCCCATCTTTTAGTAGATTCCCATTGACAATGCATGAAGGAATTCTGTAGATTTCCAAACTTTAGGAATTTCCAAAGGTTAGCTCTGAGTCATAATGAATTTATCCTGAGCAGCATTATACTTAGATATGTAAATAGCATCTTACATAGTCTGATGTACTATGCAAGCAGAAAATAGCTAAAGCTTGAATTTTGCATTACTCTTTTGAGGTTTGTAAAGTGATTAAAATATGATTTTGTTTGAACTTTATTGCAACTGGTATCTAGGTACACACAGAACTAAATATGTAATAAGGAATACCTGAGTTCATGACATCTATTTTTTAAAAGGTTTAAAAATATTTATAGGGCTGTTTGTGTAGAAGAGGATAGATTTGTTTTGTTTAGCCCCAAAGGCTAGAACTAGGGGAACACTATAAGAAGGGTAATTATAGGGTTGGAATTAAGATTTTTTTTAAACAAAGCTATACAAAAATGGATTATACTACCTTAAGAAATAAGCTTCCCCACTCTAGATATCTTCAATAAAAAGTTGTAAATTCCATTTACAGTGCAGTCCCTAACAACTCTGATATTCTCTAATAATTAATACAAAGGACTAGCCATGTGACTTAATTTTTTTTAAAAAACAGACTCATTTAAGTCTTGTTCATCTATGACATTTTTACCCACTTCTATTTGTGGTGCAGCTAGCTAGATCAATGGATAGAGTGCCAGACCTGGAGTTGGGAGAACCTGGATTAAAATCTAGCCTCAGACACTTCCTGGTTGTGTGACCCTAGACAAGTCACTTAACCCCAATTGATTAGCTTTTACCACTTTTCTGCCTTATAACCAATATTTAGGATCAAGTCCAAGACAGAAGGTAAGGGGAAAGAGAAAAAGAGAGAAAGAAAGAGATAGAGTTGTTATCTTTTCCTTATTATTTCATTCATTTTTTGGTCAGGCTTTCCTCATTATTTGGCATAATGCCTGGCAACCACTAGGCTCTTAATAAAGTCTTGTTGATTAATTCATTGATAATAAGCTTTCCTTCTTATTGTCTCCTTTCTTTTCTTTTCTTTCCTTGCTTACACTAAAGTCACATAAAGACATTAGAAATACTTGATAATAATAATATGATGATGATGTTGATAATGGTGATGGTTTAACACCAGTTTTATATAGCACATTAAGATTTGCAAAGAATTAAGGTAGGTGCTATTGTTACCCCCATTTTATAGATGAGAAAACTAAAGCTGAGATGTTAAATAACTTATCCAGGCTCACACAGTTAAATAAGTATCCCAGGCATGACTCAAACTCCATTCTTAATTAACTAGATTTTGAAAATGATTCTTTAAAGGTTATTTAATTGTCCCTATGCTTTTGTTATCATTAGAGCCAGAGCAGAACATTGCAAATATAAAGAAAAGAGCCTGGAAATTACTAATAGAGATTAAAAAATGTTGGTTAATTTTCTAAAATAAAATGCTAAATAAAAGTAAAACAAATTACCTTTGCAACTCTAATATAATTTGTTCAAGAGGTCATAACTGAATACATGAATAGATGTCTTATTTGTAATCCAATAGGAATTTTTAGTTGCACAAGACTCTATACATTGAATTTTTTTCTTGTCTTCATGAATTACAGAAGATTTTCCATGAGCACCTGATTTCAGCTCACATTTAATAGAACATAATCAAGTTTCTATTGACATAAGATCACTGAATGACTGTACAAACTGCTTTTCCTGCTCTATCGGAAATGATATGGTTTCTCTATTGTATAGAGAGAACACAAAATGTGATAGAACATAAAAGGATAGCCAGAAATTCCAAATAGATTTAGCCAAAAAGGGAATGGAGGAGATATTTTGTTTGGAGTGACAAATATTGAGAAAAATCTAATACTAGGTATATCATCTCATTATTAATCCATTATTGTCAATTTTGAAAATGCCTAGCCCAATCATATATGCTACAGAATAGGTTTTTTAACTGTTACCTCCTGTCTTGGTATTGATAATAATTATTTATTCCAAGGCAGAAGAGTGGTAGGGGTTAACCATCTGGAGGTAACTGGCTTGCCCAAGAAAACACAGCTAAGAAATGTCTAGTCAGATTTGAACCTAGGATTTCCTGTCCATAGGCCTGGTAGAGGCTTAATTTTTAAGACTAACTACTACGTATGATTCCTTTTGTAAAATCAAATATGGTGAAAGAATTTCCTTATGTTATTATGAGATAAATGAAATAAATTTGGGGAGGAAGATTTTTTAATATTTAATCTGCTTTTTGAAGAATGGAAAAAAACTCACATGTTTATTATGTATATAGTAATGTTCTAAGCACTTAAAACCTTCATTTCATTTGTTGATTTGTGCTTATAGGAAGGAAATGTACTTGAGAAATCAATGAACTCATTTCCTTTTCTTCAGTTTTTAGATAGAAATATGTTGAAACTAGCAGACTGGTATGATGAAGTACTTAGTTTACTTTGTTTCATGACTGACTTTTAAAATGAGAAATGCTAAATTTGGGCTACATAGTCTATTGAGTCTCTGGTTGTCGAGGCAATTCATGGATGAATCAGTTTCATCTTTACATGAAATATTCTTGAAATATAATTAACTTTTGGACAGAAGCTGGGGAGTAAAAAGAGTGTTCACAGACTACAATGATAAATATGTTGTATTCAAAGGGAAGTAAGGAAACCAACCTGAAAAAAGAAAAGACTACATGTTGAATATCAGGAAATGAGGTTGGAAAGGTAATATGTAAACATTTTATTTAAGGCCTTAAAACCTAGGTGAAAGAATTTGGATTTAATCCAGGAGTCTTTGAGGAGCCTTCTTAGGCTATTAAGTCCATGAATAGTACAATGGGAAAAAATTATCCCATTAACCTTACAGTGACATGTTAGTTGATTATACACTAGCCCTATCATTATTATAGCAAGTCATTTAATCTCTCAGCTTCCAGGGTCAACTCTTAAATGGTAGAGGAACCTTTCCCCACACTGATGAAATCACATCTGTACCCTTCCAAAATTTAAACCATAAATTTAATATTTTCATTACCTTTTAGTCATTTGTCTTCAATCCCAATACATTTGTAATTTATACCATTGCAAGACTAGAACTGTACTTGTTAATTTGCTTTGTATATATCTATCATATTACCAAATATAAAATAAATAATTTGGTTGACAATGAAAGTCTCTTTCAGGATTTAGAGAATATGTTACATAATTTAGGATGTAATTAGAGGATAGATTTTTAATGTTTGTTTTAAAAGCTATGCTTAAATAAATATTTATGTATATCACAAATAATCTTTTGAATTAAAACTAGGTTATTTTGGAAGGAAACGTAAAGGGATTGCAAAGCTTCATGATGAAGAACCGTGATTGTTTAGGCACATATGATGAACTGAATGCTACTCCCCTGCATCATGCAGCTGCACAAGATCAAGTTGAATTACTAGAGATGATTATTGATGACTCTTCTTTGGAAGGTAACTAACTCAAGGTTATGACATGTATATACCTTAATGTTAACCAGTTCATGTTCCATATATGCAATCCCCCCTCCCCCCTGGACAGCACAAACCTAGGAAGATGAAGAAAGTGAGTGGAGAAATAAACCCATCTTGGTAATGTATATGGACCAAGGTCTTAAGCATACTTATGAAGTATAAATAGTCTGTGAGGAACAAAGCCAATCCCAGATTTGATGGTTTACTAGGTTCTAAAGTGTCAGTAGAGTCTTAGTCATATTGAAATGAATCCTATATGAAAGACTACTCATTATACACATTGAGGCATTATATAAATTATACATATATGCACACATATAGGGACCCACCTTTGAGTTGTATCTAAATATATGTAACATGTACATATACACATATCTGCATACATGCATGTTATTAGTTGAGCAGGAGTACTACATAGCATGTACAGAGTTGGTCTCAGTCAGAATACCTGAGTTCGGGTCCTTTTTTTGACAATGCACTGACTAGGTGGCCATGGTCAAGGCAGTTAACTTGTCACTCTTTTAGTCAACTGCCTAAGAATATAATATAAAGAGCAGATGCCAATCCCTATGGGTAAAGCGATTTCTTCTCTAAGCAATCCAGACACCCATAAAACGATGGGTCTTTTCAGAAGCCAATTATATCACTTCTCTCTATATATCCATCTTTCTATGTAGATATACACATGTATTTACAATGCACAAATTGTAGAAGTATTATAAAATTTTAAATACATTTTTTTCTGAAATGTTCATTAGGAAAGCTTTTTGAACAAAGATATTTGTTTTCTGAGGAGATTTATCCAAATGTAAAAGCCAAGTGCTTCCACAGGGAAAGAGTCAGGTGTCCTTCTACCTTTGGCAGGGGCTGGGTCTTGTTTTTCTTTATGTGTATTACTGTCTCTAGCTTAGTATCTTATTTAGAAGCACTTGTTGATTTCTTGGTAGAAGGCTGAAGCTGGTTGTGTTTTTGTTAAGTCAGTATAGCCAGAGGAACATGTATTGCTTGCATTTCATGCTATGCTTTTTTCCCTCCTAGGACTGAACATAATGGACCATTTTGGAAATACTCCTTTGCACTGGGCCACTGAAAAAAAGCAGGTTGAAAATGTGAAGTTACTTCTTAGAAGAGGAGCTGATCCAAACATTTGCAACAACAACTTGATGGCACCCCTTCATCTAGCAATTCAAAGTTGTTATAATGAAATAGTGAAGGTAAGGCTAAGAACTCTGCATATGTGTTTGTGTATGCTTGTGTGAAAAGTGGATATGTATAATTCATGGATCCCTCTCAAAATGTGAATGTCTACAGATGAATCAGATTGACCTGAAAACAAAATATACAGAAATTGCGTGGCTAGCACCATTTCTGAACAACTTAAAGCAATTACCCTCTGGATAAAATGGAAATTAGCCATTATTTTCTATGCTCTTGGAACTTAGAAGTTATTGAATTTTTTTCTGCAACTCTTGACAGCATGAAACCTTCATCATGAAAACAGAAAAAGGATGTAGATGGGATTGCACAGAACTTAGGGCATATATTTCTTTTTCATGGATACCTGTTATCATGAGTTTAAAAGAGCCATACCAAGTCACATCAAGTCAACAACCATTTAAGTGCCTACAATGTGCCAGCCACTGTGTAAACCACTTAGGATAAAAGGCAAGGCAAAAAAGGCCACTTTCTCAGTCTAGGGGGAAAAACAACATGCAATAAATTTTGTACAAATGAGATATATACTAGATAAGTTGGTGTTAATAATTTGAGAGAAGGCTGTAACATGAAAGTAGGTGCCTTCTTATAGAAAGTGGAATTTCATCTGGGACTTGAAGAAAGTTGGGAATGGTCATGAAAATGAGAGAATTTCAGAAAGAGACAACTAGTGAAAAAGATCAGAGTTGGAAAATAGAGTGTCAGTATTCAAGGATCAGAAAACAGGCCACTTTTGCTGAATTGTAATGTATGTCAGGTAGAAGGATAAGGTGTGAGATGTAGGAAAAGCCCTGATTACAAATGTCTCTGAATGCCAAATAGATGATTTTATAGTTGATCTTGGAAGGAATAGAAAGAAGATGAATTGGTCATATAGTCAAAGGGAGGAATATCAGAACTTATTCCTTGTACCTTGACATGTTAGGTGAACAAGAAGACCTCCAACATTAGATGCATTCTCTACATAGGGTTTTTTAATGAGCACAAAAATTAGTCCAAATGAAATATAGAAAGATTGCATTCTTTGCCATTCTCCAGTAATCATATTACAGATATCAAAGTCGTTTTTATGAAAGAGTGCTGGCCATAGAGTGAGGAGAAACCTTCACTCAAGTACCAGGTCTGAAATTGCTAACTCTGAACCTGGGCAAAATACTGTCCCTCTCCCTGCCTCATTTTTCTAAAATTAAGAAAATATTCAAATTTAACTGCTTTTGTCTTGAAGTTGATGTAACAGAACAACTTTGTGAACCTCTAGAACTAATATGTACCTCTATGGCAGTGATGGCAAACCTTTTAGAGATGGAGTGCTGGGTCCCTCTCCTCTCCCATGCAGACTGAGTGCCATGCCCCACTCCCCTAAATGCTAGGTATCCCTCCCCACCATCTCACACAGGGGAGGCAGAAAGCACTCCCACTGAGCTACTGGGCTGCTGGGTGGGTGAAGTGAGTAATGTTCTCAGTGAGTGTAGAGAGAGGGAAGTCTGAACATTCTTCTCCCCTCCAGCTCTGCTGCTTGTGAGCCACCTACCTTACCTCCTGTGCACTCCCATTGGACTGCTAGGCAGAAGGGCAGGGCATATGAAAAATGTCTTCAGGCACAGTGAAGAGGGGTATGGGAGCAGCTCCCCTTTAGCTCCTCTACCTTTCTGGTAACACATTGGGGGGGGTGGGCGGGGAAAGTGTGCCTGAATGCCCACAGAGAGCATTCAGCATGCCATTTTTGGCCCCTTGCCATAGGTTTACCTTCACTGCTTTATGTTGTATCTTTGGGTGGCTAGGACCATAGAGGAAATTTTGAGAGTAATAGAGAATTTAAGAAGGAGAGTTTTGGAGATAAGATTGTGTTTGAGACATATTGAATTTAAAATGTCTGAGATATCTAGTTAGAGATGTACATAAGCATTTGGAGATGTGACTGGAAGTTGAGAGACAGAGGCTAGACAAATTTCTACAAAGCATATGTTTAGATCCACTCCAAAACAGATCCAAGGGATTCATATTAAAATATAACCCTTGAAACATTCTCAGCTGTGCACAAATTCTTATTGTGATCACATAGTAGCTGATTCATGGTCTTGGTCCCATTTTATCTCTATACTTTTAGACTCTTGATAATAGGTAAAACTTAGTAAGGTTAGGAAGAGAAGACTACATAGTCACTTGTTCCTTTCTCCTGATTCCAAACTCTCCTAATGAAAGGATGCTTGGACCAGCTCACCTATAAGGTCTTTGCCTACCCTGAGCATCTTTGATTCATCCAGAGAAAAGGTTGATACTCTACAAGTATAAAAAAATCCTAAATAAATCTTCCTTGCTTTTTAAATAAACCTTTTTAGAATGTTTCTTTTTAGTAGTTTTCCTTTCATTAATTAAGTTATAATTTAGATTCTATACTCTTTTATTTTCCCCTTCTCCACTTAGGTTTTGGTTGAGCATAGTAGTACTGATGTTAATTTGAAAGGAGAAAATGGAAGCACACCTGTGTTGCTGGCCTGCTCCAAAGATAACAGTGAAGCACTAAAACTCCTGGTTTGTATCACTTTTTCATTGGCTTCCATTTTAATTTCAATATATGTTGTCAATCTTTATCACTATATATATATGTGTGTGTTATGACCAAATATTCTTGAAAGTATTCTTCTTAACAGGAACTTTGTTTTTAATTCCTGTAATGACTAGCATTTAACATTTCCCATACTACTGAAAGATCCTTTTGAAATCTCATGGCGGTTATAGGGGTTTTTTTAAGTTTATTTAATTAATTAATTTAGAATATTTTTCCATGGTTACATGATTCATGTTCCTCCCCTCCTCTCCTTCAACCCCTTTCCATAGCCAAGGAGCAATTACATTGGGCTTTACATGTTTCATTGATCAAGACTTATTTCCAATATGATCATTTAGAGTCTACATCTCCAATCATATCCCTGTTGAACCATGTGATCAAGCAGTTGTTTTTCTTCTGTGTTTCTAATCCTACAATTCTTTCTCTGGATGTGGATAGCATCTTTCTCACAAGTCCCCCAGAATTGTCCTGTATCATTGCATTGCTGCCAGTAGAGAAGTCCATTAGATTGTGCCACAGTGTATCCACCTCTGGGTATAATGTCCTCCTGGTTCTTCTCTTTTCACTCTGCATCAATTCCTCAAAGTCTTTCCAGTTCACATGGAATTCCTCAAGTTCATTATTTTTTTTAGCACAATAGTATTCAATCACCAACAGATACCACAATTTATTCAGCCATTCCCTAATTGAAGGGCATCCCCTCATTTTCCACTTTTTTGCTACCACAAAGAGTGCAGCTATGAATATTTTTGTACAAATCTTTTGCCTTATGATCTCTTTGGGGTATAAACCCAGCAGTGCTATGGCTGGATCAAAGGGCAGGCAGGCTCTTAAAGCCTTTTGGGCTTAGTTGCAAATTGCCTTCCAGAATGGTTGGATCAATTCACAACTCCAATATTAATGCATTAATGTCCCAATTTTGCCACATCCCCTCCAGGATTCATTACTTTCCATTGCTGTCATGTTAGCCAATCTTCTATGTGTGAGGTGATACCTCAGTGTTGTTTCAATTTGCATTTCTGCATAAGTGATTTAGAACACTTTTTTCATGTGCTTATTGATAGTTTTTATTTCTTTATCTGAAAATTGCCTATTCATGTCCCTTGCCCATTTGGGCATTGGCTTGGGAAATTGGCTTGGGTTTTTGTACAATTTATTTAGCTCCTTATAAATTTGAGTAATTAAACCTTTGTCAGAGGTTTTTGTTATAAAGATTTTTTCCCAATTTGTTGCTTCCCTTCTAATTTTGGTTGCATTGGTTTGTTAGTGAATTGATTAGTTCATAAATATTTCAGTGTTGATTATCTTTAAACAACCACTGTTATTGTAGACATTGGCCTGGTTTTCTTGATGTCACCATCAGTTTATACAAGTTTCCCCAGGTTTTCCTGAGACTATATTTTTATCATTATTTTCAGCACAATTATATTCTATTATATCCACATGTCAACTTTTCCAGCAATTCCTTAATTAATAGGCATCACCTTGTTTTCCAATTTTTTTTGCCAACACAAAATAAATATTTTGTACATATAGGTCCTTTCTTTCTTTGATCTCATTAAAGACTTAGTGGTATTATTACTGGGTCACAGGGTAGGCACAGCTGAGTAGCTTTTCAAGAATAGCTCAAAATTGCTTTCCATAGTGGTTGGACTAGGTCATATTATAATCAATTTTCCCACACTCCTTGCCTCAACATTTGTCATTTTTCTTTTTTTGTCATCTAAGTCAATCTGATATATGTGAAATGGTACCACAGTGTTGTGGTAATTTCATCTCTCTAATTATTAATGATTTAAAGCATTTTTCATGTGGTCATTCTGGAAAGTGCCTATTCATAGTCATTGATAATTTTTCATTTTAGAGAATGTTTCTTATTCTTGTAAATTTGTAGATGTCATGTTTTAAAAGAAATATTGACAAATTTCTAAACTGAATGTTACCTTTACCTTGGCTGGGAAATGACTAATTTCATATTCAGGGTCACAAAAACCACTGTATAGATAATCTAGTCTCTGGGTTTCTTTCTTCCTTTCTCCTGGAGACCATGTTTAAACTAATTAATTATTCCTTACCAGTGAGCAAAATGATGAAATAAAGTTAAAAACATTAAAAAACAATTATGTGTTGCCAACAATCTATGTTAAATATATTGTGGAAATGGGTAGATGAAAATGATTGCCTAAATATTAGGTTTCTCCATGAAAGAACATCTGTATCTTCTCAACAACTCTAGCCTATTGACTAGTATGTTCTATTTTTTTAATAAATGCATTTTATAAAGACCTCCTTTGAGAATCGTATTCTTTTGTATAAAAACAAGAAAGATTAAGTGTTGAAGTGAGAGTTTTTATTTAAAAAAAGAATAATAATCTTATTAGAAGTTGACTTCATTTTGCTAATGTCAAGAGCTATTCTCTCTAAATCTGAATTGATATTCTTATCTTTATCTTAATTATTTCTTCTGATTATTGGTTATAATGTTGCCAGATCCCACTCTAGTTACCAGAATTGTCTTTAAGAAAAAACCTTACCATCCATCTTAGAATCAATAGTGTATATTGGTTCCAAGGCAGAAAAATGGTAAGGGTTAGACAATGGACATTGATTTGCCCAAGGTCACACAGTAAATGTTTGAGGTCACATTTGAACACAGCACCTTCCATTTCTGAGCCTGGTCCTCAATCCACTGAATCAACTAACTCAACCTCCCCTCAATAATTATCCCTTTAATAATTTTTATATGGTCTCCTTAAGTTTTTCTAATACATTTTAAATTTAGCATTGAATCTAGCTATTGCACTTGAATGTAAAGTTCTAAGCATTGGGTAAGGATAGATAAAAATTATAATCTGTTGTTCCTACTTTCCTAGAAGGCATTATCTTATTTGACCTCATTCTGGATTTTTTTTAGATGGATCGTGGGGCAAAAATATGTAGACCAAACAAATTTGGATGTTATCCAGTGCACATAGCTACATTTTCAGGTGCCAAGAAATGCCTAGAAATGCTTTTAAAGTTTGGTAAGTAAATGCATTTATGTAGTAGACAACAGTAATAAACTTATGGTTCCTTTAATGGATTTTTCAACTCATGTTATTCATTGACAATACTTATTGGTGCAGCTAGGTAAGAGTTAATTTTCAGGTTTCTTGTTTTGTGACACTACAGACTCTACTTTTAAGTAATAATTCATTTTCTTTTTCTTGTGAAGGTGAAGAACAAGGATATTCCAGGCAATTTCAAATGAATTTCATCAATAATAAAAACTCAAGTCCTCTCCATTTTGCTGTTCAAAGTGGTGATTTAGAAGTTATTAAAATATGCCTGGAAAATGGAGCAGAGATTAATCTAGAGGAGGTAACTTTTAATACTTTATGTCATGGCTTATTTGTTTGTTTGTGTGTGTTTATGTGCATGCATGTGTATGTATATATGTTTGCATTTATAAATTATTTTCCAGAGTTTTTTTAATGGCTACATGACCATTGAATAAATAATAAATTGATATAGCAATAAATAGATAATAAACAAAGCAGAACAAAGTCAAAAGTTGAGCTTTTATTTTAGTATAATAAAAATACATACTTGAACTATATTATAGCTTCTAAATAATGGGAATAGTAGAAGAAAAGATAACCATTCAGGATGGCATGATGTTTTGTAGCAAAGAAAACTAGAAAGAGATTTTAAAATTAGTTGACTCTAGCAAACTTGTAGGTCTGATCTTTTTTTTTTTGGTGAATAATGAAGATATTTTTTATAATTAAAACATTATCCATCTTAGATTGGGCTAACTGAAGCTTTGTGTGTAGATCGAGGGAAATAATATTCTAAACAAATCAAACCAAACTACAATATTGAGTACTGTTCTAGATATCTCAATTTAGGAAGGTTTTAAATGGAAACAGCATGGTGTAAAGGATAGAATGTTTACTTTGGAATTAGGACTAACTGGGCTCAAGTCTTATCTATGATATATACTGACTAGAACATTTTAGGCCAGTTACTTAATGTTATAGTGCCATGAAGAGTGTTCTGAGACTAAATTGAAGAAAAGTTACTTATCTACAGTGATTGAGGTAATAAGAAAAATTGAGAGGGAGGGAGGGAAAGATGTTCTTCACCAGGAAATCCACACAATACTGAAATGACTGATCTGGGGGAAAAATAATAGTGCGTGCAAAGATGGATGAATTAGGATGGGTTTGGAAAACATTTCCAAAAAAGGGATCTTTGAAGGAACTGTGGATGTTTATTTTAAAGGATAGAAGACTAAGGGAATCTGGATATTCTAATATAATTACATAATAGTGATATTCTAACATTTCAATTGCCATAATGTAAAAAAGAAAAGGTTTTTTTTTTATCTTGTAGAGGTAGGTAAGTAGGCAGATGATATCGAGTCAGTTATCAATCCAATATTAAAAAGTTTCCAACTAGGAATGTCCAATAGTGGAGTGGATGATCTGATTAAATAAGAAGTCCCACATCATGGAAGTTTTTGAGTACATTATGGATGATTCTCTACCAGATATATTAATGAAGATCATTATATTGTGTGGGAAGCTGGATATGAATTATAAATTTCCTTCTAAGATTCTAATTTTTACAGTCTCAATTTGTGAGAGTGAGGCCATTATACACAAAGCAAATACTGAGTTCCTCAGCTCTGAGGACAAGTGTATCAAAAACCACAGATAAGATTTAAACCAAAATGAATTACTTACCAAGATCTAAAAAATGGGGGCCATTGAACTGGTCTTGAATCACTAAGCCTTGCCTTCTGCACCATTTTTTTTTACATTCCTGTTCATAGACTGGGAAATGCACAGCTCTGCATTTTGCTGCCACTCAAGGAGCAACAGAAATTGTTAAACTGATGATAACCTCTTATTCTGGCAATAATGACATTATTAATACAGTAGATGGAAATAATGAGACATTACTTCACAGGTGAGAAGAATTTTTCTTCTTCTATGAGTTATTGTTCCATAGTCTTTCTACTGTTGCTTTTTCAGGTTCACCTTATTACTTAAAGGATTGTGCAAAAAGCAGCATTTGGTTCAACAGTTCTATGGAGAATTGAGATTCTTCCTAATTACCCAATTAAAGCTATTGTTTCTCTCCGGAATTAACGTAGAATGTTAAGTAGGTTTTCACAAGAGAGAAGAGTCTAGTGGCAATCTAGAGGCAAAAGTCATAGCGATTTTGACACTAGTGGATGCATTCAAGTGAACTATATATTTTCCATAGACACAAAAGAAGGCAAATTAACTATAAAATCTTAACAAATCTCCCAATGTCCTTATTAATTTACAACCAGGGACATGTTCTCACATAATGGAGATCTTTCTTTCATGGGAATTTTCCCCCCATTCAATCGCAGAAATGGGGATCATGGTGATCATTGTAAGTTAATTGAATAAGTGTTTATTTTATTTCTATCTGATCTTATAGATATACTTAACATTTATTGATAGCAATCTAGTCCCTATGCCTTTTCCTTTATAAATGACTTTGGGTCATCGTTTTTAAAGTTTTCATGGCACAAAATGTTAAGAGACAAAATGGCTTAGTGGTTAGAGAGTTGTGCCTCATGGGAAGGCATAGATTCAAATCTCATCTCTAACACTTACTCACGAGGAATCTGAGGTTGATGGATCATGTGATCTTCAGAGTTCTGGGTTACAGTGGATATGGCTAATGTCAGTGGGTTGTTGAGGCTAAATCTGGTGCCAATTTGGTGAGCAGCTAGGAGTGGAGGACAACTAAGCTACCTAAAGAGGAATGAATAACTAGAATTGGTCAGAAAAACAGAGCAGGTCAAATATTCTGTTATGAGCAGCATTAGGATGGAATCTTTGAGTTTTTACTCCATTTGCAACCTGAAATTTCAAAATAAGGAAACAGTTAAAAATATTTTTGTTATAGACTTCAAGAAGATAAATTAATTCCATTTCATGGAAGATTTCTTTTAAGCTTTTCAAAATAATCTATGTGATTTTTTTCACTTTTTATAGAGTGGCATTATTTGATCACCATGAACTGGCTGAATATTTAATTTCAATGGTAAGCATGCAACTACTAAGGCTGTACATCATTATTTGTAATAATTAAAATTACATAGTTATCATTTGCTTACAAATAAACATCTAAAGTTCAAATTACAACAGCAATAATATATTTAACATTCTTTTCAATTTCCCAAAGAAAGAAATCTTGATAAGTTTCAGGTAACTGGCATGGCTTTTCATATATGACAGAAAAGGTAAGAACTTATTATATATTTACTCAGTATTTCTAGAAGGTAGCTACTTTTATCAGACTAAAAATGCCACATTTAAGGGCTCTATTTTTGGAGAAAACTCTGAAATTTTTCAGGCAAATATTCCTGATGTTCCTGCACATGATGATTTTCCTTAGTCTACTCTGACTTTAAAAGATGGGTTCCCATGTTCCTTTCCTGAAGCTAAGTTATATATGCAATTTACTTTGCTTTAGTTCAGTTCTAAAATAATGCACCATAGCTCCCAACTGGAATGAAAGTTCATGAGGATATAGTCTGCTTAATTTTTGCCTTTGTATCCTGTAGCCTCTCACAATGCTTGGCACATGATAGATTTTTAACAAATGTTTGTTGAGTGGATTGAACTAGGGACTTATTCAAAGAATGACTTATGTTAACATTGGCTTAAATGAGTAGAAACTCTAGGAATTTCCAATAAAGGTAAAGTGACTGAGTGGTTAGAGTAGCAGGTAGTAGTAATTTTGATTCATACATACATTCTAGTGCAAGAAAAATAGAAATGGGCGTTTTGATGGCAGGTAGTTTTAGACTTGGTCATATAGTTGTATATGAATACCAAGAGAAGGAAATCAGTTTTAGTGCAAGAATCCTTATTAAAATTTTGAAGAGTAGGTAGCAAGGGAACAGACAAAGCAGTGGTTTGGTGAACTATGCCAAGATCAGATAAGGCTAAAGAATGGTACATTCAAAACTCTAATCTAGCCTACAAGCAGAAACCAAGAGCCCTCTGAGGAGGAAGAATTGTGTCAATGATATTTCCCTGTGACTTGATAATGTTTGATGATAGCTGTGATAGAGGCCTTCGTTGGCCCTTCCAGCTTAAAGTATCTTCTTCACTTAGGTTGCTTTTCATCAGCTTTGTATGTATCTTATATGTGCCATGTATTCAACACTGTCTTCTCCTTTAGAATGTAATCTTGAACATATTGACTGTGGTTGCATTTTATTTGAACCCCTTGGGCTTAACACAAGTACTTGGAACATAGTGCTTAATAAATATTGACTGATGCTCTTCATCTCTCAGGCACCCTCCATCCCTTTTGGGAGAATTCTGCCAGAGTTTTAGAATTCTTGGATTCTCTCAGGTTTTCTTCATCACAATTGTGGTTCAATAATTTTTTGGTAAAACCCATTTGGGGTTTTCTTGGCAAAGATACTGAAGTGGTTTGCCATTTTCTTCTCCAGTTCATTTTACAGATGAGGAAACTGAGGCAAACAAGGTTAAGTGATGTTCCCAGTGTTACACTAGTAAATGTCTGATGCTGTATAGGAATTCATAAAAATGAGTCTTCCTGACTCCAGGCATGGTACTCTATCCACTGTGCCACCTTACTGTCAGTGTCTTTAAATTCTCTCATGTCTTTAAGTACCAGGCCCTAAGAAGCTTCTGCATTAGTTCCTTTTTCTGGTAGACAGTGTTGCTATTCTCCATGTGCATGACTCCTTACTATCTGGGGAATGGAGAATGAGAATGGGAATGAGAACAGATGGGGATAGAGTAAGAAGAAATTGCATCAGAAATGAAATTAAAATATTCACAACCATATTCCAAGCAATTTAATGTATAATTAGCCTTGAAGAAATGTAGGACTTTTAATGTGATCTTCTTAAAAGAGTAAAATTTCAGTATCTTGTTATCCCAAATGTTGTGTTCACAGTGTAGAATAGAAAGTATTGACTTTAAACAGTTGCTATATACCAGGCACTGTGCTTAGCATGAAAGATTCATAGATGAAATTGAAATAACTTCTGAATTTAAGAAACTTACATTCTTTTAGAAGAAACAATATACAACTAACTATGCAAGAAATACAAACAAAAATTTCAGAGAAATTGCACTAACATCTAGAGGTATCAGGAAAAGAGATACTATTTGGACTGAATTGTTGCAGAAATTAAACTCTCAGAGGTGAATGGGTGAAAAGAATGTGGAGGAGTCAACCTGTGTAAAGACACTAAGATGGGAGATAGAACACTGTAAGAGAATTAGCAAGATAGCCACCATAGATTGTGTGTAAGAATGACAAAAATTCTTGTGAGTGTTCTCTGGCCATAGTGATAAATGCCAAGAAAAATTTCATTTTTCATATGCGAGGTAACATGGTATAGTATAAAGTACATTAGATTTCAACTCATACTGGGTTTGAAACTTGGATGCTACTAAGAATATTAATTATAAGCAATTTCTTAAACTTCTTTTAAGCTCTTCATCTATTAAAGTGGAAAAATAGTATTTTGTCTTACCTCACAGGATTCTTGTGAGGAAAACACCCTTTTTAAGACAAAAAAAATTAAATGTCATTGCTATCACTATTACCAATAATAAATCAAGATATGATTGACCCACAAAAGTGAAATCAAAATTGATTAGTCATAAAGAATATTTATAGGTTAACTGACAAATAGCAATCTGCTCAGATCTCAAAGAGAAAAAATAGAGCAATTTTATTTGGCTGAATTTTTGAAATAACAATTTGGTGTTTCATCTGCTTCCATGAAAACAAAGGGACATATTTAGATACTAATTTTTTGCAGTGCTAGCAGTTTTGGATTGTTCTACTTTTGCTTTTGTTTTTTTTTTCTCCTAAATATATCTAACTGTTTACATATTTTAAGAATAAATTATTTCACTGGTGAACTATACATTGATTTTTATAAATTTTGCTTTAGGGAGCAAATATTGACAGTATTGATTTGGAAGGTCGTTCTCCACTTCTACTAGCAACTAGTTCTGCATCATGGAATGTAGTGAATTTATTACTTTCTAAAGGTAAAGTGAGGAAATTCTCAAAGTCGGTTCTTTTGTACTACCCTTATATGTTTGTTTTACTTTTTTTTTTCAATGCGATGCCAAATAAATTTCATTTTAATCTGTTTTGTTGAGCCTTCTAACAAGGAAAAAATTGGAAAGATAGACTATTAGTAGAAAAGAAAAAAGTTTTACTACCTTAAAGTCCGAAATCAACCTCAAGCCATTTTTGATGATGCTTTGGTTTCTTCCAGGATAGATCATCAATAGCCATGTCTTCTTACCTTGGTTATTCTTGTACATGTGTTCCAATACCCTCTATTGGGTAGGAGGAAGGTGGGTGGGGATGATGGGAGAGCATTTTCAATGTGTTGGCCATTTTCCATAAGGTTTTTTAGCATTGTATAAATATAGATAAATCACACAGACTGTGCTTTGATACTTCTTTAGTATTGCTACATTTTAAAATAGATGAACATAATTTGTGTTTTTATTCATGTTTATTCAGGAGCAAATGTAGAAATAAAGGATCATTATGGGAGAAACTTTTTACATTTAACTGTCTTACAGCCTTATGGACTAAAAAATTTGAAACAGGAGTTTCTGCAGGTACATAGCAAAAGCTTTTATTTATTTATTTTTGTATGTAATCACCTAGCACTACTGCAAAGTGTTATAAAATGTACTGATCAACATAATCAGCAAGGAAATTAGCACAAATCTATCAATTATAGTAGAAAAAAACAGTTCAGACTATAGTCTTTCAGTAATCTGTAGCCTATCATTATATGTAAAATTCAACACATCATTATTTTATACACACACACACATACACACACACACACCCTTTTTACTTGATATAGTGAAACATACCTGTAAACCCTGATACTGAGTGAGACTGAACCTGATGGAGCCCTTGAATTCTAGTGTGCCGAGCTGCAATATATAAAGCTAGTTGGATATTCACATTAAGTTCATCATCAGTCCTTGGGGTGGGGATGGAGGAGCTCTGAGTTGCTGAAGGAATAATGAACCAATGAACTAACCTAGTTTGGAAGTAGATCAGGTCAAGATTTTGTGTTGATCAGCAGTGGGGTCAGACTTCTGACTGAGCAGTGAAATTCCAGCCTGAGAAACATAGGGGAGACCCATTCTCAGAAATAATAAACAAGAAAATAAATGTAAATCTTTTCTCAAAGGAAATATGTAAATGAGAGTGTGGTATATTATATTTCAAAACACATACATTCCATATTTTAAATAACATAGGAAGAAACAGTGGGTTTGGTTTTGATTTGCCATCTTTTTGAGGTAAAAATTGGTAAAAAAAAAAGATGTTATGGTGATATTTAAAATATCTCTTTTCCAACAGATGAAACACATTGAAAATCTTGTAATGGATGAAGACATTGATGGGTGTACTCCTCTCCATTATGCATGCAGACAAGGTGTAGCTCTTTCTGTAAATAATTTGCTTCGCTTGAATGTTTCCATTGGTACCAAAAGCAAAGATAACAAGTCACCTTTGCATTTTGCTGCCAAGTAAGTTATAGCATATATGCATATGTACGTATCTGCCCACATGTGTTTATACATATATATGTGCAAATGAAATATGTGTTTATACATGTGTGAATCTATGTGATTTCTCTTTTTCTCTATCTCTGTCTCTTTATTTTTAAATGGTCTATTTACCTCTAAAGAACTATGCTAAATAACATTTTTTTTCCTTTAAGTTTTGGCCGTATAAATACCTGTCAGAGACTCATTCGTGACATGACTGATACAAGACTTTTGAATGAAGGTGACCAGAATGGAATGACTCCATTACACTTGGCAGCAAAAAATGGACATGATAAAGTGGTCAAGTTTCTTTTGAAAAAAGGTGCCCTATTTCTCAGGTCAGAACATGTTAATAGAAAAATTTAAATGTTCTTTTTGGCTTACCAACAAAGCACTTTCCAGATAATAAATTATATTCTTTATCCAAATAGTTGACATTTAGAGTAATTTAGAGTTTATGACTTTAGGGCATAGTACATTTTATTTTATTTTTTTAATCTCAGAACAGTACTTGGAGAGAGTTAAATTATTTATTACTGTCTCCAGTTTTATAGAGCAGAAATCTGAAGTTCACAGACTTGCCTAGGATCACAGAATGAGTTTAACAGCACTTTTGATGTTTTTGTTATTCAGTTGTTTCAGTCATACCCAACTGTACATGACCCCATCTGGTGTTTTCTTGGCAAAGATACTGGAAAGGCTTATTATTTCCATCTCTAGTTCATTTTACAGATAAGGAAATGAAGTAAATAGAGTTAAGAATTTCCAGAATTACATAGCTAATAAGTCCTTGAGGCTGGATTTGAATTGAAGTCTTCCTGACTCCAGGCCCAGTACTTTATCCATTGAGCCCTTTAGCTGCTCTCAACAGCACCAGAACCTGGGTATTTTGATTTCCAGCCCAGTGAATTCTAGTGCATTGCCCTTTTAAAGTGTGCCTTTAAATTCACAAATACATCTTGTAATCACAGAATTGGAAAGAAACTCAATGTATGGATAGTCCAATTTATAGCTAAATCATATATTCACTGTAGCATACTTGAGAAGTGTTCATTCAGAATTTGCTATAAAGTTCTCAAAGAAGGGAAACTTACTACCACCCAAGGATGCCTATTTTACTTTTCAGTTGCTCTAATTGTTAAATTTATCTTTTTGCAATTTTCTCCAGCTAGTTGGCATAGTGGATAAAGTGCCAAACCTGTAATAAGGAAGACTTCCATTCAAATCTGACCTCAGACAGGTAATAGCTATGTGACCCTGAGCAAGTCACTTAACTCTATTTGACTCAGTTTTTTCATCTATAAAATTATATGGAAAAGAAAATGGCAAACTATTCCAATATTTTTATTTAGAAAACCTCAAAAGGGGTCACAGAGTCTGACAAGACTAAAAATAGCCAAGCAACAATTTCCCCATTGATCATGTTAGAGTTTCTAAGGTAAAACAGAACAACACTGATTACTAATTGTGTAGTAATATAGCTCTTCATATACTTGAAGATGGATATCATGAACTCCCTGAGTCTTCTCTGCTCAGGCTAAAATGTCCCCAGTTCCATCAATTTAACCTCCTATAAAATAGACTCGAGGCCCCTTTCCATCATGACTGTCCTTCTTTGGATTCTATTCAATTTGTTAATGTCCTTCTTAAACTGTGGGGACCTAAGCTGAACACAATGTTCCAGATATGGTTTGCCTTTATCACCTCTTTCTTTCTGGAAACTTTGCCTCTCTTATCATGTATGAATTATCATTTTCATTTTGATTGTCATAGCACATTACTGACTCATCTAACTATCCTTTATTTGGGAAGTTCATTTTTCAAATGATATATAGGAAAGTTTTTCTCAATTCCTCGTGCCTTTCCTCTGTTGATAATTTCCAATTTAACCTGTACATGACTTCTTTGTACATAGTGGCTTGCAAGCTCTTTACCCCACTAGACCTTGAATTCCTTGAAAGAATGAACTCTTTTGCCTTTTTAAGAAAAGTATCCCTAGCTCTCAGCCTAGTCCCTGAAACATAATTGCTTAATAAATATTTATTGACATATTGACTTCATTTTCATTCCTGTATATGACATTGTTGTAGCTACCTCTCCCAGTTTAGCCATCCCTCTCATCTTCAAAACTGATGAACATGCCATCTTTGTTGGTAGAATGTTAGTTATCACAGGGTCAACAGATGCTTGAGTCATTGCTGTGGACACAGTGCAAACTCTTTGAGTCTGGCCAATCAATTAGTCAGGAAGCCATCTATGAACATTATTGTCTAGTGATAAAACTCTAGTCTCTATCTCTATCTTTTCCACAAATAGCATGAGTCCATTTCAGATATTTCCCTGATCTAATGGCTTACTTTAACTTTCCCCTCCCCAAAAGGTAATAAAGTTTAGTATGCCACCATAATAATAGCTAACATTTATAATAATGCTTAAAATGTGCTAGAACCTGTGCTAAAACATTTTATGAATATTATCTCATTTAGTCCTCACAACAACCCTGGGAGTTAGATGCTATTTTTATCTCCATTTTGAAGATGAGGAAAAAAAGAAGAAAGCAGAAGTTAGATGATTTTCTCAGGATGGATTTGAACTTGGGTCATTTTGACTCCAAGATCTGGCACTTCTTCCACTGTAATACCTAGATAGCATGACTAGTTCTTGATATAGTTATGTTATGTCCTGGTGATCACCACTAACTTTTCTACATAATGAAAAACCAGCTCTTAAATGATCCGTTTGAGAGCTTTTCTGAGCAATAAAAAGTCACTGCCACTGCCTTAATCTACATTCTCTTTCCTTTTTTAAAAATTGGTATATTTGCCCTTTTCCAGTCATAGGTAATTTTTCCAGGCATTCAGAGGTCCCTGATAATGACTCAACAAATTCCTGTGTTTTAGTAACTGAGGATGTACATCCTACAACAGATACTGTTAAGAAAGCTTATTTATCTTGAGCATCAAGTCCTCAGCGGTCAGTCCTATCCTGCTATTTTCAGTGCAAAGTTCCCTCTTGGAGAAGAAAATAGAAGCAAAATAATACAGTACTTCTGTTTTCTCTTTGTCATCAGTTATTATCACCCATCAAACTATGGTAGCAACCCTATCCTACCCCTTCTTTGATTTTCCTTTTCCTCCGACATTATGGAAAAAAAAAAACAACCCAAAACTTTATATACATTTTAAGTTTCCTCTGCCATTTTCAGTCAGGAATTGTTCTGCAGTCCTTAGGCTAAAAAATAATAGTGTAGCTTCCTTTGTCGGCTGTTTTCTCTGTCTAGACTAATCATTCATTTCACTCTTTTTCCTGTGTCCAATAAAAATATATGGGGGGAAACCTTTTACCGATTTATTTCACTCACTAATTCACAAAACTAATGCAATAAAATCAACTGATTTATATTACTGTATAATTATGTAAGAACCCTGCTTATATTCACTGTCTAATATTTAAATTAATTTCCATGTATGTACATATTTACTTGAAAAAATTGGGGAAAGGTTATCTTGTTAATGCTATTAGAAGAATTAACAAACATGGCTTGGGGAAATAGTGCTGCCTTTGAAGGTAAGGATTCAAATGTTATCTCCATTATATACTGATTATGAGACCATGAAAAAGGTGCATAATCTGTGTGGGTCTCATTGTTTATTTGTAAATTCACAGAATAACAGCACTACCAGGGACCTCAGAACCTAAGTAGATAAATGTTCACCTGCCTGTGAATTCCCTCTATAGCAGGGTTTCTTAAACTTTTTCTTTATTTATGTGTTCTTTTGTCAGTTGGGTGAAATCCACAACCTCCTCAGAATAAGGTTTTTAAGTATATGAAGTCAAATCTAAGGGAATATAAAGGTCACCAATTATACTGATACACAATTGTGAAAAAACAAAACAAAACATTTTAAAGTAGACCTCAGATACAAACTAGGATCAGCTGAACTCCACTTGAAGACCTCCAGGGAGAAGAACCTACTACTTCATGAGATAGTTCATTCCACTTTTTGAATATATTTCCTAATGGAAAATACATAATAACAGATCAAGTTGAAATCTACCTCTGCTTTATGTTGTAAGAGTTAAATTAATGTCCAATACTTCAAGTATTATATTTTAAAGTTTATTATCTGACAAAATAGAACTATGTGACTAAGTTTTCTACCAGGTCAAAATGCCCACTCCACCAAAGCCGCCAACAGGAAGCAAAAGAGCACTAGACAGGGAACTCCACCCAATTTATCTCTTGTCTATGTCAGCATGTAACAACATGAAGTAAATGGGCTCCTGGGAATCATAGTTTTGCTGGGAATCGTACTTTTTAGGGTAACAGATTCCAACTTCACAATGTCCATTCATTCTTCCTTGATAATGGAAATCAATCTAATTATTCCATGAGTTAGCTTTCCAGATTTTTTTAGAGATAGTTGTCATGTGTCACTCAAGTCTTCAAGCTAAGTGTCCCCAGTTTTTCATATGGAATAATATATTGTTTCCTCCCCATCTTGAAGGAGAGAGCTGAGGGTCTGTGATTAAAAGTACTAGACTAAGAGTCACATCTGAGTTTAATTCCAGACTCACACATGGAATAATGAATTACACCAAATTTTCTGGGTTGGAGGTCAGACTACAGACATAATAGCTATGACCTTATACCTAGGAAGAGTTAGGTGGTTTAGTGGAAAGAGTGATAGGCCTGGAGTTAGAAAGGCACACATTAAAGTCTAGCCTCAGACAATT
Source organism: Monodelphis domestica (assembly GCF_027887165.1). Classification (NCBI taxonomy): domain Eukaryota; kingdom Metazoa; phylum Chordata; class Mammalia; order Didelphimorphia; family Didelphidae; genus Monodelphis; species Monodelphis domestica. The sequence continues at coordinate 323,170,578 of NC_077229.1, read as the reverse complement.
CCTAGCTGAGTGGCCCTAGGCAAGACATTGAAGATCTGATTTCCTGGCACTTGATTCACTAGAGAAGGAAATGATGAACCAGTAAAGTATCCTTGTCAAAAAAAAAATAATAACAACCCATGGCTTGCTATGGTGCATGCGGTAATGAAGAACCACCTAAAAGACTGAACAACAATCCCATTCCAGATATTCTTCTTGAGAATACCTTCAGTTCATTAAAATCTTTTCTAAAATGCAGTGCCCAGAATTAAACATAATATCATGATTATGGCCTGAACATGGCAGAGTACAACAAAACTGTGACCATTTTGACATGTACTGGAGCCAATCTAATTTACCTTGCATTTAATGGATTCATTTTTTTTTTTGAGAATTGGGACATTTTCTCTTCACCTTTCTTTTGATCATTCTGAGAACTGTGAAACATAGTTTTTCTGGATCTGGATACTTGCACTCATGCTGAAATGTTTTTTTTTTCTATTTCCTTATTTATCTTTGGTTTCAGTTCATTTTTCATAATGTTTTTCCTGTCTTTTCCTGTATATGGATTATTCACCTTAGCAGAATGAATCTATGATTTCATCAGATTGTACCAAGTCAAATCCATCATTCTTTCCCTTATGAAAGTCTTATTAAGTTTCTTTGGCTGAAAAATAATTCATTCATCTAGTGGCCAATTTTGGAATAATGAATTCAACCAAATTTTTCTGGGCTGGAGGTCAGACTACAGACATATAATCTCCAACTTCAAGTATTTCTAGTTAGTAGGCTGTCAAAGCTTTAACACCAATAGAAAGAACTTTGGGAAACCATTCCATTACCACGTGGTAATGAGGTAGCAAAGACAGATTTTGTTGTAGGGAATAATTTCTTTAATTCAGTACTTAACAATAATAATATGCCCTGTAACAATATACCTAATTTTATCTACACTACATTACTGGAAAGTGGATACTATTATCTGTATTTGACAGTGAAAAATCCGAGACTGAGAGGTTAAGTGACTGATTATCCCATAGTCACATAGCTGGTATTTGAGGCTGGATTTTTTCAATGGATCCATGATCATATTGATTTTAAGTATGCCTCTTGATATAGATTAAAATCTATCCATGGCTTCTCATCATATCTAATTTTGGACAAAATTAGTTCACAAATTTTTCCATAAAAGATCTGTATAACATGTAAGAGACCTGCTAAAACTTTTAATATTTCTTTGGTACTAGCACATATATGTGCATATATGTAGAAATATGTATTCACATACAACACACATTTGCATGCAGTCACATGTACTTATATATATATATATATATTTTGTTTTTATTCTTTTTAACAGTGATTATAATGGTTGGACAGCACTTCATCATGCTTCCATGGGAGGATACACTCAGACCATGAAGATCATTCTTGATACTAATGTGAAATGTACAGATCATGTAGATGAAGAAGGGGTATGGATATATGTGCTGCTTGTTTCAAGAATCTTTCCTTTTAAAAAGAAAGTCAAATATGGGATCTGGGGATGAGGAAAAGAGAAATAATGAAAGAGAAGAAGTTTAAATGATATAACTATAGAAGAAAGAATGAGTTTAGGGAAATGGTTCTGTACAGAATATTCTTTAAGATGAGCCAGTTTCCCTAGTGAAATCTCTCTTTCTTTCGTTACCTCCCCTTCCTACTCACTAATTCCAGCAAGAAAATATTCAGAATATCTTGAAGTGCAGAAAAAATAAAGCTTGAATTTCCAATTATATTTTTCTTGCTGGTTTTAGATTTGTAGATTTTGATATATTTGATAGCTCTCATTTGTTAATTTAATGCTACTAAGCTATTTAATTAAAAAATCAAGATAAGCAAATAACTACTTGATGTTTAATTATTTTTAGTTTGCTGTAACTTATATCCTCTTTTCCTCTGAAGAACACTGCCCTTCACTATGCTGCACGGGAAGGACATGCCAAGGCAGTTGCCCTACTTTTGGATTATGATGCTCAAATTCTCATGAACAAGCAATCAGCTACCTTTTTGCATGATGCCATTCATAATAGGAGAAAGGAGGTGGTTATTACTACCATTAGAAGCAAAAGGTAAAAGTCTTTCCCATAGAACAACATACCTCATAATGAGGCACTAAACAGTGATTTATATATGTAAATGTGAATGTTTTTACTCTACATCATTGTCTCCCAAATTTCTTTCACATATTTTTATTGTTCAGTTGTTTCAATTGTGTCTGACTCTTCAAGATCCCATTTGGGATTTTCTTTGCAAAGACACTAGAACAATTTGCTATTTCCTTCTCAAGCTCGTTTTCTTGATGAGGAAAATAAGGCAGAAAGATTAAATAACTTGTCGAGGATTTCTTTGATAGGGACTATCTAAGACTCCACACCTGGCACTCCATCCACTGTACCACCTAGCTGCGCCTTTGTGTATTATATCTTATACAGAAAGAACTTCTGATTGTATTATAAGATTGGAGTGCTGATAAATACCAGGTTATATGAGATGTTCTCTCTTTATGGAGACAGAAGACCTGGATTCAAATTTCATATCTAATACATTATCCTAGTGACTTTGGGCAGTTACATATCTTGCCTGGGTCTCAGTTTCCTAATATGTAAAATGAAAGAATTGTATTTTGTTCACAGGGTCTATTCTAACTCAATATAGATTTTGAGTCTTTATTGTGCCCACATTTTTTTAACTCTTACCTTCCATCTTAGAATCAGGCAGAAGAGCTGTAAGGGCTAGGCAATGGGGGTTAAGTGACTTGCCCAGGTCAGACAACTAAAAGTGTCTGGAGGTAGATTTGAACCTAGGATCTCCCATCTTTCCATATACTTTTTAGTAAAGTTTCTCTTAACATTAATATTGTTCACTCTAACTTAAAACATATTTTAATTCAATGGAACATGTCCTATTACTAGAGAAACTGTGGGATTTAAGAGTACATATAAACAGTATTTAGTTAGACCCATCATTATTTTCTCTAGTCCAATTAATTTTGGGGGGATTTACTTCTATTTTTCTCAATGCCTACTATATAATCTCACTTTGAAATGGTCACAGTCAGATATATACAACTTAAGACACATTCAATAAATGATACAGAAATATAATGTACAGATAGAAAAAGGAAAAAAATTTTTTTTAAATTTCAAGCTGCATATCCTGTAGAAATCTTTAAACTCACCATATCTGAAACAAAACTCATTTCCTTTCTCAAACTCCCTTCTTAACTTCCCTATTGCTAGTAAGGGTACTTCAGTCCTTCTAGTCACTCCCAAAACATATGGAACAAACCTCCAAATATAAAAAAGGAATGAAAGCAGAGAAGGTATGCTATGGAGAGAGCTAAGCAGTGGTGTAGTCATAGAATAGAGATTATACATACAAGACAATATACTATAAGTTACTTATGAGAACAATATCCAAGAATTGGCTTCCTGTTTTGGACAAAATGGGCATTATTACCTCTGATCATTTAGGTGAGATGGAGGATTACTTGGTTTTACTATATGGCTTGCCATTGTGGACAATTGAGGTTTTTTTAATTTACAAATGGAAACAATTTAATGACATGCTCAATTAATTAATCTGTTCTTTATTTTGTCAATTAAAGTATTTAGATAGATAAAATTGCCCCAATGGAGTGTTTTGGTTGCATCCTAAAGATTTTGAAAGGTTTCATTATTCTCTGACTCTATGTCCTCTATACTTTACTATTTTTCCTAGCTCTGTACCCTCCAGTCCCTTACGTATTTCCATCTGATCTTAATTTTTCAATCTTGCTCATGTATAAAGAATAGCAAAATAGGTTAGTCTTGCTAGAATACAACATGTGATTGAATCCTGCAGCATCTACTAAGTGGTCAGGGGTAGTATGTTGGGTTCTGAGGTTGCAAAGACAAAAGTGATGCAATTTAGTTTAAAGAGACAATATGTGTGTATATACAAATAAACAAAATAGATAAAAAGTGATTGAGAATGGGGAAGAATAGGAGGGATGAGAAAATATTTCTTGTAGGGCATCTAAGAGGTGAAAATGAGGAGGGGAAACACTCTAGGCACTGGTGATAACCAGTAAAAATTTATGAAGATAATAGTTGTATGTGATGAACTGTGAGAATGTAGGTTTGGCTCAATCACTGGGCACATGAAGGTTCATAATCTATAATAGAGGAGCAAAGGTATTTTAAGGTTAGGTTGTAAAGGGCTTTAAACAACAACCAAATAGTTTATATTTGGTGCAAAATATATTAGGAAGCCATTCAAATTTACAGAACAAAGGAGTCAATAGCTAGAACTGTGCTTTAGGAAAAATATTTTCTCATCTTTGTGAAAGAAAGTAGTATACAACAATCTCGGAAAGTTAGGCTAGAAGTGCAAGGATTTAAAATCTAAAATAAGGAGTTTGTATTATATTTTTAAAGGTAAAATAGCCTCCAAGTTGCTCCTTTATTCACATAGCTATTGGATTTTATTTCCTGACATCATAAATGACTTTGTCATCCTTTTTAAATTAAAACAAAAATTAGTGGCTCCATATATCTTCTGAGATAAAACATAACGTCAAGCCTAGCATGTATACACCTCTACAATAAGGCTCTAATCTGTTCATTATCCTATTAGATCCTTTCACGTATTCTACATTTCTTCTAAAATGACCAGGTAACTGTTCTGAATCCATCTATATTTCTTTGAATTTGAGCTAATTTTTATATCTATGATACATTCCTTTCTCTTGGCCTCAGAACTTCTTCTTGAGCAGCTCAGGCACCAATTTTCTACTTAAGTCCTTTGGTTGTCTGTGTACTCTCTTGAAATTACTCTGGGTTCCACTGTATTTACTACTTGTAAATGTTTCTAAGCCATTTAAGGGCAAAGAACTATTCTGTCTCTGTTACTTCCTTGAGCATAGAAATAGTTAAGAAATCTGTTGAAAAAATAGAAATCTATAGGATTGAATTAATAATTTAATTAATAGCATAATTAATATTTAAAAATTTTAATCTGCTTTGAGCCCTACACTGTGTTATTGCTGATTGAGTATTGGCACTGATATCAAATGCATCTATTTCTTGCCATATACACTCCATCTTTAGGAAGAGGAAAAGGCAAATTATGGAAACCACATGAACCTAAACTAGGCAATAGCAAAAGAAATGGCCCCTTGTGATATGCAAGGTAATTATCCTAACCAGTGTTGCCACACCTACCTGATGCATGATGACCTTCCATTGCTCTTGGTAGCACTTGTCAGCATGGTGCAATCACTTCCGGAGGTTTCATCTGGTTCACTTAGGTGGATAGACTGTCCAATCAGATGTTAGAAAGACTAGAAGGTTAAAATACAGTCTCAGATAGTACCTATGCAACTCTGGGCAAGTCCCTTAACATCGGTTTGCCTCAATTTCCTCATCAATAAAATGGGAATAATAATAGAACTTATATCTCAGGGATATTATAGGGATAAAATGATATAATATTTTTAAAGTGATTTGCCAACAACAAGGCACTATATAAATACTAATTTTTATTATTATTCAGCCTGACTTTCATCAAGTCAATAGAATTGTAAAACATAGTTGAGCAGGAGAATCTCATTTCAAGTTTTAATCTTGTATTTTTGCTCTTTTGTCAAATCAGAATAATAAATAATTCAATTTGCTTTTATTTTTCTTTTCAACAGATGGAATGAATGTTTGGCAGAATTCAATACTCTTTCTGTAGCCAATAAATGTGCTGTATTGGAGATGGTAGAATACCTCCCTGAGTGTATGAAAGTAAGTCCTGCAAGGCTGGTTTAATATAATAACACAGACTTATCCAAAAACAACTCTTAACTTCAAATAAAGATTCATTCTCCTCCCCCTTCTCTCAGGAGATAAATATAGTATAGCAATAAAGAATTGATAGACAAATGGTATGAGTGAGAAATTCAGCTTATTGAATTTGAAAAAAATATCTGGTTCTTAAATCAATAGATTAGGGTTTGAGTCAGTTTAAGGAAGTCACTTAACTTCTCAAGGCCTTAATTTCCTCATTTCTCAAATAATACAATAAGGAATTAATATCATATTGAGCAAAAGTTTGTATTCTTCAATGATTTTTCCCAGCAAACCTATATAGCTGAGGACCTAGAAAGGTATACCTGAAATTGAGTGTATCCCAATATCTTAAAACTTCACCGAGACTGTTGGAACACCCTGTTAGGAATATCTGTAGGAATTTTTGGTAGAAGTAAAGGAATATTTCTTACTTAAGATGTTAAGTATGATTCTTATGTCCTTTACTCTTTCATTATAATTACTTTTCTAAATGAACTGAAAAATCATAGGAATAGATGTCTTTCAGGCTATAATTTTATAGTATTTTTATGTCTTGCAGTATATTAACCTTTATGATCCTAATAAAACAAAATTATAACTGATTCTTCTATGTCAAAGACTCTTTTAGATATCTGCATTGTGGAGTCTTCAGAAGAAAGATCATGCCAAAATTTCCATGTAAGTAATTAAAAAAAAACCCTCAATTTTTAGTAATGTGCAAAGGAGAGGGAGCATAATATAGAACAGTGATGGTGACCCTTTTAGAGACCATGTGCCATGCTTCCCCCCCAAGACTGTATGCTGTGGCCTGTCCCCCCAGAGACTTCAAATGCTGCCCCACCCTACCCCAGACAGGAGAGGGAGAAAGGAAGGGGAGTGGCTCAGGTACTCCACTCAGAGGAGGGAGTAGGGCTTCCATGGGACTGCTGGACAAAGGAGCAGGGAGATGATGAAGAGGGGGAGGGGAGCAACTCCACCTGCATCCCTCTGCCTTACTGGTAACTAACTCTGGTGGGTGATGCCAGGAGTGCCTACAAAGAGGTCTCTGAATGCCATCTTTGGCATCTGTGCTATAGGTTCACCATTGCAGATATAGAAGATAGTCTGATGGGTCTGGGTCAGGAAGGCAAGATTTCAAATCCAGCCTCCTATACTCCTATACTGAGGCAAGTCACTTGGCCTCAATTCTCATAAACTATTTAATATTTTGTCCTAGATACATAGATCTAGAGCCAAGAAAAAGTATAGATGACAACTAATTCAGCTACCTCAATTTTCAGCTGAAAAAAATTGAGACAGATGTCTCAATTAGGTCAGTTGTCTCAGGTTTCATGAGTAGCATGTATCAGGACTGAGATTTGAACTTATGTCTTTTGACTCCAGGAGCAGTGATCTTTCCTCAACTCCATACTGCCTTACCTACTAAGTGATAGACTAATTGTAATTTATTAATTGGTCTTGGTGAATGGTGATTCTTCAATATCCTGTACTCACAAAACAAAAGAATATTGATCTATAAATTAATGTTTAAGTGGATTTCAGGGTAGAAATGATATTTAAAATTCTCATTTATTTTTGTAATTTTAATAAAATATGTTATTTTAAATTTTGACCCAGCAGTAACTTTTTAGTTTCTGATGAGGTTTGTTTTTTTATTTGTTTGTTTGTTTGTTTCTCTAGTTCAAATCTGGATAGTCTGACTTTTAGATATTTTGCATCACTTAGAAATTTCTTTTCTTAGGAAAATATGTTTCTGCCTAACAAAAGGGTTATACTTAGCTATCATCTGAAATACTATATAGTTCTAAAAGTATAATGGCAATTTTCTTACTGATAATATTTCAGGATATTTATTTATTAAGGATAAAATATATAAATTAATTACCTTTTATTGCTAATATGGGCTTTCCCGTTTTCATTCATTTAGTTATCCAGAAAATTTTATTGTTATAAATTAATTATTATTTTAATATTTATTCTACAGATTGAGTATAATTTTAAGTATCTTCAAAGTCCAGTAGAACTTAGAGAGAATGAAGTCAATAACACAGTTTATGGGCCACTTACCACACTCAATGTAAGTATCATTTTTCATTGCTGTTATGGGACATGCAACTTTTAAAACATATGATATCATAATTAAAGTTACTTCAAAAAACTATTTAACTAGACAGATTCTTAAACTGGGGGCCTTGGTATTCAAAACAGATGAATTAAAAAAAGAAATATCTATTTCAAGATAACTGATTTTAATTTTAATACACTATATTTTATTTTATGTATTTAAAAATGGTCCTGAGAACACCTCTGGCTTTACCAGACTGACAAAGGGCTCATGACACATACAAAAAAGATTAAGAATTTCTGATGATCCAAATGCCTTAATATTATAGATGAAGAAATTAATCAATCAATCCTTTCCTCTATGCTTCATTCCTTTGAATTTACATTCTCAGTTACTGTAGTTCTCAATGTATCTAATATGTCTTTTCCCAACCTAGAAATCATTATGGAATCAAAGGACATTTTAAGTTGCACAGACTTACACAGGTGATGCTCTGTATCTCATGACTGCTGCATGAAAAAATTTAAAATTCTGTGCAATAAATGTGTGGATTCATAGTACTCAGGCAATCAGCCAATATCCTGAACATGGAGTAGTCTCAGAACTTTAGATGTCCCTAATATACCCTAAAGAGCTGAATACATACAACATCATACTCATGAGACAGAGTCTATCATTTAGGATTTGTACCAAATCAAAAAAGAATCTCAAGAATTCTCCCTCATCTCCCTCAACTCCCTGCCCATCTCCATTCCGACAGACACACACCAAGTTCTCTTACATTTCCAAACAATTTAAATAAGCTAATAGAATCTAACTTAAGGCTGCCCATAGCTGAGTTAGGCAGGTTTATTCAGGAATACCTAGGCATCTGGGAAATATCCCTCCTGTTTTTAGAAATATAAAGCATCCGAACACGATCCAGCACAGACCAATGAGGAACTGGAAATGATAGGATTAGAGAGTCATCATTTCCTTTCTGGTACACATTGATTTGGAGTTCACTTGAAAAAAATGCCCTGCCATGGGATATGAACTGAATATAATTTTGAAACCAATGAGTACATTATACCTATACTTCAGGTTGCTGACATTTATACTACCAGCTGATATTTGTGTTTGTGAATAAAGTGGCCCAATGTCATAGATTTCAATAGCAGATTTTTCAGATTCTTCAAGTGCTGAGTAAATTTCACACAATTTCTGCTGGCTCTCTATCTCCAGATGCTCAGAGACTATGAATGACCCTTTTGAATACCAGAACAGACAAAAATTCCATGTTAAAACAATTTATTATTATTATTGTATGGTACTTTAAAATTAATGGTTTGTGGCATATCATTCAAGTTATCATCTTTACAACTTGAGACTACAGATGCCCTCCCTCTTTTTTTAAACTTTAGGTTTTATTGATGTGTTTTGTGTTTATGTTACAAGCATTTACAGATCATGGCCATTATCTCCTATAACAAAGAAAAACAATCATATTAAATAAAAATGCAGTGACTTCATATGAAAAGGCATATAGCATGTCACATTTTTAAAAATTTGACAGAAATCTATTTCCTTCTCTGACTCCATTAAAAAAAGAAAACATATTTCATTTAAGAAATATACACTGTCATGCAAAGTAAATTACCTCAGTGGTTATGTGTGTTTATGTCATTTGACACTCTGAATTGATTACCTCTTTGTCATAGATAACACACATTGTTATCCATGGGTATATCACTGGGTCTTTGTAATCATGAACTCTCATTATGTTGGGTAGGGGAAGAGAGGCAAAATCATTTATTAAGAACCTAGTTTTGGAAGTTTGTCAAGAACTTTAAAGTTTTTATCTTGTTTGAAACTCATAACAACCCTGTGAGGTAGGTGCTATGATTATCCCCATTTTGCAGTTGAGGAAACTGAGTCAGAAAGGTGAAATGATCAGCTAGTTTTCATCTGAGGTTAGATATGAATTTGGATTTTCTTGACTTTAGACCTAAGGTTCTATCCCAGTGGTTCTCAACCTTTCTAATGCTGTGACCCTGCAATACAGTTCCTCATGTTGCAGTGACTCCAAACCAAAAACTTATTTTGATGGCTACTTCAAAACTGTAATTTTGCTACAGTTATGATTCGGAATGTAAATACCTGATATGCATTATGTATTCTCATTGCTACAAATTGAGAGGTTGAGAACCGCTGTTCTATCCATTATGCCACCCCGGTGATCATAGTGTCAAGTTGTTTTTTGTTGTTGTTGTTTTTAATCTTTATATTGTCCTGGTTCTACTCATTTCATTCTTCATGAGTTTAGGAACATCCTTGAAATTGTTTATTTAAAAAATATTGATGTTTAGTTAAGTTGTTGTTCTGGTTCTTATTTCATTCTGTAATATTTCATACAAGTCTTTCCATGTCTTTTTTTAAACCTTTACCCTCCATCTTGGAATCTATCCTGTGTATTGGTTCCAAGGCAGAAGAGTGGTAAGGGTTAGGCAATGGGGGTTAAGTGACTTGCCCAGGGTCACACAGCTGGGAAGTATCTGAGTCCAGATTTGAACCCAGAACCTCCTGTCTCTAGGCCTGGCTCTCAATCCACTGAGCTACCCAGCTTCCCCCTTTCCATGTCATTTTGAAATCTTCTGTTTCCTTTTTTCTTGTTGTATACTAGTACTCCATCATATCTATATACAACTAATTCATCTATTTCTCCATTAATGAACATACTTTCAAGATGATTTTTGCCACTAAAAAAAGAGATGCAATAAGTATTTTTATACTAACTTTTTTCTCTTGCTTTGGTCATTTTTTGACACAAGCCTAACTATAGTTTATCTGGATTAAAGGACATACTTGTATGATACCTTTTTTTAATAATTATAAATTGCTTCTAGAATGGTTTTACCCTTTCATAAGACCACTGACAGCTTTTCAATATACCCATTTTCCCACAGTCCCTCTAACATTTATAATTTTTATTTTTTGTCATTTGTGCAAGTCTAATAGGAGTGAGATGAAATCTCAGAATCTTGATTTTTTTCCTATCAAGTAGTGCTCTTTATCCACTGGGAAATGCTCTTTTTCTTAAAATTTTGATTAAGTTCCTTATATATCTTGAATATGACACCTTTTTTTAGAGAAAATTTCTACTAATGTTTTTTCTAGTTGTTTTCCCTTTAGCCTAATTTTAATAGTTGTCTGTGTGAAAACTTTTACATTTTATGTAATCATAATTATTCATCTTATATTCTATGGTCCTTTGTATTATTTCTTTGCTTATGAACTGTTCTTTTATCTACAGATCTACCAGTTACATTTTTCTTTATTTCTCTAACTTATACCTAATCATATATTCTTTTGAAGCTTGTCTGGGTAAACATTGTGAAATGTTAGTCTAAATCTTGTTTCTCCTATACATAATGCCAGTAGCTGAGGACTGTGTTTATAAAATAGCAGAGTATTTGATGAATTTGCTTTTGTATGTTGTATGCCAAATGTATTTTTTTTAAACATCATCAAATTGCTTCGTATTATATTTTGAGATTTGGCACTGCTAGTTCTTCTTTGGTCCCATTTCTTTTTTTCATTTCTCTTCAGGTTCTTGATCTCTTTTTCCTCCATATGAGTTCCATTTATTATTTTTTCCAAATTTTATAATCTTTGGGAGTTTAGTAAGCCAATGAATAGTTATATTAATTCATATTGTATAATATACACATCACATCATAATATCATATTATAGTTTTCTTTAGGGCTCATTTAACAGCTTTCTGCCCTGCTTCAAGGAAGTATAAAACATGCTAGCCTTTCTTATTTGCTTTTGATATCTTGCTTTTTGCCTAGATCATGAATCCATTTTGATCTTATCTTGGTAAATGGTATAAGTCATTGGTCTATATCTGTCTTCTGCCAAACTGCTTTCCGGTTTTCCATACAATTTTTTACTACATAGTAAATTCTTATCCCCAAAGCTTGAATCTTTACTTTTGTCAAACACAAGGTAACTATAATCTTCTATTTCTAAGCCAGTAACAGATAGTTTTCATAATTATTGCTTTATAGCACTGTTAAAAATCTAGTACTGCTTCATCTCTTCCCTTTAATTTTTTTCATTAATTCCTTTGATATTTGTAACCTTTTGCTTATCCAGATGAATTTTCTTATGATTTGTTCTACTTGAATAACATATTTTGGTAATTTAATTGGGATGGCATTTAATAAGTAGATAAGTTTAGGTAAGTCTGTAATTTTAATTGTATTTGCTCTGTCTACCCATGAACAATGACTATTTCTCCAATTATTAAAAGTCTGACTTTATTTGTATAAAAATGTTTTATAATTTTGTTTATATAGTTCCTGGGTTTGTTTTGGCAAGTATACTACCAGGTAATTTATTCTGTCTATGGCAATATTAAATAGATATCTCTTACTATCTCTTCTTTCAAAACTTTGTTAGTGATATAAAGAAAGGCTAATGAATTATATGGGTTTATTTTATATCCCACTACTTTACTAAAATTATTGATAATTTCAACTAGTTTTTAACTGAATTTCTAGAATTTTCTAAATATACCATCATTTGTGAAAAGAAATAGTTTTCTTATTTCTTTGCTCATTTTGATTCTTTCAATTTCTTTTTCTTCTCTTATTTCTCTTGCTAGTATTTCTAATGCAGTATTGAATAATGCTGGCAATAATGGGCATCTTTGTTTTACTCATCTTATAGGGAAGGTTTCTAAATTACCTCCTTTATGAATAATGGTTGTTGGCAGTTTTAGGTATATGGATGTTGTTATTCTGAGGAAAAACCATTTATACCTATGCTTTCAAGTGTTTTTGTTCAAAGATTTTCTGTTCTTAATATAATCATATGATTTTGCTGCATTGGTTATTGATGTAAAATGTTAATAGTTTTATTTATATTAAACTATCCCTATATAGCTGATATATATCCTGTTTGGTCATAATGTGTTATCTTTGTGAATTATTTTTGTAGTCCACTGGCAAGTATTTTATTTGAGATTTATGCATCGATATTCATTAATTAAATTGTTCTATATTTACTTTCTCTTTTTTGCTCCTTCTAGGTTAGGTATCAGCATCATGTTGTTTCAAAAAAACTCCTTTACCAACTATTGTGAAATAATTATTTAATATTGAAATTATTTAATCTTTAAATGTTTGGTAGAATCCACTTGCAATTCTAAATGGTTTGACTTTTTATCCTTAGGAAGTTCATTTATGGTTTGTTTGATTTCCTTTTCTAAAATAGGTTTATTTATATATTCTGTTTCCTACTTTGTAAGTATAGATAGTTTATATTTTTATAACTATTCATCCTTTTCACTTAAATTGTTAGTTGGCATATAATTGAGTAAAATAACTCCTATTAGTTGCTTTGATTTCATCTTCATTAGTGGTAAAGTAACTCTTCATTTTTGATATTTGTGATTTGGTTTTCTTCACTGTTTGTAAAAATCATATCAGACAATATTTTATCTATATTTTTTGTAATCATAACCTTTCTAGTGCAGAAGGTTTTAATGGCATCAAACCATATGTCATTGCTAAATCATATTAGGAAGAGAAGCAGATTGTGTACTAATGTGTTGAGAATATTGGTCTAAATAAATAATGAGGAAGTTTAATTTATAGATACTATTCAAATCAGATATTATTGAATGGGAAGCCAAGATAATCTAACAGGTGGTTAGTTCACACAGATAATATTTGCAAATATTTGTTAGATTTATTTAAGTAAAATGATTGGAAATTATCTTTAATTAGATTTTTGTCTCTAACTGGCATGAGAAACAATCAAATATAAGTGATTATCAAGCATACATGACTTTGGTCAGTTATATCTGGGTCATAACAACAACTTAGCATTACAATTATCTGGTCTCTAAATGATGCATAATCATAGACAAAATATGTTTGTGAAGAGAGCACATGGATCTCCTTTGGAAGCTTAAAAACAACATTGTTTGACATGAAAATAATAATAAAGGTAGCTTCTATGAATATATTGCTTCAAATTTTACAAAATTTCCAAGTTTCTCCTCATGTAAAGTATTTATTGAAATACCTAAAATGAAAAAAGAAGGTGAAGATAAAAATCTGGCCCATCACAAAAATGAGCTTCAGATCTGCTGGCTAAGTCCCAGTAAAAGAGAATTTTTAACAGCTTGAAAAAGAATATGAAAGGCATTGTGGCATAATGGAATAGCTAGGTAGTACAATGGAGGGAGCACCTGTTCTGGAGTCTAAGTCTGTCTAAAGACTTCAATTCAAATCTTACTAGGTATGTGACCTTAGGAAAGTCACTCAACCTATGTTTGCCTCCCTTTCCCTATCTATAAAATGGAGATAAAAATAGCATCTATCTTCCAGTATTGTTATGAAGCACAGATGAGATCACTGTAAAATGCTTAGCACAATACCCAGCACATAATAAGAGCTCTATACATGTTATGATTATTATTATGGAGAGAGACCTGGTCTCTGTCAAGAAAATCTGAATTCATGCTCTATCTTTGATATATAAAGGTTCTGGGACTCCAAGCAGGATGCCTCACAACTCTGTATTATAGATAACTTTCTAAGATTACAAATTGAATAACAGTTGCCAATTTTTATTGGTAGAGGAATTTCATTTTTCAAGCATTTTCATCTCTTCTCACTTTTCCTAACCAATTGACCCATTATCATTCCTCTATATCTTCTCTCTTTAGCTACTGGTTTCTCCCCTTCTCCCTACAAACTACTCACATTCAGGACCACCATTCCTTTCCTCAAAGGCTCTTTTTAATGTCCTCCTGTCTGCTTCCAACTGTATGACTCAACTGAAATGACTGCCAAAAGTTCCCAATAATCGTTTATCTGTAAAATCTAATGGCCCTATTTTCCTTTATACTTTTTCAGATTTTGGCACTATTCACCAATCTCTCATTTAAAAACTCTTTTCTCGTTGAGTTTTCTTAACACTTCTATACTGGAGAACCTGTTATTATTGTTCAGTTATTTTCTAGTCCTGCCCTTGGGATTCTTTTTGAGGTTTTCTTGGCAAAGATACTGGAGTGGTTTGCCATTTCCTTCTGAAACTCATTTTACAAACAAGAAAACTCAAGTTAACTGAGTTAAATTACTTGCCAAGGGTCACACAGCTAATAAGTATCTAAGACCAGATTTGAACTTGGGAAGTTAAATCTTCTTGACTTCTGGGCACCATCTAGGTACATTCCCCTGGAGAGCCCATAGAGAATGGAAAGGTAGATTCTCTTCCTAAATGTCTTTTCTATCATTATTTTTATTGATCATAATCCTTTTCACTCCCCCTAACTTTATTCAATGATGGTCTCTCTCAGGTAACTCCCCAAACTATATATCCATTCAGTTCTGTTCTTTCTTGCGAGTGCTAGTCCTGTGTCACCAATTACCTATTAGCTTTCCTGAACTTGGTATTCTAGAGGTGTCTCAAACTCAATATATCCCAAACAAAATGCATTATCTATCTCCCCTTCCAAACAAAACCACTCCCATTTCTATTCTGAACTTCCCTATTATTATCAATGAGTAGTTAAGTGGTACAGTGGAGAGAGCTCTGGGTCTTGAGTCAGGAAGATTGGGGTTCCAATTTAGCTTCAGACACTTACTAGCTGTGTGACTCTGGGCGAATTATTTAGCTCTGCTTGCCCCAGTTTCCTCATCTGTAAAATGAGCTACAGAAGGAAATGGCCATTCTAATTTCTTTACCAAGAAAATCCAAAACGAAGGTCACAAAAATCAGACATGGAGGAGAAAGAAGAGGAGGAAGATGAAAAGGAGGAAGCAGAGTAGGAAAAGAAAATACAGTATGTTTCAGGCTGCATTCAGACCCCATCAGTTCTTTCTTGGTGGACAGATGTCATTTTTATTATGAGTCTCTGTATTGGTATCAGATAAGCTGAAATAAATAGAGGGGATTTTAGGATGAGATTGGATGTTAATTTATGTTAGTATCAGAAGAATAACCTGCTTTTGGGAAGGCCCAGTGCAGGCAGAGTCAGACCCTGAGTTGAGAAACACATAGAATCCTATGTTATAAAATAACAGTTGTTTAATAAGATAGGGACAGGTTAGAAGGGATTTGGATATCCTTACTCTAATATTAACTATCTACTCATCCCCAGATCTACAAAACTCTTCACAGAGATTGCTTCTGAGTGTTTCCCTACTCTACACCTATACTCTATATAACCCCAAAATTACTCTACTCAGCTAAGCTAACATTAAACCTCACTTTGATAATCTAAGGAAAAGGGTCTGTATGCAAATCTGACAGGACCCAATGATGGTCTCATGATCAGCTGTCAGTTGTCACAAGAGCAATGCAGGAACTCAGCAGATGTCAAAATAGCCAATAGGGTACAGGATAATTGGAACAGCAGGTAAGATGTGAAGAACAAACAGTCAAATGTCACAGGGAAAAAGCTAATCTCTTCAGGTCCACCCAGAGAGAAAAAATCCACAGCCCCAGACTCAACTATATCTCTCCAACAGCTGCTGCTCTCTCCCAAAATGCCAGAACTCTGCACTCTGCTGCCCATCTGCAAACTCACACACATTACTTAACTTTTCCTATAACAAACCACAATGCTGAGAATATTTAGGTTATTAACAATTGTTCATCAAAGTTATGTTCAGTGTTCTTCTAGTTATGATCATTTTACTTTCCATCAGTTTTATGTATGTTTCCATATTTTTCTGAAGTTATCCTGCTTGTCATTTCTTATACCACAATTCCATATTAATCACATACCACAATTTGTGCAGCCATTCCAAAATTGATAGACAATCCCTACTTTTCAATTCTTTGCTACTGTGAAAAGAGCTAAAATAAGTATTTTAATAAAAATGTCTTTTTCCTTTTTTATAAATCTCTTTAGGGCATAGACCTAGTAGTGGTATCACTGAATCAAAGAGTATGCAGAGTTTAAAAGCCCTTTAAGTATTGTTCCAAATTGCTCTTCAGAATGGTTGAATCAGATTTCAACTACACCAACAGTAAATTGGTGTACCATATTTTCCCATATCCCCACCAATACTGATCATTTACTTTTTTTTTTGTCCTGTTAGCTAATCTGATAAGCATGAGTTGGTACCTCAGAATTGTTTTAATTTACATTTCTCTAATAAAGAATAATTTGGAACATTTTAATATGTCTATATATGGCTTTAAATTTTTCATTTGAAAACTACCTTTTCATATGCTTTGACTATTTATCAAATGGAGAAACACATTTTTATAAATTTGACTTAGCTCTTTCTATATTTAAAAAATGAGATCTTTATCAGAGACATTTGCTGTAGAAAAAATTCCAGCTTTCTACTTTCCTTCTCATGCATTGGTTTTGTTTGCACAAATAATAATTTTATATAATAAAATATAATAAAATGATCCATTTGTAGCTTATAGTGCTCT